>NC_050466.1:121244408-121573574 GCF_903995425.1 Onychomys torridus
CATAATTTAATTGCGCATATCAATGACATTCATTGTGCTATTTCAGTGCATGCCCTCCATGTGCACTAATCAGATCTCCCTTTCTCTACCTTAGTCCCAACATCATTCCTAATCTCTAGATAGATAGTTTTAGCATTGATAGATGAAAGAAAACATTAATATTTTGTTTTTAGCTTATTTCAATTAACATAAGTTCTCTTGTTCTATGTATTTTGCTGCAAATGGATGATTTCATCTTTGGGGGTTTTGTTTTCTTGGTTTTTGTCTATTCATCAGTTGATGGGTGCCTAGATTTACTCAAAAGTTATTGTGGATAGTGCTCCAATCACCATGGATATAAATATCTCTGATAGGCTGGTACCCAAATCCTGTGGATACATACGAAGATGTGAGAGCCAGAGAACCTGGCAAGTTTTTTAGGGCTGGTTTATCTGTTGTTGTCTTTTTTGTTTGGTTGGTTAGTTGGTTGTTTTTTTTGTGGAACTTTTATACTATTTTCCACAATGGCTATAATAATGCACTCCAACCAGCAGTGTGTAAGAAATCCTCTTTGGCCATCTCCTGACCAGCATTTCTTTGATTTTTGAAAATCTTCTATTTCTAGCTTTCAGCATATTCCAAGAATAAAAGAAGGAAAAACTACTTACATTTGTTGAGTATATAATTATATGTTAGGCTTTATGCTTGTTATTTTAGAAGCTGTCTGAATTTATCGTCACAAGTAGGTATAATGATGACTATTTTACAGGGAAGAAAACTAAAATTGAGTCTTGGAAATTGTCCGTGAAATTTGATCCATGTTAACTACTAAAAATATCTAGATGGCAAAGTTCATCACCTAAGTTAATATTTTAAGAAGTAATACTTTGAAAAAAAATAATTTTAAAAGGATTAAGAATCATTACCAAGGATTACACAGACTTCAAATTAATATAAGAGAAAGCAGGGCAAAAATCATTGCATGTCAAGGAAAGGTGCCCAGTTTGGAATGAATGCTAAGAACCAGCGTTTGGATCAGAGAGTTTGGGGTTGTGGTTCTGGCTCTGTCACCTAACAAGATGTGATAGCCAGAGAATTTTCATTGATCTTTACTATGTGTCTTTTTTCAGGGGGTGGGAGAATCTGGGCATAGAACCCAGGACCTCACACATGCTATGCAAACACTGTACCATTGGGTCATTTCACCAACCCTTGTTTGATCTTTTAAAAACTTAATCCCCTTATATCTAAGATGGAACTATTAATAACTATTTGGGGAACAAAGGTAAAACTCTTACATAATATGCATATAAGAAGCATCTTACAGAGTACTTGGCACATGAAACATGTTAAAGGTAGCTGGTTTATCTTATGTTCATCATCATCATGCCCTGCTAAGCTTAACTTACCATGACATAAGAAAGTTTTGTCTTCTTTTTGACATTTATATCTATGTTCTGTTTCAATTTTCTTTATCATGGGAGAATCCACATTTACACAACATGTTCCTCCCTATCCCACTGGGTTTAACTCATTATACCAGGGAAAGGAAAAAATGTTGCAATTCAATTATAATCTCAAAACATAAAAACAAATCCATTCTAATTCAAATTGTCTTCCCTTTTAATACAAGGAAAAATTATTTTTCTGTCACCACTTCTGCTTATATTTAAGAAGTTATAGAAATTTTCTACTTTTTTATGATTTTTCTATTTCAGTGAAATGAGTAGAGGATTTAATTCTCTTTCTTCCCTTCAAACTCTCCAGTATATTCCTCCTCATCATTCAAATTCATAGTCCCTTTTTTCCACTAATTTTTATTACATGCATATATGTATATGCATATGTATTCCTAAATATAACCTGTTCAGTTCACATAATCCTACTTGTGTGTATATATTGAGGGCTGATCTTTTGGCACTGGACAACAGATTGATGTCCTCCTCCCTGGGGAAAAACATCTCTCCCACTTCCAGCTCCCAGCTTCCCTCAGTTGCCTGTAGTTCTTTATGTAGAGTGGAGGTCTTGTAGGATTTCCCCAATCCAATTTGGCATGTCCATTGGTGTCATCCTTGCTCAGCTAAAGGATAGTGTTGTTGACTAAAACTAACAAGGAACTTCAGCCCCTGAAGACCACCTACAACAAATATTATATGGCAGTTGGTAGCTTCTAAGGAAAGGAGAATCACTATTCTTTGGGGAGGGCACTGGTAAAGTTCCCATGATCTGTGGATGGCCTCACTATTGTGCACATATGGTCAGCACTGATTGAACCCAGTGGGTTATAAATTTTAAAAAGAGAATATGGGAGGAAACATGTTGAAGGGGTGGGGTGGGGGGCTGAAAAAGTGATCACATGATCAGAATTCATTGTGCAGTGTATGGAAGTCTCAAAAAATAAATTTTAAAAGTGAAAACAAACCAAATAATAAACTATATGAATTATAACTCTATAGACTATGGTGAAAAGGTTACTTTGATATACATAATTTAAATTCCAAACTAATCAAATTATGTTCCTTAAAATAAAGAAAAATTGTTCAAAATAAGATGGTTTAATATTTTAATTACATCAAATTGTAGTTATAAACTGGTATGTAACTGTTTATTAATTATCTAGCTAAAATGGATTAGAAACTCACTGATGATATTTTTCTCTTATTTTTTAAAGCTGTTCTTCACTTCTACACTGAGCAATCACCACAGCCGGGTTTACTTCATGACCCTTGGAAAACTTGAAGAGCTCCAAAAACATTATGCTGTTTAAAAGGTTCCAGTGATTTACTACAACATTTACATCCATCACATACATGCCATTGCAGCTAAACATTTCGGTTTTACCATTAGAAACACTTTAATCAGGCTTTTAATCTAGCACATAATAGTTTCAATGAGAAATGCAGCTTTATAAATACAATTAACTATAGCAAGCTCTATGTACTCCAATGGTGTACAATATCTTTTGCACAAACTTTGTAACTTTTGTTACTGTGAATTCAGACATCACTCTTAGGACAGTTTGGACAGTATCTGTATTCAGATTTACAGCATGGAGTAAAGAAACCTGTTATAAATTACAAGTGACTTTCAAATGAATTGCCCCTAAATAAGCTTCTCCAAAAGAAAAAAGTAACAAATAAACGTGATTTTTCTGAGTGAAGGTTAGATTAAGAAACAAAAACAATGAATTTTATAGCCCAGACTAAGGTTGAACAACCTGCATGCACAAGGAAAATTACAGTGATCAAGGGGGATATGCCACACGATTCTTTTTCACAATAAATCCACAGTTGGAGACCAGTTGTGATTTTTTTCTGCCCCTTGTTAAAGTGGTTTTCTGTGTATAAGAAAACCTCAGATGTTTGGTTCCCCCTTCCTGAAGCTCCAAATATATGCAATAGCTGTTTTTACAATCTAGACAGTCTAATCAACCAAACAATACATTTACTGGTTTGAATACAGGACTGAACTCCATTACACATGTACTGTAGAGAGTTTTTTTTTTTGTTGTTGTTGTTTTTAATACTTCAAAGTTGGCGTCAAATTCTGTCCCCATGATTGGGTAAGTTATGAATTCTATTATCTAGCCAATACTTTGACCATCAGACAGCATTGAATATTTTCCCAGTCCTACATTAAACTATATAAAATGCCCTTCCATTTATTAAACAAAGCAATGTTACAAAAGGAAAAGAACATTGATAGCTAATACTTACATTTTCACGTTTTTATCACTACGAACTAAGAAATTAAAGTAATTAAGTGATAATCTCAAATTTAGTCATCTTTTGTAGGTAAGACTTTTTAAAAAATAACATTGTATAACAAAGTCTGCAAAATTGTAGTGAAATTCATGCTAGTCCATACCCAAATATTCTATAGACGCCAAAAATAGGTGATATTTTCTCACCTGTGGTAACTGCTACCTGATAAGAAAACATGATTTATACCTATCCATCCTCAATGCCATGGTTAGTTCTGGGGCAAGAGAAAAAACTCCAGAACCTACCACAAAGTATACCTCAATAAGTCCTCTAGTTCTTCTTCTAAAATCTGAAGACTTTGCTAGTGGGATAATAATCTTTAAACTACCTGCTTAACCAAAACAGAAAGCAGCTGACTGGGTGTGATTTCCTGACAGTATATCATTTCCTGGAACCTTTGTACCAGAAATGAAGATTTGGATTTTCCTTATGACTTCTCTCAAGAGTGTAGGAGCTCAGTGTTCAGCTTACAGGAGAACCTGAATCCACAAGTTAAATGTGATTCACATTTCTGTTACTGTGACACAATAATGTGATCCTAAAACTGGCTTATCCTTGAGTGTTTACAATTCAAATTACTTTTTTAAAGCTCAGTAGTTACTTTAAATAAACAAACTTTAATATCAAATCAATAACTTAGAAGTAGTTTTTTACTAAAAAAAAAAATTGTACACCAAAGGCCATGGGGAAATTGGTGCAAGTACCTCATCGCTGAGCAGATGGAGCTTGCTATGTTTGAATTTCAGAAATTTTTCTCGTTTAAAGTAGTATGTAGGAAAAGCCTTTTAAGAATTTTTTCTTAATATTTACTCAAAATTAAGCTTATAATAAGTTTTATCTTAAAATCATATGTTTAAGGCAGTAATACATTAAAAAATCTGTTTCAGCAGCTCAACTCCCATTATTCTCCGTGGCAGTTATTCCAGCAAGCATAGGAAAATAGCAAACAGAGTCTACAAAGTTGCCCAAAGCTAGCATGCAGGAAAGATTACCAGTGAATTGCTGTGCTTTGAAGGCTAATGTGTTAATGAAGAAAAGACATTTGGCACCTAGCAAGGAAAAAGAAGCTTCAAGCATTGGGTGGCCAAGTATGAAAGAATGAAATACTTGAAGTAGTTCATTAGTAATAAATGTCACTAATGAATATTTCCAACTTAGATGTAAATTTGTGTGGGATCTATATAGCCTTTGGTAGGGGAATCAGTAAAAGTAGGACAATGTCATTTCATAGTCACTATACTTTGTAATAGAAGGAATGACATATGTACTATACCTTGTAACAGTACCTAGAAGGCCCAGCACATCACAGATGTGTGGAGAGGCACCCCTGAAAGCCAGTGCAGCTAGAATTATGGTTTGAAGCATAAACGTTTTGGCAGGTTATGAGCAGCACTGGTGAAAGTATGGTTTGATTTCATGGTGATTTAGTTTGTTTTTATTACCAAAGCACTTGTAATAAAAGATAATAATGTGAAATGTTTGAAAACTAGAAAATGCTAAAAGGATAGGGCTGCTAACAAAACTTCTCAATAAATGAATCAGTTTAAACAAAGAAAGATGCTAAGAGCAAAGAGCAAGAGGTAAAAATCATCAAAGAACTACAATAAGCAAAACACTATTTCCCATACACCCCCCATCCCTTCACCCAAGCAGAATGCAGAAGATTAAATTCTTTCTGAGATAAACTGAGATCTAAATCATGTTTTGTGCCATGATTCATTTATTGGAGGGCTGGGCAGATAGCTAGATCAGTAAAGCCCTTGCTCTATGGCTCTAAATTCATTCCCCAGAAATCACATAAAAATTCCAGTCCCCGTGCTGAAGAACGGTAGACAAGTAGATCTCTGGAGCTTGCTTGCCAGCTTGTCAAAACTAACTGGCCAATGAGAGACCCTGTCTCCAAACAGGAGGATGGCATTCCTGAGGATGACACTGGATGTTATCCTCTCTCTCTCTCTCTCTCTCTCTCTCTCTCTCTCTCTCTCTCTCTCTCTCTCTCTCTCTCTCTCTCCCTCTCCCCTCTCTCTCTCCCTCCCTCCCTCTCTCCCTCTCTCCCTCTCTCCCTCTCTTCCTCCCTTCCTCCCTCTCCCCCTCCTCTTTTCCTCTCCCTCCCTCCTTTCCTCCTTCCCTTCCCTCCCTCTTCCCCTCCTTCCCTACTTTTCTCTGTCTCCCTTTCCATAACACACATATACACAAGCACACACATACACATGCATACACAGGCACACACACATACAAACACACACACTCACAAAACACAATTCATTCATCTGAGACAGTCTCCATAAGATAAGGAATAATGCCACACACTCTCAGTGGGATCTTTTAAGTACTTTTTGATTTGTTTCAAGTTATGTGCCTGTTTGAATCACTTACATTCAACTTGTATGGAGTTAATCTTTGAGACTTATTCTTTGATCAAAAACTCTGTGATGTATCATTGTTTGGCTTCTTAAATAAAAATTTGCAGTTATTGATCTGTATCATTATTGAAATACACAAGCATGGTGTCTTTGGAATTTGGGCTCATTAGAGGAATAATATCTTTAAAATAGGTAAGAATCTACTGATTGGAGGATATTTGAGGGTCTCTCTGTTGTATGGCTCTAGTCAAGGAAAGCTATATTTATCTACTAAGAGCTCTTTCTATAGACTGGGGATATAAGCCAGTAAAGACCTTGTCATTCAAACAGGAAAGTGCCAGTGTGGAGTCCTGAAGTAATGGTAAAACTGTTACAAACCCAGCACTGGGGGAGGGGGTGACAAGTGGATTCCTGGAGCTTCTGATCAGTAAGACAAAAAATAAGGTGGCAAGCAACTGAGGAAGATGTCCAATGATTATCTATGCCCTCCAAGTGTACATGAACATATATAGGAAATATACACATGCACACACAGTATCTAGCAAAATTGCTCTGAGGCTACACCTGTGAAAATAGAAACTAATAATGTTTCCTCTAGATATGTGGAAAATATAGGCATAGAATCAAATAGTATGACACATTTTGTATACACATGGAACACAGTGGTGGACACAGGTATCTCAGAGTCATTCAGTATGGGTAAACCCAAGCAAATGTCAATACTACCTTCCTTCATATCCTACCTCAGTATCTTCATGTCTGGTGGAGAATGAAAAGTAGGAACCTTATCCAAAGAGGAAAGTACATATTTATAGTTTGTTAGCAATGAAGGGGGCGGGGGTGTAAAAGCGGATAACAGAAAATAGAAGAGAGCATAAACATGACATTGTCACATGTTATTTATAGTCAGAAACATATCAGTCTGATTCAAAATAATAGTTCCAAATGAAATAAAATGAATTTATATGGATTTATGTTTTCAGAAGCTGGTCGATAATGTAGATAAATGAAAAATCAGATTTATAGCTGTCTTACAGCTTTACCACCCATATACTAAAGTTCCTCATTTGGTCACAGGGAAAATGTTCAATAAATGCATGAAATAAAGGAAAATTGGGGGCATTGGCAGTGGGAGGCTGAGCTTATTCTGCATGCTATTTTATTTCCAACCACTTGAAATTTAAAAATTCATTTGTTATTTATTCCAAGTATCATCTGATCCAGTGATTGCATGAATATGGCTCATTTTGGTTCATTTCAAAAGATCCTCACAAACTTGCAATTTAAAGATAGGTCAACAAAATGATCTTTGTAATTTATTATTTACCTTGAAAAGAAACACAAAGGAGGCCACTATGACCTTTATATAGTTCAAGGCACATGGGCAATGGCAAAGTTTTCTTAGTTACATCAAACATCACGAAAATAAGATATTTATTTTCTGGCTTTATACAAACATTTGTTTTTGTGTGGTTCTCTTTTAACAAATTATACTGTAGCATACTGAGATGCGTTTAAATGTCTTGAAAAGTTTTCAATATGTTTTTTAATATGTCTTCATCTACTAACGTTACATTACTATAAACAAATATATTCCATGCATTCATTGAAGGTAAATTATTTTTAGGGAGGAAGCCAATAAAACAAGCATTCCACACCAGAAAGATGAGTATCTCAAGTTTAAATAGCAATCAACATAATGGAGTTCAAAACTGATTGAATTACCAAAATGTAAAGTTCTTTTCCATAGGTAAAGTTAAAATTATACGACAAGCTGGGAAAATATGTGCTACATTTGATACTGCTCCACTAGTCTGTTGTCTACACTCATCCAAATAAATACTTGATTCCTTGAAGTGGGTTTGGGGTTTCCTGGACATGAGTATCCATAAGAGTCTTTGGGCTAGGTGCCCAAACAGCTTGGATCACATTCAAGTGATCCTCCTTTCTGGGTATTGTGAATTGCTGCTTTGCGAACTGTAGTTCCTCTTATCCTATCCCACTCCCAATGAAGCCTTCTCCAATAAATCATTTAATTCTGTCTGTACCCCATGCCCTCCCATGTATAATCAATTATCTCTTTCCATTCACTTTAAAGAATGACCTAATATAGTCATGCCACAAACTTAGACTTTTAAAAACAGTTTCATTCATGTTCCACTAATAACCCCTTTAAGATTTTTGAGTAGCTCTCCATGAGCTGTGTTGTCTTACTTAGCCTAGGGAAAATGAGTAAATACGTATCCATTCCATATAGGACCTCAGTGACAGATCATGGGAATGATTATACTCAAGTACAGCTTGATGAATCATTTGCTGTAGCCAAGAAGGTTTCTCCAGTCCCACCCATCCTCATGGTCCTACAGCTGCTTATAAAATAATCACTCAGAGGCTTATATTAATTATAAACAGTATGGTCAATGGCTTAATATTCTTGCTAGCTAGCTCTATTATCTTAACACATTTCTATTAATATATATTTTGCCACATGGCTGTGGCATTACCAGTCTGCTGGCATGTTGCTCCTTGAGTGCTGGGCTAGTGTCTATCTCTCCTCTCCTTTCTTCTCTCCATATATCTGCTTGCATTTCCCACCTGCCTCTAAGCTGCCTTGCCATAGGCCAATGCAGTTTTATTTATCAACCAATCATAGCAACACATATTCACAGCATACAGAAAGGCATCCCACAGCACTTCCCCTTTTCTGTCTAATCAAAAAGGAAGATTTTAATTTTAACATAGTAAAATTATATATAACAAAACAGTTATCAAACAAAAATTATTGTTAGAATATCTAGTATATTTGTATTTGGCAAAATTAAAGAAAATATTCTATCTGTCCTGTATTTGTGAGTCTAAGGGTTCATATCTAATTTATCTTTTATCATAACCAAGGAAAATTATAACTATTTAGTCTTCAACTACATCAAAGACCCCAGAAGGATATAATACTACCTAAGTAAACAGGAAGTGCATTGTAAGCAACTTCCAAAAATCTAGAATGACAGAGACAGCTGGCTGCCTGGACAGTCACCCAATATCTATAGGCCTAGAATTTCTCAGTCACTTCTCCCTGTATCCTGCAGAATGTCTGGCAGTCTCCTCTGTGAAGCAAGAACCTGAAGGACCATTTTGCCTTGTTTGGGCAAAATTCAGTAGTCATTTTCCTATAGGTACTGTATGTCCAGTTTATACAGCATCCTGTCAAGCAGTTGAGGCAAGGGCACTTTTTGCCCAGTGACTAACATTTGCCACAAAGAAAGCAAACTCCTTTAATGGGTTTTTTCCATGCCCATCATCCTCTTTGAAGTAATTGGTGCTGCCAGTAGCAGACATGTCTCACTGTCCAAAATAGTCTGTATTCTTAAAACATTTTAAATGCCATATTCTGTAGGTCTTTGAAGTATTTAAAGATTACCTACCTAATTGAAATATATCATTGTATATCTAAAAAAAACTTAACTAATTTGAGTATAAATTTGATTATCATAGATCACTAATTATTAACCTGTATTTCTTAATTATACATTACAATCTTAAATGAATTGCATACACATAATACCTTAAACAAGAGCAGAAATATGTAGATGTAACCGTCTTGTTAAATAAGAGTTAAAAACCACGAGGTCAGAGCAAGAGCGGAAAACCTTACCCTTCACTACTTCTGCTGTCCTTCCTCTCCCCAAGAGAGCTACCTCTGTGTGTCCTATCTTTTTTATAGACTTTCTGTTCTGTTTTCTCATTGGTTGTAAACCCAGCCACATGACCTCCTCGTCACTGCCTGTTTGTACAGACCTCCAGGTCTTCTATGGTTGGTATTGAGATTAAAGGCGTGTGTCTGCCATGCTGGCTGTGTCCTTGAACACACAGAGATCTACCTAGCTCTGCCTCCCAAGTGCTGGGATTAAAGGCGTGCACCACTATCGCTCAGCTTCTGCTCTGGCTTGCTCTGATCTCAAGGCAACTTTATTAACATACAAATAAAATCACATTTCAATACAAATAAAATATCACTATAGAAAAAGACATATATTATAACAAAGTTAACTTTAAATTTGTATCGATAAACTAAAATCCATAGAAATGTAAAAATTTTAAGCAAGTTGTTGCTCTTTAAAAGTAGATTCAATAATCTACCCTTCTATCCTATAATACCTATATCACACATTTCTATTTCATATCCCCCTTTTTTCTTTTAGAAAGAGATTGAATATGACCAATAACAATTTGTAACCAACCAACCCTCTAAACAAAGACAAACATCCATAATCCATTTTTGGGGGGAATGTGGGCATAGTTTTCCAGGCTACTTCCTGCTGATTAGGGATGCTGCTAACCTTTATGAGTATCCTAAGAAAATCAAGAATTATAGTTAAATTTTGTCTGTAGTAGTCTGTGAGGATGGATCATCTCAGCCAGTTGCTTTGAAGCTAAGTTTGGATGTTGGGTCATCTGGGCCAGGGTGTCATCATAGTACTTTCAGGGGGTCTTCCTTGATGGAACCATATTAGCCTGGAAGCAATCTGTAGGTTATCATCTTCAGTGTAAACAAAAGCAGAACCTCTTTAACAAAGCAACATGTCTTTAGACATAAATTTTGAAGTCAGGATACCTTTAGAATATTGGTTTAACTGAGTAGCCTTTACAATCAAATGTCTTTCTGCAATTAAAAATCCCAAAGACAATATAATCCAGACTCTGTGTAATTTCCTTCTTTATGTGGTTTATTTTTATATTACTTTTACTGTCTCTTTAAAGACCTTATTTTTTTAATTATGTGTTTCTTTATATAACTGTCTATCATCCTTTTCTCTCTTCCAAGTGTACATACATTTTTATATACAACATAAACCATTTAGAGGTTTATTCTATCTGAATCTGTCTTTTGTGTATCTATATTCCTTTTCTGATCATTGCAAACTGCAGCATGGCTGAGATTGAGGCAGCAGCCCTAGCTGCTGACTCTGCCCACTTCAGCTTTTCAACATGGCAGAGATACCCAAGAAAGTCACACTTACCCTGCCAACTCTGGGGTCTATGCTGCCATCAGGTAGCATGCAGCTGGCCCATCAACCCTTTTGGTCTATAAAAATAAAGGCTAAATCCACTATGCAGTGTGCTGCACAGCTTGGAAACAGCTCTGTGTACCAAGGCAAGAATCCTCCATGCTGTGCTCAAGCCCAAATGCTGTAGCATCTTGAGGCCTGAAAGAGACATGAAGTAGGAAGCTGTTTTGGGCTCTGTTTTAGAATCTCTTATTAAGTTCTCTTGTGTTTTATGTGGAAACTCGAGTCAACATGTTGGGCAGCCAAATGTAGCTGGAAGGTTTCTCTGGTCCCACCTGGCCCGGCAGTCCCTCAGCCTCTTATAAAATAATCATTCACAGGCTTAATATAAATTACCAATTGCGCGGCCTATAGCAGGCTTCTTGTTAGGTAGCTCATTCATCTTAAATTAGTGCATCTCTATTAACCTATCTATATATTGCTATGTGGCCATGGCATTACCAGTCTGCTGGCATGGTGCTCCTTGGACAGCAGGCTGGCATCCCCTCTGCCTCTGCCTTTCTTCTTCTTTCTGTTTCTGTCTTGGATTTCCTGCCTGGCTATAAGCTGCCTTGCCATAGGCTTATTTACCAACCAATCAGAGCAACACATAATCACCACATACAGAAAGACATCCCACAGCAATTAGCTTTACCAATTGACTTTAGAGTACAGGAACCTGAGTGATGAGTTACTTACTGGATGTGAGTGATCACTCAACCAGCTTCAATTTGTGAGTTCTTTTGGGATTTTAAATTCAATAAGAAACTTGTGGCTTCTTTTAGTAAAAGATAGCTTGCCAAGAGTTGACACTTGTCATTGCCCAGCTAGAATTTTAGCACTGCAAAGTTTGGCTTTGGAAGGTGTGCTGTTCCTTGGAACTGAGAAAAATGCAGATCAATACAATTCAAACAATATCTTTTCTGAAGAATCATTAAGAATTCCAATTTTTTTCACCTACTTGTCAGTTGTTGGAGGATAAGATTATATTTATTTGACATTAAATCCCACTGTTAATATTCAAAATATAGTTATGGTTGGAGCCTTAAAAGTCAATGATGGCTAAAGAGATGGCCCAGTTGATAAGAACACTTAACTGTGTGTGTATTAAGACCCAAGTTGAAATTCTAAGTATACATATAAAATCAAGGCATGGAATATGTGCCTGTAACCCAAGGACTGTGGTAGACAGAGTCAGGAGGAGCTCCAGGGTTTGCTGGATGCCAGCCTAGCTCCCAGTTCAGTGGGAGACCCTGTTTCAAGGTAATAAGGTGGGGGATGTTAGAGCAAGACACCTGATGGTCCTCCTCTGACCTCCATAAGTACATAGGTGAGCACACTTAGAATGCACACTTTCATATGATATTTTGTTTGTGTTCTGACAAATAAAGCTTGCCTGGAGATCAGAGGGCAGAGTTAGCTACTAGTTAACCATAGAGGTTAGGCAGTGGTAGCACACACCTTTAATTCCAGACCTGGGAGGAGGAAGCAGAAAGATCTGGAGTTCAAGGCCACCCTGGACTACATGAGATTGAACCAGTCTAAAAGAGAAACAGAGTGTGGTGGTGCACATCTTTGATCCCAGCACAAGGGAGGCTCATGTCTTTAATCTCAGCACTAGGAAGGTAGAGACAGGACTATAAGGCAGATAGAGATAGGCTCTCTGACCTCTAAGGATTCATAGAGACAGGATCACCCCATTTCAGTCTGAGATTTCATAGAGTTAAGAAGTCTCTAGCGGCTGGATGCTATGCTTCTCTGATCTTTTAACATTCACCCTAACATCTAACTACAAATTTTTATTAAGACTAATTAGAATTGTGTTTCAAAACATAGGTACATGCACTATACATACAATCACATACCCTCAAAAAAGACTGACTGACCAATTAAATGATTGATTGAATGAAATTCTTTGAGTAAGGTGTGAAACAAAAAGAGACCAAGTAGAATCCTCTACTATCCTATTACATCATCAGAGCCACACACGCCTCTATGACACATATCTGTATAGTTGCCATGAATATTAGCTCTCCTGGTACTTACCTGATAACATGAATTAGGAAATATATGTTTTTCATGACTTAGAATTGAGAGCAAAAATAATTCATAAAAGGTAAGTGAAGTGAAAGACAGCTATTATCCCTACCAAGTGCATCTTTTTCTTACTGGTCTGTATACATGTGCACACATTGAAAAATCTCAACATATACAATACTGGATTTGTCACTGTTTATCACCTACAAGATTAAGTGAGGTCATGTAATGGGCTTCACTTCAAAGAATGTGCTTGCTTGAATATGTGAATATCTATCTAAACTACTTAAAATAACAAGTTGTTTAACACCAGAAACTAAGGGAATTTGGTTTCAAATGTTGGAGCATGGTCCCTCACTATGCTCCCCTATTACAAGTATGTAGATTGATTTCTAAAGAGTCTTATTAAATAACAAACAGAGACAAATATAGGGGTGGAAGCCATAGAGACCAGAACAATAGGCGCCAACTAACCTTAGCTCACCATGTTGCCATAGTTTCCCAAGAGAACCACTTCCTGCCTAACCTGCCTCTTTATTGCCTTCCTGTTCTGCCCAGCCACATCACTTCCTCATTACTGCCTGTCTATACAGACCTCCAGGTATCTATGGTTGGTACTAATATTAAAGGCATGTGTCACCATGCTTGGCTGGGTTTTTGAACACACAGACTCTGCCTGCCATGCAATTGGATTAAGAGTGTGAGCTACCACAGCCAGACTTCTGTTTATGGCTGACTATGACCTCTGATCTCCAGGAAAACTTTATTTATTAACATACAAATAAAATATCACATTTCAGCACAAATAAAATATCACCACACAAGTACATGGAATGTTGGATGGCTTCTTGTAGTCCTGAGTGCCAAGTACCTTCACATCACAGTTCAGTTTGAAGTAAGGAAAGAAGCAAGTCTCCTTTCATTCCATTCACATTTCAAGAACTAGTGTTAGGACACTGATTTCATTCATGATGGCTTTTATGATGCATTTTCTCCTTTAAAAGATTTTATTATTTTTTATGTCTGATGTGTTTATGTGTGGGCATGGGTGTGCCAATGCACATCTGCAATATGTGATTTATGGAGATCAGTGTAAGATTTGTAGAGATCAAAGGTCAATTATGTGGAATCAGTTTTTTCCTTCCATCTTTACATGGGTTCTGAGGATTGAGCTCAGGTTGTCAGGCTTGCACCTCACTGAGCCATCCTGTTGACCTTGTTCTGGTCTCTCTCTCTCCCTCTCTCTGTCCCTCCCTCCCCCTCTCTCTCCCTCTCTCCCTCACTCCTCTTTCTCCCTTCCTCCCTCCTTCCCTCTCTCTCCTTTCCTCCCTCCCCTCCACCTCTCTCTGATTTTTTGAGGCAGGGTCTCACTGTGTAGCCCTGGCTGTCTTGTAACTCACTCTATAGACAAGACTGGCCTCAAACTCAGAGATCCACCTGCCTCTGCCTCCAGAGTTCTGGGATTAAAGGCTTGTGTGACCATGAACCATGCATTTCTTCTTCTTCTTCTTCTTCTTCTTCTTCTTCTTCTTCTTCTTCTTCTTCTTCCTCCTCCTCCTCCTCCTCCTCCTCCTCCTCCTCCTCCTCCTCCTCCTCCTCCTTCCATTATCTAGCCCTGATCTGAACCTACCTATGTAGACCATGCTGGCCTCAAATTCATAAAGATCTTCCAGAATTTTAGAATTAAAGGTATACATCACCATGCCTGCTCTTGTTATGGCTTTTTTCTTTCAGTTTTTTAAATAGATTTTTATATAATTCTGATTATTGTTTCCCCTCTCCCAACTACACTCAGACCTTCCCCCACTTTTCCAACCCATACAAATCCATACCCTTTCTTTTTCTCATTAGAATACATACAGGCATCTAAAATAATAATAAAATAAAGTAAGATAATATAAAATAAAACCAAAAAAATCTGAATAAGACTGAACAAATAATGTTTGTAACTTCTTGAAAGCTGCATTGATGGAGTTTCTCACTTGAGTTAATCTTCTATTTCCTGTGTGTTCTAGCACCTAATGGGCCATCATCCAGCTGGAAGGTGGGTACAAGAATGAGTGGCTGGAATCTAAGTGAGGATCTAATTACCACCCCAACCATTCCTTCTAAAACAGTGGCTCTTAAATTGTGGGTCCCAAGCCCTGCAGGACCACATATCAGATATCCTACATATAAGATATTTACATTATGATTCATAAAAGTAGCAAAATTTCAGTATGCATGTAGAATGAAATAATTTTATGGTTGGGGGTCACCACAACATGAGGAACTGTATTAAAAGGTCACAACATTAGAAAGGTTGAGAACCACTGTACTAAAAGGAAGTACCTTCAAAATACTGAACAATCTAATTTTAAAAATGGGCTACAGAACTAAACAGAGAATTCTGAACAGAAGAATCTCAAATACCTGAAAGATATTTAAGGAAGTGATCAACACCCTTAGTCATCAGGGAAATTCAAATCAAAACAACTCTGAGATACCATCTTACACCTGTCAGAATGGCTAAGATAAAAAACACTGGACACAGCTTATGTTGGAGAGGATGTGTAGCAAGGGGAACACTCCTCCACTGTTGGTGGGAATGTAAACTTGTACAGCCACTCTGGAAATCAATAAGGCAGTTTCTCAGAAAATTGGGACTAAATCTTCCTCATTACCAAGCTATACCACTCTTGGGCATATACCCAAGGAATAATCAATCTTAGCACAAGGATACATGCTCAACTATGTTCATATCAGCATTATTCATAATAGCAAGAACCTGAAAACAACCTAGATTCCCCTCAACTGAAGAATGTATAAAGATGTGGCACATATACACAATAGAATACTACTGAGCATTAAAAACAATGAGATCATGAAATTTGCAGGCAAATGGATGGAACTAGAAAATATCATCCTGAGTAAGGTAACTCAGACTCAGAAGGACAAACATAGTATGTACTCACTCATAGGAGGAAACTAAATGTGAGGGAAGTGATGGCCAGACTGCAACCCACAACTCCAGAGAGGCTAGCTATCAGGGAAAGACTCTAGGAGGGACACATGAATGATCCAGTGAAGGAGAAGTGGCTGAGATCTACATGAGTGGACTGAATGTTGGAGGGTGGCAGAGGGCAAGGAGTGGGGGATGAGATAATAGGGAAACGGGAGGGTCAACCTAGAACAGTGACAGAGTGGGAGGACAGGGAGGGAGATACCATAATAGATGAGGACATCATGGGACTAGGAAGAGGCAGGGTGTTGGGGAGTCTCTCAGGAATCCATAAGGATGACCCCACCTTGGACTGCTGCCAGTGGTCCAGAGGGTGCCTGGACTGGTCTACTCTGGTGACCAGTCTAGTGAATACCCTAACTGTCATCATAGAGCTTTGTCCAGTGACTGACGGAGGCAGATGCAAAGATCCATGGCCAGGCAGCAGGCTGACCTCTGAGAATCCAATCCATGAGAGAGGAGGGATTCTGCAGGTGGGGGACATTGAGATCATAATGGGAAAACATGCAGAGATGACCGGCCACACTAGTGGAAGCCCATGAACTGTGGACTAGTGGTTGTGGAGCCCCCATGGGACTGGACTAGACCCTCTGTATACAGAAGATGATTATTTGGCTTGAACTGTTTGGGGGGCACCCAGGCAGGGGGATGGAGATCCATCCCTGGTGCATGGGCAGGCATTTGGGAATCTGGTGACTGTAGTGTGATGCCTTGCACAGCCTTGGTGCAGTGCGAAGGAGCTTGGACCTGCCTAGGCTCACTGTGCTGGGCTCTGCTGACTCCCCATGTGAGATCTTAACTTGGTAAATGTGGGGATGTGGGGTGGCTTGAGAGAGAGGGCTGTGGGGTAGGAAGAGGGAGGAGGTGGGGTCTGTGGGTGGTATGTAGAGTGAGTAGAAAATTTCTTAATAAAGAAAAATGAAAAAACACTTTAAATTAACAACAATGATGACCTCTTTTATACAACAGCTGGAGAATAAGCAAAGCTTCTGTCTAAACTAACATAAACACTGTGAACACTGTGTCAGAGGTGTCAAAATTTAATCCTCAATTCTTTTCTGGTTTATGATTTGAGACAGAATCTCATGTAGCGCAGGCTGGCCTCAAACTTACAATGTGGAGAGTGTTGATCTTGAACATGTGATTTTCCTTCCTTCACCTGCTAAGTATTAGAATTGCAGGATTGTGCCAGTATACCTGGTCTTTATGCAGTAATAGGGATTGAAGCCAGGGCTTCCTGCATCCAAGGTAAACACTTTACCAGCTAAGCCTTATCCTCTGCCTCTCTTGATATTTTTTAACCTCATTCTAAATGTGAAAATTCAGTATTCATTGGAATTTGTTTTTCTTCAAAAAAAACATAAAGCATAATGTATTATAGATCGTAATTTTATTTCTAATTGTGCATTCTTGCTGCCCTCACTAAGGCACTATGGTTGATCTTAACACCTTTCATGTAATGACTTGGTCTCTTTGCTTTCATTTACTGAATGCTCTATTGGACTAATTTTCATGATGGGCTGTATTTAATTTATTAAGAACATTTTCAATGTTGCTGTTTCCACTTAATTTATTTTTCCAGGGAGAAAATAGTTTAACATACACTAAACCTGTTATATCATAAAGCTCTAAAAATATATAGAAAAACTGAGACCTGAATGGCGAACACAGCTAGAAATTTGCATTGTCCATAATTAGCAAGGCACTCATTCTCTGATTATCTACTGCCTTTTCTTGTAGATTGTTCTCTGTCTTTCCAAATTTACTCAAACATTCTCAACTCCACTCATCTTCCTAATCAATAGAATTATCCAGCAGTCTTTGCTGTTCTGTTTGGGAAATATGAAACAGTAGATGGATAATAATTCAGTTTCTCATAAATATGAGAAATAACCAAAATATCTAGTATCATTGTATTCTTCAACCTTCCTTGGAATTAAATGCCCACTTTTGCAATACAAATATGTAGGTATGATAGTAGCTTTGGACAGCTAAGGATGATGTATCAGTTAGTTTATGACATTCCCTGAGCTATATGTTGGAGAGAAAATTAGAAAAGGTGTGTGTGAAGTATTACAGGAATTTAAAATACATGGTGGGAGCTCAAAAGAGACTTAGTGTTTACTGTACTTGACCTAAGGAAACCTTGATCACCAGGGAGAAAAGGCACTGGAGAAACCATATGTTGGTGAGAATTCAGGAGGATGAACCCAAGTGCATCAAAAAAGAAGAAAATATTAAGGGAATCTTTCAGTGCAACTTCCCTACTACAAATGTTTGTGAAACTCAAGGGGAAAGAAGTCCAGCATGATCTATGGATATGTTTACTATTTTAAAAGAGCAATGATGCAAATGTTTGATTTTGCCTCATGTTTACATTTATTTATGCCTGCTACATTGGCACATACCAGCATCATTAGTTTGCCCTCACCCTTAATTCTTACAAGAGTTATCCCTATACTCTTGTTGACTTCTTTCTGGCAATAACCCCAGAATCATCATGCTTCATCAGCATGCTAGAGTTGTTCTGGTATCAAAGGCTATCTTAGATGACTATCCAGAATTTGCCAATAATTGAGATACTTTGCAATTGATAGATGCTTTATAGTACAGAAATCTTAAACATGAAGCCACTATCTTGTCTTAGGTAGCTAGGAGTCTGTCTGTTGAGTAAGATTTCAATTTTCATTCAGTGTGTCAACTTTCTGGGTTTTATTGTTGTTGTTGTTTGTTTGTTTGTTTGTTGTCTTGTTCATTGTGACCTTGGGGCTCATTGATATGTGGGTCTGTCTCATCCTATCAGTATAACATGAAAATGAGTTTAAGTATATGCAGGGCCTTTTGAATGATCTATTAACTGTACCTTCTTACTTTCAGCATACAACAATGTATTTGTCTGTTTCTGTTTGGTATATGTGGAGGTAATTATAACATCATATTTTTCTGCAAGACATATTGTAAACGACTGTCAAATCACACTAGGAACTTTGGTGTTATACATATACATGTTTTCTTTACTCTTTTTTTATTATTATTATGTGTTTTAATTTTACACATCAGCCATGGGTTCCCCTGTCCTCCCCCTCCCGCACCCACTCCCACCTTCCCCACAGCCCCTCCCCTCCATTCCCACGTCCTCCAGGATCAAGGCACCCCTGGGGATTCATTTAAACCTGGTGGATTCAGTACAGGCAGGTCCTGTCACCTCCTTCCAGACTGAGAATGTATCCCTGTGTAAGCCCAAGGTTCTAAACAACCAGCTCATGCACTAAGGACAGGTCCTGATCCCACAGACTGGGTGCCTCCCAAACAGATCAAGGTATTCAATTGTCTCACTTATCCAGAGGGCCTGATCTAGCTGGGGGCTCCTCAGCCATTGGTTCATAATTTATGTGCTTCTATTCATTTGGATATTTGTCCCTGTGCTTTTTGCAATCTTGGATTCAACAATTCACAATCTTGCAGTCCCTCCTCTTTCTCGACAACTGGACACCAGGAGCTCCACCTGGGGCCTGGCTGAGGATCTCTGCATCCACTTCCATCAGTTATTGGATGAGAGTTCCAAGATGACTATTAGGGTGTTTAGTCATCTGATCAACAGACTAGGTCAGATCAGGCTTTCTCTTGACCATTGCCAGCAGTATACAGAGGATATATCATTGTGGATTTCTGGGGACGTCTTGAGCACTCTGCCTATTCCTGTTCTCATGTGGTCTTCATTTATCATGGTCTGTTATTCCTTGTTCTCCCTTTCTGTTCTTGATCCACCTGGTATCTCCTGCTCCCCTAAGCTTTCTTTCCCTCAAATCTTGCCCTTCATTACTCCCACTGTTGTCCAGATTGTTCATGTAGATCTCATCCATTTCTCTGTCATTGGGAGATCCCTAGGTCTTTCCTAGGGTCACGTTTTCTAGGTAGTCTCCCCGGAGTTGTGTAGCAGTCTAGTCATCTATGTTTTACATCTAGTATCCTCCTATGAGTGAGTACATACCGTGTTTGTCCTTCTGAGCCTGGGTTACCCCACTCAGGATGATTTTTTCTAGATCCATCCATTTGCCTGCAAACCACATGATGTCATTGTTTTTCTCTGATGAGTAGTACTCCATTGTGTATATGTACCATATTTTCTTTATCCATTCTTCAGTTGAAGGGCATCTAGGTTGTTTCTAGGTTCTGGCTATTACAAACGAAGCTGATATGAACATAGCTGAGCAAATGCCCTTGTGGTATGACTGAGCATTCCTTGGGTATATGCCCAAGAGTGCATATACAGCTGGGTCTTGGGAGAGATGAATTCTCAATTTTCTAAGGAAGTGCCATATTGATTTCCAAAGTGGCTGTACAAGCTTGCATTCCCACCAGCAGTGAAGGAGAGTTCCCCTTGCTCCACATCCTCTCCAGCATAAGCTGTCTTCAGTGTTTTTGATCTTAGCCACTCTGACAGGTATAAGGTGGTATCTCAGAGTCATTTTAATTTGCATTTCCTGGATAATTAGGGATGTTGAGCAATTCCTTAAATGTCTTTTCAGCCATTTGAACTTCCTCTGTGGAGAATTCTCTGTTTAGTTCTATAGCCTATTTCTTAATTGGACTGTTGGGCATTTTGATGTCTAATTTCTTGAGTTCTTTATATATTCTGGATATCAGCCCTCTGTCAGATGTGGGGTTGGTGAAGAGCTTTTCCCATTCTGGAGGCTGTTGCTTTGTGTTGTTGACCATGTCCTCTGCTCTATAAAAGCTTCTCAGTTTCAACAGGTCCCATTGATTGATTGTTTCTCTCAGTGTCTGTGCGACTGGTGTTATATTTAGAAAGTGATCTCCAGTGCCAATGCATTCAAGAGTAATTCCTACTTTCTCTTCTATCAGGTTCAGAGTAACTGGATTTATGTTGAGGTCTTTGATCCACTTGGACTTAAGTTTTGTGCATGGTGACAGATATGGATCTATTTTCAGCCTTCTACACATTGACATCCAGTTATGCCAGCACCATTTGTTGAAGATGCTTTCTTTTTTCCATTGTACATTTTTGGCTTCTTTGTCAAAAATTATATGTTCATAGGTGTGCGGGTTAATGTCAGGGTCTTCAATTCGATTCCATTGGTCCACATGTCGGTTTTTATGCCAGTACCAAGCTGTTTTTATTACGTTAGTTCTATAGTAGAGATTAAGGTCGGGAATTGTGATGCCTCCAGAGGTTGTTTTATTGTACAGGATTCTTTTGGCTATTCTGGGTTTTTTGTTTTTCCATATGAAGTTGAGTATTATTCTTTCCATATCTGTTAAGAATTGTGTTGGTAATTTGATGGGGATTGTGTTGAATCTGTAGATTGCTTTTGGTAAGATCATCATTTTTACTATGTTAATCCTGCCTATCCATGAAGATGGGAGATCTTTCCATTTTCTGACATCTTCTTCAATTTCTTTTTTCAGGGACTTAAAGTTCTTGTCATATAGGTCCTTCACATGCTTAGTTAGAGTAACCCCAAGGTATTTTATATCATTTCTGGCTATTGTAAAGGGTGATGTATCTCTGATTTCCTTCTCAGCCTGTTTGTCTATTGTATATAGGATGGCTACTGATTTTTTTGAGTTGATCTTGTATCCTGCAATGTTGCTGAAGGTTTTTATTACCTGTATCAGTTCCTTGGTTGAATTTTTGGGGTCACTCATGTATACTATAATGTAATCTGCAAATAGGGAGAGCTTGACTTCTTCCTTTCCAATTTGTATCCCCTTAATTTCTTTATGTTGTCTTATAGCTCTGGCTAGAACTTCAAGTACTATATTGAATAAGTATGGGGAGAGGGGACAGCCTTGCCTTGTTCCTGATTTTAGTGGTATTGCTTTGAGTTTCTCTCCATTTAATTTGATGTTGGCTGTTGGCTTGCTATAGATTGCCTTTATTATGTTTAGGTATGTTCCCTGTATTCCTGATTGCTCCAAGACCTTTATCATGAAGGGGTGTTGGATTTTGTCAAATGCCTTTTCTGCATCTAGTGAGATTATCATGTGGTTTTTTTCTTTGAGTTTGTTTATATGGTGTATTGCATTGACAGACTTTTATATGTTGAACCACCCTTGTATCCCTGGGATGAAGCCTACTTGTTCATGGTGGATAATTGTTTTGATGTGTTCTTGGAGTCTGTTTGCCAGAATTTTATTGAGTATTTTTGCATCAGTGTTCATGAGGGAGAGCAGTCTGTAGTTCTCTTTCTTTGTTGCATCTTTGTTTGGTTTAGGAATCAGGGTAATTGTAGCCTCATAGAAGGAGTTTGGTAATATACCTACTGCTTCTATTGTGTGGAACAATTTAAAGAGTATTGGTATTAAGTCTTCTTTGAAGATCTGGTAGAATTCTGCAGTGAAACCATCAGATCCAGGCCTTTTTTTGGTTGGGAGACTTTTAATGACTGATTCTATTTCCTTAGGGGTTATTTGACTATTTAAATGGTTTATCTGGTCTTGATTTAACTTAGGTATGTGGTACCTAACCAGAAAATTATCCATTTCTTTTAGATTTTCCAGTTTTGTGGAGTAGAGGTTTTTGAAGTAGGACCTGATGATTCTCTGGATTTCCTCATTGTCTGTTGTTATGTCCCCCTTTTCATTTCTGATTTTGTTAATTTGGATGCTCTCTCTCTCTCTGTCTTTTGGTTAGTTTGGATAAGGGCTTGTCTACCTTGTTGATCTTCTCAAAGAACCAACTCTTTGTTTCATTAATCCTTTGTATTGTTCTCTTTATTTCTATTTTATTGATTTCAGCTCTCAATTTGATAATTTCCTGTTGTCTGTTCCTCTTGGGAGACTTTGCTTCTTCCTGTTCAAGGGCTTTCAGGTGTGCTGTGAAGTCACTAGCGTGAGATTTCTCCAGCTTCTTTATGTGGGCATTCAGTGCTATTAATTTCCCTCTTAGCACTGCTTTCATAGTATCCCATAAGTTTGGGTATGTGGTGTATTCATTTTCATTGATCTCTAGGAAGTCTTTAATTTCTGCCTTTATTTCTTCCTTAACCCATTGATGATTCAGTTGAGCATTATTCAGTTTCCATGAGATTGTAGGATTTCTGTACTATTATCAGTGGTACATCTATGTGTATTTAGAAGCATTTAGCCATTACAAGCAATATCTGCATAACACAGAACAAAAAATAGGTAAAACACAGTGAGTGATAATCCATGTGGGGAATATAGGGAAACACTCATTGGTGTGTATGCATATAACTTGCATGGACAAATCTGTGCAGAGAGATTATTTAATACTTTATGTTTTCATAAGAAGGGTATTCAACCTACATTTAGAATTCTCAAGACCCAAGGACTATATGCAAATCTCTGATTTATCATCTAGTAACAATTCTGGGGACACACTGTATAAGCCTTGTATCACAAAGCAGTAATGGAACTGCCTTCTTTTAAAAACTTGTACTATGACAGAAACAGCTCTAGACTTTTATAGCATTTGTTATAGATTGAATATCAGCATTTATGACTTAATGTAGTTTGTGGCTTTGTATACCTTTATTGATTATAAGCTTATTTACATGCATGTAAAATTATCTACAAAAGAAAACTTATATGATAAAATTCCATTGAAACTGTAGCTTTTATAAGCCGGGCGGTGTTGGCACATGCCTTTAATTCCAGCACTGGGAGGCAGAGCCAGGCGGATCTCTGTGAGTTCAAGGCCAGCCTGGTTTACAGAGTGAGATCCAGGAAAAGGCACAAAGCTACACAGAGAAACCCTGTCTCAAAAAACAAAAAACAAAAAAAAAACAAAAAGAAAGAAAGAAAGAAAGAAAGAAAGAAAGAAAGAAAGAAAGAAAGAAAGAAAGAAAGATCATGGATTTTATTCAGACAATTTTTGCTTATCCCTAGGTCATAGGGTGTTTTCTTCATGCTTCTTCTCATAGCTTTGAAGATATGGATTTTACTTTGACACTTAAGTCCATTTTGCTTGGCTATTATGATGACTAAGAGTTAAGGAACTAGGTCTAGCCTTCTGCACGTGGATATCCAATATCCACCATTGATTGCTCAAAATGCATTACTGATTTTCAGAAAATGTTTTCAGTTTTCTCCCATCATTTATAATGTTGGATGGATAAAGGTCTGTCATTTTAATTATGTTGATGTATGATCTTTCTATTCCAGTTTCTTCAAAACTTTTGTAGTGAATAGATGCTGTACTTTGTTAAAAACCCTTTCTGCTTTTATTAAGAGGATAATGTTTTTGCTATTTTGTATTTATAGATTTGAACATTTTGTACCAAATCAGCATTTCTCGAATGAAACTAGCCTAAACAAAAGTTAAAAATTAAAAAATACAAGGAAGCACCAATGGGTCCAATCTTGTGAGTACTCACAGTTAATCTCACTTCATGGTGGTAAAACACCCATGTATAATCTGGAAAAATATTCCACATTTCACCTATTCTTTTAGCTCTTATACTTTTTCTCACCCCTCTTTCACAAATGATCTCTGAGCCTTGATGGGGATGAGATATGTTTGATTGTTTTCTCCCATTTATGGCTGGTCATTGATCTAGCATGACAGAGCAATACTCAATTATTCTAATCAGAAGTAAGTTTTGTTATGAGTCTCTACAATAACTACTGCCCACTACAAAAAGCTTAAGTGAACAAGAAATGGCAGCAATAATTGATAATCATAAACAGACATGTTCAAAATGCAATTTGACAGGTACATTATACCATTTAACAAAAGATGAGCAGTAGCTTCTCTGGAGCATATGATCTTCTCAGCCAGAGGTTGTTTGATTTGCAATACCAAACACAGAGCCCCTCCTCTGGAGTGTGGCATAAATTCAACTTGAAAAAGTTGGCTATATCCATAACATCTCTACCATCATTGAAACACTGAGCACATTTTGACATGCTGATGCATTTAACATGCTTTGTCTATAGCTGAATAAGGACTTTGTGGTAATTCTTCCCTAGTAGCATACATAGTACCTTCCAATAGTGAGAATGCTAACCAGCTGAAGCAAACTTCCTCTTCAGTCCAAATTAGATTTCTTTGTCTTTCAACCAGAGATCCCATCTTCATGTCTACAACAGTATGACTTACCATCTACTTCTGTCATACAACCAACAACAATAGACCATTAGGATGTGGCTTTAGAGGCTTCCCTACCTGGGAACTCCCAGAGAAGTAGTCTACCACTGGCACTGAGATTTTCATGTGCTAACCTTATGGCTTCTAAGGGAAGCTTTAGCCATCTATTCAAAGTACCTTCTTTCAAAATTCTAACAATTATCATAATGTTTATAGACACAAGCTTTTGTAGGATTTTTCCTCAGGTATTTTGTTACTCATTATCTGTACCTCACCCAACCATAACATTCCCAAGAATTTAAAATCTGTACCTGCCATTCCACCATGTAAGAACTGATTGTCCATCATCACTTGCTTAGGTGTGCTTGCACACACTTCATATGCTTTTCTAAACATGTGGAACACCCAGAGCTTAGCTTTATATAATGAAGCATTGTTATAGAAAGTGGGCAGAATCTGAAAAGGCCAAAAACTATATATTCCAGCAAGTGCCAACTGGGCTTAGACTTTATTAGCTAAGGGCATTTAAAACATGTGATCAAGGTCCATAAAAAGTTTCCACTGATTCCTTCTATTGTTTCTGAAAAAGAGTAATGTGGGGCCTAGCAGCATGGATGAGGAACACTATTTTACCTAATTCACTATCATGGTCTGTAAGCCATCCATCCTGCTTCTTCATTGTCATGATGTTTCTGAGAGAAAGATCACTGATAGGATATATGGGGAGAGAGAACATAAAAAGATAACAAAGATGACAAACTTCTGATTTATTCACATTCCTGAAACAAAGGTCTAAAGTACTGGAAGGCTTTTTGTCCCGCCAGCAGGGCCCCAATGCCATGGAATAATCCTCATATCCACTGTAAAGATTTGTCACTCAAGTTGGTTTCATAAAACACTGATTGGCCAGTAGCAGGAAGTATTGGTGGGGCAACCAAACTAACAATACTGGGAAAAGGAAGGGCAAAGTCAGGAGTCGACAGCCAGACAAAGAGGAAGCAAGATGAGAATGCCATACTGAGAATAGGTACCAAGCCATTTGGCTAACCATAGATAAGAATTATGGGTTAATTTAAGTGTAAAGCTAGTTAATAATAAGCCTAAACTACCAGCCAAACATTTATAAGTAATGTTAAGCCTCTGAGTGGTTATTTGGGAACTGGCAGGTGGGAGAGAACCATCTGTTTACAGGCCAGTCTGAAAAGGACCACATCAGGACATGTTCACATGAAAGTTGTGGGCTTGTCAGCTTCCCTGTCTTTGTTCAAAGTAATCAACTCTAAATTAGGGAGAAAAGATGCCTCAGAGATGGTTAATCCCCCATCCCTGGAGTAAAAACCTGAGCTCAGCTTCTAAAGCCTCCATTCTTCTTTGCTGAGTATCTTTCTCTCTGTGTGCATGTCTCTGTTTTGGTTTCTGTCTGTTTCTGTGTCTCCACCTCTGTCTCTCCCTCTACTTCTCCTTCCCTTCCCCTCTGTGTATGTGTGTGTGTGTGTGTGTGTGTGTGTGTGTGTGTGTGTGTGTTGTTTCCTCACCTTTAATGAATTATCTTTCTTCATCAACTGTTTCTGTCTGCTTTCTGAGATTTTTCCCTGCTGCTACCTGTTGTGCTTAAGAGTTGTCCTGTCTTTTAAGTTTTTAACTGGCAGAGAAAACAAACCTGATCAAGGCCCCTCAATGGTACCTAGATGTTAACACTAGGGCCCTACCAGGGGAGCTACCATATATTCCTACTACTTGGACTAAGAGCCAAAGGATATCAGGATCATGCCCTGTCTAGTTGGGCAACTGCACACAACCACTCAGCACAAGCAGTGTTAATGCAAGGTGCAAAAATGGATTACAATAACAGAAAAAAATATATAGTGGATTGTATTGCATAGACTCTTTGAACACTAATAATGTTCCTCTAAGGTGAGAAATGCTACCTGGGTGAGTAAAATACTGACTTTTCATCATCCAGCCCCTTTGTACTCTTATAATACCTATATACATGGGATAAAACAATTTTGCTTATTTTTTAATTTTCTAAATTATTTCCAAGACCTGGATATTATTTTAGCTATAAAATACTGGGAAATTCCTCTCTCCTGAGAAAGTCCTGCTTCTGTATTCTACATGGCACGGTTGAATATTGTCTCTTTACTCAAAGCTTCTTTATCTGAATATTCACTGCTCCTTTCTCTAACTCCCCTACTGGTTTAACTCCAGATATTGGAATGGAATAGGGTGATACAGAAGAGCTGCCTAACCCAGAGCAGAAAAGGGCAAACATGGCACTTACCTGAGCTCTCTTGGGACAGCTATTTATTATTTAGATTTCATGATTCTACTTTAGCTTGTTTTAAGTAGGTGTTAGATCAAATGTAGAAGGTAGAAGCAGCCTTTAGTATTAGGACAAGTTGAACCTCTTCAAATAATTCTTAGACCTGTGTCTATGAACTATGTAAACCACTAAGTGGTGCTATAAGCTCATATTTGAGAACCATGTAGCCTGAGTTCAGTTATTTTGTTACATATAATGATACTCAGGATTCTTTAAGTATAGCAAAAAACTATAGGCCATTTTTTCCACCCAGAGTTTCACCATCTTGTTTGAAACGAGGACTCAGAAGTTAAGGCTTGAGAGTGGTGGGTATGGCCATGTAGAAAGACTAGGGTGTTAAAGACACAAGGAGCATTTCATTTCATTATCCCATTGCATACCACATTATTTATAACTACTGCAAGATTGTAATACAATTGCAACACCAGAGAATATCATCTTTTTATTCAAAATTCCATTCTTCTTGCATTTAATTTGCCTATGCTCTATGAGTATTGAAGATATGTGTAAAAACTTGATGTACTAGAAGACTTAAAGAGATAAATGCCTAGAATGTATATTATATTTACCAAATCTTTGTTAACTACCTCACATGTATAATTGAAAGCTCTACTTATTATCTAATTTCTCTTTATCTTATTATCTAGAGTAGTTAGTGATGATAAAGAGAGGCATTGTCTCACAGGCATTTTGCTCTTGAGACAACTGGCATAATCCAAAGGCAATGTGGTTGCCACAACTGGATGAAGGCGGTACATTATCTATCATTCAAGAGGTAGAACCAACAGAGAGAAAGATACTTAGAAGAGTAGAAGGGGTCTGGGGAGATGGTGCAGTTGGTAAATTTCTTTCTTTCTGCAGAAGCCTCAATTCCTAAATTCATCACAGCATTGGGAAAGGCAAGCAGGACAATCCCTAGAGCTTTCTGGCCAGCTTCTCCAGCTGGACCAATGAGTTCCAGGTCCAGTGAGAGTCTTTGTCTCAAAAAAGAAATTGAAGAGTTATTGAGGAAGACAAAGGGACATCCATCTTTGGCCTCTCCAATGTAAAGTTCTGACTCATACACATAGACACACACAGACACAAGTACACATCCACATGCATGTATACACACACATACATATATGTATGTATGTATGTATGTATGTATGTATACAATGGAAATGGGGAAGAATGAAAAGAGAATAAATGAATTAAGCCAATCTCAGAAAGACAACCATCATATTTTCTCTCATACATCACTTGTAGATTTCATATAGTAATCTAAAATCATGAATTAAGCAAAAGTAGAAATGAAATTATCATGGAGAAAATGGGCACAAATGGAATGGAGAGGCATGAGAAAATTAGGATGAGGAGGGTAAGAAAAGAGAGAGGATGGGAGAATGTGGCAGGAAGACATTATACAATATTATGATGATCAGTATAGGGTATCTATCTGGCCGATAAAAATGAAAAGTACAGAGAATAAAAAGCCGTTTTAGGAGTGAGGATGGTGCTTCTTGACACAGGGTCTTTCTAGTAGTGATAGCTGTAATCTTCTATTCCTCCTGCTTCTGCTGCCAGAGTCCTGTGATTACTAACAAGCTTGATTTTGTTTTCAGCCAGTGAATCACATACATGTATCATCCCAGCTAGAAGGTTAATAAGATTTGTCCATTTCATAACTACTGTAATTATTAAATTACAGTATACAGACATAGTAGGAATTGAAAGCCAAGCTGAACAGCACAGATCCTGCTCCAAAATATGTTCAAGGTTAAGAAAGGATATTAAGAGAAATTCCCAAAGACATTTAATTTTAAACATATTTTCCTGATATTAACGCCTCTCTAGAAATCAAAATGTTCTGAAAAATAATGCACTATGCTAGAGAAATACTGAATCTCTTCCCTTTAAAGCACTGCATATGAGCACATGTATATGTGAATAACTGTGCATACATATGATAGAGAATTTTTTGTTTATTGAAATTAGTTAAATGTGTTAATTTATATACATTGCTGTGACCAGATTACAGCAAATTAATCTCTGTAGTTTATTTGGTTACTCCAGCTTCATACAGAGCAAAATAAAGTTTAGGAAAGTAAAATAACTTGATCAGAAGCATCAAATTTAATACTGAAGTCATTTTTGTTTATGTTCTTGTTTTTGTTTTTAAGACAGGGTTTCTCTGTGTAGCCCTGTCTGTCCTAGAACTCACTTTGTAGACCAGACTGGCCTCGAACTCAGAGATCCACTTGCCTCTGCCTCCCAAGAGCTAGGATTAAAAGCTTGGGCCACTACCCCTATTCAAATTCAGGGGCTGTTTTCCTTTTTGTGGTGCTGATGATTGCATTTACAAACTTACACATTATTCATGAGAAGGACCCTTGAGCTACATCCCAGACCTTTAATTGCTTTTTTCCTCAAATATTACTAGATTATACTATTATAGTGTATAGAACAGTTTTAAAGTAATAGCCAAATCAAATGGAATCAAGTCTGTGCTTTTAACTGCCATCGTACCTCCTATTCTCTCTCCCATAAAAATTACTGTGTCTAGAGAGGAAAGGAAGGTGGGAGGGAGAGACAGAAAATGACTAACTGCTTACACACATATGTAACTGAGAAGTAGCTTAATTAAGAAAAGTTAGGTTAGAAGCTGCTCTGTCCATCTGGAGTCTGGTATTGGCTTCTTAATACTGTTGCCTTGAGCATTAAGTTTCAACACGAATATCCAAAACATAGCATCAACCCTTCGTTGCAATCAGCCAAGTCAGTATTCTTAGCTGGGGTTGTAGCTGTGCAGAAAGCCTAGCGACTCTGTGACGGTTTCTGGGCTTGGCATTATGCACTTATGCAGAATACCTCCATTGAAGCTCCATTTAACAATTTTATTTTTATTTTGTTTTATTTTTGCTGGTTGTTTTATTTTTGTTGTTGTTATTTGGGGTTTGGGTTTTTCATTTTTGTTTTTTTGTTTTGAGACAGGGCCTCACTGTGTAGCCCTGGCTGTCCTGGAAATTGCTATGTAGAACAGGTTGGCCTCGAACTCACAGATTCTGCCTGCTTCTAACTTCCAAGTACTGACATGCAATACATGTACTACAATACTCAACAAAATTATGTTTTAAAATTAGCTTACAACATAGTGAATTTTTATAAAATTGTTCATTTAGGCTGTCTCTCCTACCAACTCCTCCTCCCCAACCTGCCATCCTTAGATATGAGTTCATACAATGTTTCTATATAATGCTACTCAAACATTGGTATTGAAGCTTAACAAAATTTTCTAGCTTTATTTTCATGTTGATGTAATTCAAGCTATTTTTAGATTTCCCTTGAGAGTTCTTTGATCCATGTTTTATTTATAAATATATTGTTCAATATCCTTGGATTTGACAATTTCCCAGCCATCTTTTGTTTGCCGAGGACTAGTCAAGGTGCACTTTGTGGCCTATGATGTGAGATACTTCAATATTTCATTAATGTCAATTCCTTCAAGTTGATTTTACTAGTGCTTTTCCAATGTACTGAATCCTTACCAAGCTTCTGGATGCTTAATCTAGTGACTACTGACAGTTTTATGACATCTCCAAAAATAGAGGTGGATTTATCTATTGCTATTTGTAGGTTTAGCAGTTTTGTGTCTCCTACTTTGATGTTTTATTGCTAAGTGAATGCAATTTAAGGATTCTTATGTCTGGATACCTGACACATTTATTATTGTAATGCATGTTTTTGTCTGTAATCATCCTGATTCTGAAATTTGCTTTACTGAAATTAATAAAAATTCCAGCTTTCTTTTTATTCACATATATCTTTGTCATCCCTTATCTTTCAATTCAGTCTTTGTATTTAAGTTTGGTTTGTTAGCTAGGGGTGATAATGAGCCCCGTAGTCTCAGCTACTCAGGATGCTGAGATCAGAGGATCACTGGAGTCTAGAAGTTTGTGACCAGTCCAGGCAACATAGTGAAAACCTGCTCAATAAACTAATTAAGTTTGTATAGACAATATATACTCAGGACCTGTTTTACATTGACTTCATGTGTTTTAATTGATGTATATAAGCTTTGTCCTTTATCACAATTAGTACATTTTGATTAGTAATAGTAAATTCCATGTTTATCTTCCATTCACTGCACTTGCTCTTTTTAGCCTTCTCTGGTTTTACTTGAATTTACATTTCATACATTTTTAAACTACTTAAGTTACCTTAAATAACCTTAAGTTTCAATAGGCATCTTAATTAGCCTAAACCTGCCTTCAAATAACACTTTACCACTTCTTATGCATCACACATAACTTTGAATAGAATGTATAAAATTCTTCAGGCCTGGCTTTCCTGGCACTTGTACCATTCATTTCCCTCCCCATACGATACAAGTCTGTAATACAGTGCTGTCTTTATTACTTTAATCAATCTTGCGCCTTTTAGAACAACTAAGGAAAACACAGGGTTTTCTTTTTTGTTGCTGTTTTGTTTTGTTTTTTGAGACAGGTTTTCTCTGTGTAGCTTTGTGCCTTTCCTGGAACTCACTTGGTAGCCCAGGCTGGCCCTGAACTCACAGAGGTCCGCCTGGCTCTGCCTCCCGAGTGCTGGGATTAAAGACGTGCGCCACCACGGCCAGGGTTTTCTTTTGCCTTCATCTGTATCTTTTCTTCTGGAATTCTCCCTGTTTCTATATGAAACCATGTTGTTTTTGTTTTTGTTTTTTGGTTGTTTTTTTGTTTTTTTGTTGTTTTTTTGTTTTGTTTTTTTTACTTATAGAGTCCCTTCTCCCTAAAGAAAACATCTTTATGTTCTTTGAGCAGTGGTTCTCAACCTCCCTAGTACTGCGACCCTTTAATACAGTTTTCATGTTGTGGTGACCCCAACCATATAATTACTTTCATTGCTACTTCACAACTGTAATTGTGTTACTGTTGTGAATTGCATTGTAAATAGCTATATTTTCTGATGATCTTAGGTGACCCCTGTGAAAGGATCATTTGACACCCAAAGGGGTTGCGACTTACAGGTTGAGAACGACTTTGAGTAAAAAAAAAATGCCTGAAAAGGAATTCTTTCATTTTTTGTTTTGTCTTTATATTTTACTTTATTTTGTGATATTTGAGATTGACTGAAGCCTTAGCCCATGATAGGCAAGCACCATACCTGAGCTAAGCCATAGCTTCTTTTAGCTTATTTAAGACAGGATTTCATTAAGGTTCACAGGCAGCGATGATTTCACTCTGTAGCCTTAGCAGGCTTTGAATTTACAACCTTCCTGCCTCTGCCTCTAAGTAACTAGGAATATACAGACATGTACCAACAGGCTTAGCTTTTCTTGAATTTTATTTTATGGTTACACAATTTTAAGTCCTTTGATGTTCTTTTTTTCCACCACAAATTTAAATATCTCCTACTTCTCTCTGTTTACATATATGGACTATTATTTTTTAAACAGCAAAGTACACTGTCATTCCAGCCAAGTGGCAGACTACAGAATAGAATGCAGAAGGGGAGGTGGAAAGATTTGAAGAGCTAGGGGTAGTAGATGGTCCCAAGAAAACAGCATCTTCCAGACACAACTGGACTAATACACATGTGAACTTAGAAAGACTGTGACAGCACATGCAAGACCTGTACAGGCTTAAACCAGTCAAAAATTCCAGCAGACACAAAGTCCCATGCCTAACCAAGAAGCTATTTGCAGTTGATACCTACTGGAAAAGGGGAAAGAATCAGTTTTCTCCAAAAGAGTGGTAGTGGGAATGTCAACCATACTCCCAGGCAGGCCCCATCCCCAGGAGTAGTTGGCCAAAACAAAAGAGACTTCAGAAGTATTTGATGCATTTTATTTTTCTTTCTTGTTTTGTTTGATTGATTTTTCTCTTTCTTTCGTTTGTCTATTTTGATTTTTTTTAGTTTGTTGTTGTTCTTATTTTGTGGGTTTTTTTAAGAGAATACATATAAAATTGAGTGGGTAGAGAGTCAGGGAGGATGTGGAATAAGTTAGGGGAGGATAAAGAATATGATTAAAATGTACCACATAAAAATTTAAATAAAAGTAAAAAATTAAAAAGTTGACTAGGATACCCTCAAAAAGAAAGGGGCAGGAAAGAAGGAGAGAGAGGGAGGGAGAGGGAGGGGAGAAGAGACTGGAAGAGGTTGAAGCCAATGGGATACTTTTTCAGATTCCATGAAGTTCTGGTAAAATCTGTTTCAGTGGAAAGCAGGTCTTGGCAATGCATACTTTTTCTTTCTCCTGCCAAACAAAAGTGGTGTCCTTTGGGCTTTCCATTATGAAAAGCTGACAGGATTTCTGGAGATAAAACTCAGAAAACTTTAGTGAACACACCATCTCTCTTCCTGGGATTGCTCTGATTCCAAAGGTTTCTCCTCACAGTATTTCACATCACCATTTACGTTTTCCCATCAATTTATGGCTTTAGTGGATTCTGTCGGGGGGGGGGGCAACTTGGATGTGACTCTCTGGGTTCTCTGTCTATATTGAATTGTGGTATTTGCCCTGAAACTTCAGTTTGATAATTTTGTAGTGTTTTGAATTTAAATGGGATTACATCACTTCCCTTTCCTTTTCTTTCCTTCAGGCCCCCAGAGCTACCCACCCTCAAACCCCTCCCATACCCTCCCCCACAGTTTGATAGCCTCTTTTTAAAAATTATATATTTAGTGAAAAAAAAAGAAATACAAACAATTCAAGTGCAAGGATGTTATTTGTTTTGAATTCATTCAACTTTCAGTTTTTGCAAGCATGGGAATAGTGGTTGCTCAGGTTTTTCTGTGTTCAAGATTAAACCAGAAGTCAAAATTGATCTTTTTTTAATTTCATTTAATTGGCTAAATTTAATTTGTGATTGTTTATTTCTTTTCTGTGTGTGAAAAAGACACAGCCCGAAACTTCAAGTGTCCAATAAAGTAGTGTGCATTGCTTCCAACATATTTCTGGCGTGTTTCCTCCTGGCCGAACTGAAAGCCCACCAGTTGAGAATCTAGCTGCCTTACCTCCTCGTTCCTCACTCCCCCAGCACCTGGGAACTATTAATCTCCTTTCTACTCCTAGTGTCTGAGCACTTTATACATGTCATGGAAGTGGAATCATGTAGTAATTGTTCTTTTGCGACTGGTCTGTTTAAATTAGTATATTGTCCTTAAGGTTCGTCTATGTTATAATATATAAATCTTGATTTGAAAATAAGAGTTCAAAGCCAAAAATACCAACCATGTGCAATTTTAACTAGCTTTTGTTTTTGTAAGTCTCACTGAGAAACTGATTTTGAAAAAGAGATCTGAAGGGAGTGGAAACATACTCAATTAGATATCTGGGGAGACAATCCAAGTGGGGTAGAGCCAGCACAAAGAACCTAAAATAAGAGCATACTTGATAGATCAGCAGAAAATCAATAAGGCCACAGTGATGGAATAAAAGACAGAAGCAGAGATTAGATGAGTAAGTATAGCAGACAGAAGCCGAAGGCCTTGTGGGCAATTATAAAGACACTGTCTTTGCCTCTGAATTAAATTTGACTCTCTTGGAGGGGGTTGAGACAGGAGAGGTACACAATCTAATGTGCACTATGAAAAGAGTACTGTGTGTGCTGTGCTAAAAATAGGCCGTATATATGAACTAGTTGAGCCCCAGATGCAAATACAATTCACATAAACCAATGATTCATTGCACAAATACAGCCTGAATATTTGTCCAGATTATGTCAGCGGAAAATAGGATAGAAGACAGAGACAAACTGCAGTAATTATGTTCCTATAGTTCTTGGATTTTAGGCTGTGTAAACTAGAATCCAAATGAACCTAAAACATTAGGTACTACAGACTAAGCCTCTTGCAAATCAAATACTGTCAAATTAAAAGTAGTGGCAATGTTGCAATTGGGAATTAGCCTCATCAGCTATGCAGCAAATTTAATTAAAGTTATAGCTGTATCCTCATTCAACTCTAATTTAAGAGGAATGCAAATGTTCATCCTTTGAACCTCACCTGTGGTCAGCAAACTGAAGTCAAAGTCCTAAGGCAGATTTTTCCCTACTTTGATAAGTACTGTTTTATGGAACCCAAGCCACACCAATTCATATATGTATTTGTGTGACTGTTCTTTAAATATAATGGCAGAATTCAGACATTGCAACAAAGAGTATGGGGCCTACAGTACTGAAATTAGTTATTCTTCCTTTCTGAATAATATGGTTTCAGATTACTAACCTTAACTTCTACCTACAAAATCCTAAAATAGATGTAAAACCCAAATTAAGTTAATAAAGGTTAGACTAGAAATTAATGAAGAAGAAAACTAAGAAACAACGGGGACAATCAATGAAAAGAAAAGATGGTTCTTTGATCCATCTTCAGTACAATGGAACAGGGGAAAGATTGCAGATAATAGAAATGAGAGAGGTGTCATCACAGGAGCCACTAGGGATTCTAAAGCTATTACAAAGTTTATGCTGGATAAATAGAGCAACTAAGGTGCCTTCTGTGATGGGGAATGTTACAGATCCACCTGCCAAGGCTATAGTGTTCAAACACTAATGTACATGTGGCTATGAATGTTTTTTTTCTTTTAAATTTACCTATTTATTTCCTATGGAGAGGGTGTTAACATGTGCCACAGAAACGCATGTAGAGATCAGTGGACAACTTGTAGAAATTCATTTTCTTCTTCCACCACTGCTACCTTGAGTCCCAGGGACCTGCCTTAGATTGCCAAACTTATTGACAGGTGCCCTTATCCATTGGTCTACCTCACTAGTCCACTAATACTTTTTCAAATGATGATAAATATCTTGCAAATACTTCACTGTAAATAAACATTTCCTGTCTGTTTTAGTTAGGTTTCTTTTGTGACACTGTGATCAAAAGCAACTTGGAAGAGTGGGCATATTTTGCTTACTTTCAGTTCCACATCACAGTCCAAAATCAAAGAAAGTCAGGGTAGGAATTAAAGCAGAAACCAAAGAGCTGTGCAACTTACTGGCTCAGCCTGAATTCTTATGCAACCTACTTGGAGGTGGCACTGCCCACAGTGTCCCGTGCCTTCCCACATCAAATATTAATCAAGAAAAGGCCCCTACAGGCTTGCCTACAGGCAATTCCTCAGTCAAGGTTCTCACTTGCTAGGTGACTAGCTTGTGTCAAGTTTACAAAAACTAACCAGCAAAGCTCCAAGCTGTAGACATCATAGACCCTATTTCATTTCTGCTATTTGTTTATGTGAGTACTAGGGATCTGAACCCAGATCCTCATGTTGACACAGCAAACACATTATCTACTGAGCCACCTCTCTGTAACTAAAACTTTTTTCACTTTAGATTAATTATTATTATTTTCTGTGTGTATATATGAGTGTGGTATATGTGTGATTTATGTATATATGTGGGGGGAGGTTCTACATGTCTCTGTGTACATTCAGTTTTCTCTGTTATTCTATGCCTTGTTTTTGTAATAGATTTTATTACTTTTAACTGTGTATTTGTGTGTGGCCCTATATGGATATATGTATGTCAATATCATATCTCATAAGAAAAATGTAAACTAAAAAACTACATACCAACTCAACCTGTTAACATGTAAAAAAAACAAAAATATATATCAAATTTGACAATCTCAAATCCAGGCAACAGAATCTTTTCTTGAGTGAAGAGAGAAAAAAATGATATAAATTCATTTTTATTATTTTTAATTCTGTGTGTGTGTGTGTGTGTGTGTGTGTGTGTGTGTGTGTGTGTGCGCGCGCGCACATACTCATCCAAGGAGACCAGAGGCATCAGATCCACCTGGAGCAGGAGTTAGGGTTACAGTTCGTTGTAGGCCACCTGACATGGGTTCTGGGAAACAAACTCAAGACCTCTGCTCTTAACCACTGGGCCATCTCTAGCCCCTCTGCCTTAGTTCTTCATGAAAAGATATGCAGTCTGGAGCTCCCAACTCTTACACACACACACACACACACACACACACACACACACACACACACACACGGATACATTAAGCTGGAAAGCAGCAGTCTCAGAGACCTCCTGTCTGCAGCCCACTCAGTGCTGGAGTTAATGGTGTGTACAGTACCTTGACCGACAAGATCTTCATGCTTGCACAGCAAGCTATCATAACTACTGAGCTGAGCCATCCCCTCAGTCCCATAAAATAATCAAATGTTAAATGTATGAAAGAAGACAAATAAAATACTATAGTAATCAAATGCATAGATGAAGAAAATTTAATGGCTCTAATAAGATCTGAAGACAATGAAGGCGGCTGGGCAAACAGGACACTCTTTAATATGTATAAAGTTTCATTTTGTGTAGATAAAATCATTCTGGAGATTGACTGTACAAAAATGTGAACTATACAATATCCACTGGGTGATATATTTAAAACTAGTTAACATGGTAAATCTTATATTACACACATTTGAACATGATCAAATGATTTTAAAATGCACAAAAACTTGAACTGATGGATATATGTTTATAAATGATGCTTTTTTTAAAATGCCATATGAAAAATGAGAGCTAAAACTAGATTAATGTATCAACTCAAACATGTGAACATATCATTTTTTTTTAATCGCTAATGCCAAATACTGACAACAGGCTCTTTTCTTGAGGACAGGTTGGACTATAAAGCAGTATGCTAGTGTGGAAAACACTTGGAAATTTTCTTACAATGCTGAATTTAGCCCCCACAATTTAATCACCTATGTAAATAAAGATGAATGAACTATCAATTTATGAAAAGATAAAATGAGAGAAAAGTTACTGCATGTTTCTAAGATAAAGAAGCCATTTTCACAAACTACATACTGTGCTGTGGAATAATGTTTTTGTACACTGGTTTAATAAAATGCTGACTTCCCAGTAGCTAGGCAGGAGGTATAGGTGGGATAAGCAGATAAGAGTAATTCTGGGAAGAGAAAGGCTGAGTCAAGAAATGCCAGCCCACCATCCAGGAAGCAGTACATAATGGCACACAGGTAAAGCCGTGGAACACATGGCAACATATAGATTAACAGAAATGAACTGAGTCTAAATGTAAGAGCTAGTCAGTTGTGGGCCTGAGCTAATGGCCAAGAAGTTTTAATTAATATAAGCCTCTGTGTGTTCACTTGCGTCTGAGTGGCTGTGGACTGGGCAGGACACAGGAAAACTTTAGATACAATACTGTATGATCCAAATCATATGAAATACTGGACTAGACAAAAATATGTAAAATGTAAAAGGTCAGTGATTGGCAAGGTCTTAGGATAGCCTGTGTGAGATACACAGGTAGAATACAAGGGACTTTTAGATAGTAATAAAACTATCCTGCAGTTACACGTTTTGATATAGATATGCCATCGTGCATTTATCAAGTCCTTAGAATTGTATAAGCCCAGTAATTAAAGTTAATGTAAGCAATTACTTTTAGCTATTAAAAACGCAAAACTATTTGCTGCGAATTGTATGAAATGGACAGCATTAAATCAAGAGGATAATTTTTGGTGGAACTTGAAAGAATAAGAATAGGTGGAACTCTGTTCTGTTCCTCAGGGTTTTTTGTTTTGTTTTGTTCTGTTTGTTGTTGTTGTTGTTGTTGTTGTTGTTGTTTGCAGCTCTAGTAATTAAACTCACAACCTTGTCCATTCCAAAAATAATGTTGTACCACTGAGCTACACCCTCAGCTCCACTCAACTGCTTTTACAAACAAAATGTTGTTCTAGAAAACAAAGCCCTTTAAAGTTGTGTGACATATCTAAATAATCATCAATAGATTAAAGGATGAGGACATGGAGAAATCATGCTATTACTAACCTGGAAGCTTCATGGCTAACCTTCATAGTGCTGAGATGTTCTATTCACACTACGTGGGAAGAAAAGTCATCATCATTCTTACTCAGTTGTACAACATGTGAGTTATTAATAATGGCTATCTTTGCAAAATATGTCCATTGGTGCAATAGCGATACAAATGTTATGATGTAAACTAGCCATTTTCTGAATGGATTTAAGATCCTTGCCATAAGTGGGACCCCATGATCAATACTATTACCTGTGGAAAAAACCTATGATTGCTCTGTCATAGGCCCTCGGTAAGAACTTAGTTCTTTCATTCTGCTAAATGAATAATAATAACCTGCCCCTAAGTTCTTACACTTATACTAATAGATTTGGGCATCTATCAACTCTCATCAGAGGAGGTTCTTTTTGCAGTAGTTGGTGATTAATACAGAAACTCTTAACTGTTAATGCAGAGAAGAAAAGAGCATGGGATGCTCAGCTCTAGATGGGACATCTATAACACACCTCATTTCCCCAATGCCCAGGGTGTGGAATGATTGTAAGAGTGAAAGGAAGTGAGTGTCTCTAGTGGAACATGTATTTGCTGGACATGACAGCACAGTTGCGCACATGAACTCCCAACAGCTGTGAGAATGTACAAGCCTTGCACAAAATCGAGCCAACCCAAGTCCCAATGTGGATGAGGGAGGGGCTCATGGATTCCCACCTCAGTTTGAGAAGCTATTGACAACACACAGCTGCTGGGAGAGTCAGTTTTCTTTAAGGATACAGCATAAGAGAGGCTACCCATGCTCCAGTAGATGGCACTGCTCCTGTGTACATACTGGTAGCACTGAGTGGACTCCATGTGTATTACATTTTTGTAAAAAAGAGAAAAGAAATCACATGAAGTTGGGAAGGAAAAGTGTGGTTAATAGGGGAGGAATGGGAGGGATGAGAGTGTAATGGATCTAGAAACATTATATGCATACATTACTATTAAATAAAATATTTAATTAATAAATAAAAGAAAGAAACCTGTGGCAAATGAAAAAAAAAAAGGTTGCCATATAATCAATATAGGGGAGGCTTAAAATAAAGCCAAATGCTTGTAAATAAAAAAAATAAAATAAAAGCAGCATCAAAGTAAAAACAAATTACACTTTCTAGAACAGATAAAATAGAAAAGACTGGCATCCATTACTGTTGGCAAGTGTGTGAAACTACTATAACATTTGTACATGAAGGGTATACATAAAACAGTACTACTGCTTTAGGAAACAGTTCCGCAGATACCCACAAAGTTAAACATAGTCTCAACACAGAATCCAACAATTCCACTACTATGTATTTACTGTAGAGAGAGGAAAATCTGCGTTCATAAAATACTTATGTAATAATGGTAACAGCATCTTTGATATGTACTAGCCCATATGTGAAAATTAATCTACTGTCTGTGAAAGGGGTTTAAATAAATGAACTATAGTGCATTCACATAGCCAAATATTAATCAGCAATGCAGGAAATAAGCTGGTGCTACATATAACAATGTAAGCAACTGCACTTATTAGATGTAAGTGGGAAGAGAATTTAAATTGAGGAATTGCACAGAGATCAGATTGGCCTTTAGGCACATCTGTGGGAGAGATTGTCTTGATTGTTAATTGATGTAGGAAAATAAAACTCATTTTAAGTGGCACCATTCCCTGGTTTCAAGTTCTGGATTGTGTTAGAATACACCGGGCTAGATAAACATTAAGCAGCCTGCAAACAAGAATCATATGGCCATTCTCTATCTACTCTTAACTGTGAATGTGATGTTTAAAGTTCCTACCCTGACATCTAACAATAATGGACTGTAACCTGGAATTGTAAGCTGAGCAATCCCCTTTCTCATCAAAGTTGCTTTTCCCTGGGGGTATTTATGACAGCCACAGAAATAAAACTAGAACAGTAAATTAAAATACATTAATTTGAGCCTCATCAACTCCTACTCTATGTCCACTAGGAAGGGAGTCATGCCAAGGCTTTTAGTAATCGATGGATACAAAACATTTTACTCTGAACAGATGACTTTGACAACTGTTTATTTGTCACATACACTCACAGCTTTGTGGAATAAGATGCCACATGCCATGCAGGGCCACAAGGGACTTGAACTTTGGGACTAATAAAAGCTGTGATAGGGAAATCTCTGGTGAAAGGTGGATGGAGTGATTCCTACTTTCCACAGGAGGCTGATTTTGATTAGCTTCACAGACCAAGGAGAATATGAAACCTGTAGAGTGAAGACTAGGTTGAACACCACATGGTTCAGCCAATAGGGACACTAGCCTGGAAGGACCATTTTCTGGCTTTCATGGAGTAAAACTAAAACTTGGAGCTCTGTGAGACTCAAAAATACAAAGTTAGCATAAGGCATGTCAAGATTTGCAATAAAGAATCTAGACATGAAAGGATTTGTCCATGAAATATTGAATACAGTTAAATTTATTTTAAGATTCAATTAAACTGTGGGAACTCTTTGGGTGGATTGCATTATTTCTCAGCTTGAAGGTGGACTTTTGAGACTGCACACGTGTGAAAACTTATATAACTATATACTTCAAATACAATTATTTTACTTCATGTAAATTGTAATAAAACATGAATATACATATAGAGGGCAGGTAAAGCAGTGCTGGAGATAAAGGTAAGATGAGATGGGATGGGATGGGATGGGGACCGGGACAGGGGATAGATAGGACGGGATGAAAGGAGATGAGAGGAGAGGAGAAGAGATTGTAAATCTTTTGCAGGAGTAAAGATCATGAAAAAGAGACACTTGTGCCACTCCCTTCAGCTCTTAGACTAGAGAGACAATTGACCTCAAGGAATGGAACTTCCTTAGGAGCCTCCCAATATGAAAGAAAAGGTCTGGGGTTCTGAGGCCCATCACAGGGCCTACTTGTCTTGCCAGAAAATGATTTCACACAGGGCTGACAACTTCATGTAGATGATGATGTATTGATTATGGATCAGTAATGAGGAAGATCAGATCCTGACCAGGAACGCTTAGTTATGCATTGTCTTACATCCTATATAAAGCTGAACCTCACGCTAGTGGCCCAGTGATGTTCCTCTTGTCATTGTGACCACATTGAATAAATCTTCTTTCCCTGCTTTTCACCATTACTTATATTAGATACATTTGTGTGACTATAAGAAAACACCTTGACCAAAAGCAGTTTATGGGAGAAAGAGTTTATTTCAGATTAGGGTTCTAGGGGGGTAAGGGTCCATCATGGCAGAAGCATGGCAGGAAGGGACAGACATGCTGACAGGAGCAGAAAACTCATAGCTCACATCTCCATTAACAGGCAGGAAAGCGAACAAACTGGAAGAAGGTTGATCCTATGAAGTTTCCAAGCTTACTCCAATGATGAACTTCCTCCAACAAGGCTATACTTCCTCAGAACCTCTCTAAACAGTACAAGGAATTGGAGACCAAATTTTCAATTATTTGAGCCTGTAAGGACACTTAAGTAAACTTCCATATTTGTATCTAGGAAGAATGAGTACCAAAGCCTAGACTGTGAGGGCCCAGGCTCCAAATGTAATGTAACAACTCTGGGGATAGTAAGATAAAATTTTTTAAAAGATTTATTTATTATTATGTATATAGTGTTCTGCCTGCATGCCAGAAGAGGGTGCCAGATCTCACTACAGATGGTTGTGAGCCACCATGTGGTTGCTGGGAACTGAACTCAGGACCTCTGAAAGAATATCCAGTGCTCTTAACTGCTGAGCCATCTCGCCAGCCCCTGCTGTGAAACTTTTAATTTCTGCTTTGCAACTTGATTAAAAGAATATGACATGAAAAAACTAAGGAAGTGACGTCATGAGATAGTTCCCTATATGATAGAACAAGATAGGATATGTGTATGTTTATTGGAATGGCATACTAAAGTTAAAAAAATATGCAGGATAAAAATAGATGTAGCTCAAGGCAAAAGTACACAAAAGGATATAAAATAATGTTTGCAGCCATTGACTTTTGACAAGAATAAGGGAAGTTCATATTTGAAATAAGCATTAGTTGATATGGAAACAATGTTGCTAAGTAGCTAGTAGTAGTGATAAATCTAAAAATTCTCCATTTTGTGGGAAGTTTGAAGACAGAAGAATATAAGAAATATTTAATGGATGAGTAAAAATAATAATGTTCTTCTCACAGCATTAAAGCTTACTTTAAATACAAGGTTATCAATTCATTGTTGGGCAACACTTCATCCAATAATGATTTTAGGTAGGGGCATGGAAGAAAGTACAATTAAATAAACTTTGAGACTTTCTCACCTAAGTGTGCTTAAAGGACAAAGTACTTAGCAAGTGTTACTTTGAATCTAAAATGTTCCCAACATACTCATATGTTGAACAGTTGTTCCCAGATGGTGGCACTATTTTAGGAGGCTATTGGAGTTGAGAAGGTGGAACCTTGCTGGTAGATTTAGTAATTAGTGGAAGGCCTTCCAAAGCTTTAGGCCAGCCCCTCATTCTTGCCCCTGTGAAAGAAGACTACACCACACACTTCTGCCACAGTGACCATTGTGAACACTGCTGTCAGCAACTTCCCTGTTGTGATGGTCTGAAATACCCTGAAACTGAATTGAAGTACAATTTTCCCATTCTTAAGTTGTTTCTGTCTGATATCTTTGAAGCACGATAGAAACACTGGGAAACTGAAGGGAACATGAAAAGGAAAAAGAGACCTTAACCCTGGAAGTGTGGTGCCTAGTGCCAGCTGAGTGTCAACAGTTCCACCATAATTGACAACACTTGCTGGAATGTTGCCTATGGAGAGACAATATTCCTTTTATCTGAAAGTATTTTAGGAACTGGAAAGATGGCTGAGAAGAGCACTTGCCTCTCTTGCAGAGGTCCCTGCTTTTGGTCCCAACACCCACAACGTGGTGCACAGACATCTTGTAATTCTAGTTCCAGAGTATTTGATGCCCTCTTGTGGCCTCCACAGGAATTGCACATACATGGTCCATAGGCACACATGCAGGTGAAAGGCCCATATGTTAGCTGCAGTTCTATTGTTGTGAAGAGATTCCATGACCAAGACAACTCTTATAAAAGTAATCATTTAATCACGACCTTGATTATAGTTTCTGAGGGTGAGTCCATGATCACTGTGGTGGGAAGCACAGCAGCACACAGGCACACATATGCTAGAGAAGTAGTTGACAGCTACATCCTGATCCACTGGCAGCAGATAGAGGAGCGGGGGAGAGAGACTTTGAGGTGAATATGGGCTTTCTAAAGCTCCAAGCCCACTCCCAGTAACACACATCCTCCAACACGGCCACACTACCTTCAACAAAGCTATACCACCTAGTCATTCCCAGACAGCACACTAAATGGGGACCACCGTGGAAATACATGAACCTATGGGTGTGAATTTTACTCAAAGCACTACATACCACTAAATGCCTCCCACGCCCACCCAAGGAATTTATCTAGAAAAAAAATGGTTGAATTCTTCAAGCTGGGCTTCCTGGGCTATCTGAGTAGGAGCATAGACAGGGGTGCTAAGGGAAATGTGGACAGTGACAGCCCAGCACAAGAAGTTTCAGAGAGGAAAAATATTGGTGAGTGGCCTAGAGACTATTTATTCCTGTGATATTTTGGTAAAACATGTGGCTGCTATTTGGATTCATGGAATTGGCAGAGCAGATTTCAAGGCAGCCTAGTATTTACGACCATCATGTAGTTAGTAGGAATCACTCTGATGCAGATCTACAGTGCAAGTGGGATGAGGAGAAATACAAAATGTGCAGTGTGAAGAGAAAAAAAGGACACAGGGAAGAGTGATGCTAGAGCTAAAGCCTGTGCTCAAGGAGATCAAAAGTTCCAAGAAATGCTTGAAGCTAAATGGAATAAATGGAGTGGTGACCTGAGGGCAAGGTCCTACACAGCGAAATTTCCAACTTGTATAAAAGAACTGAAGGAACGCTTCAGGGGTGGAGGAAATGCTCATGCTCAACAAGTCAAAGTTTAGGCAAATACAAGTAATCCAGGGGCTCAAGGTTCAGTCCTAGGTTGCAGCGGAATTTGCCAGGTTTGAAGCCACTTAGTTCTGACTTTAGAGTCAAGAATAAAAGAAAGAGGTTGTGCAATCTCCCTCCATGTCTAAGGAAAGCTGCTGGGGCACAAAGAGGCCAATGCATGAAGCTGCAAAGTTGAAGCTTTCCAAGACTCTAAGATGTTGGAGATGCCACAATGCTGGGATACCTGTCAAGTAAAGTAATACAGTTGGTGTGGAACCAGCTCAGGAAAGAGAAACATGTTCCAATAGATAGGAGTTGGAGGCCTGAAGAACACTTTGACATCAGACATGAAAATACAGAATTTGTAGTTTGCCCTGCTGGTTTTCAGTATTGCTTTGGTCCAATATTTCCTCTCTATGTGCCATTTCCTACCTTTGGAAATGGTAATATATATTCTGTGCTATTGTATGTTGCAAGTATGTGATCTGGTTTTTTATTTGATTTTACAGGGGATTACAGTTACAAGATTTCCATGAGTCTCAGAATAGACTTTGGATGTTTAAACAGTGCTGAGTCTGAAAAAGACATTGGGGACCTTTGCACTGGGATTAAGCACATTTTGTATTAAGACACGGCTACAGGCCTAATGTGGCCAGGAAGTGGAATGTGATGATTTGAGTTAGATTGACACCCCCCTACACACACACACACACACACACACACACACACACACACACACACACACACATACCATGGGCTCTTGTATTTGCAAGCTTGGTCTCCAGTTGATAAGCTGTCTGGGAAGGATTAGGAGGTGTGTCTCTATTGAAGACAGTGTAGCCTTATGGGAGGAGATGTTTCACTGGAAGTTGGCTTGGAGGTTTCCAAGACCCACACCCAGCCCAGTGTCTCTGCCTGCTTCCAGTGGATCAGGATACAGCTCTCAGCTACCTTTCCAGCACCATACTTGCCTGTATGCTGCCATGCTCCCAACGATGATGACAGTGGACTAAACCTCTGAAACTGTAAGCAAGCCCCAATCAAATGCTTTCTCTAACAAGACTTGCTATGGTCATGATGTCTCTTCACAGTGCTAGAACAATAACTAAGACACACATAAAATAAAAACAAATAAAACTTTCTTAAGGAACCTATTTTAAATAACTGTGTTAAAACGCCAATATACTATGCTTAAGACCTAAGTGATATATGGTCTTTCTTCTTTCCCAGCAGTAAACCTACAATTTTCTGGGAATCTCATTAAGAAGCCCCATTTGCAATAAAGGACATGCCTTTACTTCACACCTTTGTACAGCCCTTGTGATCCATGTTTTATCAGATTACAAACAATCCAAGATACAAACCCCTGAAGACACCTTGTAATTTCACTTATTGAAAAATGAAGGAAAATAGAGACCTGAGAGTGTGCCTGCCAGAGGAAATTGTAGGGCAGAGACCCCCGATAAAGCAACTGTCACCAGGAGGTAAAACCTTCAACTGAGGACTTAGAGGGGCAAGAAGGAAGGGGAATACATTAAACTCAAAGTTATTGGAGTGAAAAATGACATCACATCTCAAGAAACTCAGACTCACGGTGTGAAAGACAAGGAGGTCCACGGAATTCACTCAGATTTCTCTTTGACAGGCAGAGAATTATTGATTAGCATACTCCAAAACAGCTGGGGATGGAAGAACAGGGAATGGGGCTGAAGTGCATCAAGAACAAACAGGGGATGAGGGAGCGTCATTAGACAGTTTAGACAATTCTCTTTATTTTTTTCCCTTTTCTCTCAATCCTTTTTTATTTTTAAAAATGGTTCTTTAGCAATGTGGTGTTCAAAATGAAAACTGAATCCTGACACTCCAGCTCTTTAGAACATCTGCTAATCTGACTTCTAGTGTTTAATATTCATTCATCGTTGTTTTTGTTGTGCTGATTTTGGGTGATCAAACATCGGCTCCCTTAATATTTCCCTTCTCCTTTTAGAAAAAAATGTTGTGTGTGCACAGAGAGGCCACCCTTTTCAGGACAATTCATTTCCAGGTTTGTGATGATAAAAAGACAGGCCAGTGTGAGCTTTCCCATGCCCTCCCAATTGGCCCTGAAGTTCCAACATGCAGTTGCTTCACTCCTGAACTGTGATTTTCAGTGGGAGATGGAAGTCTTTCAGAGAACTAAACTGTGGGAAAATGACCTTTCCTCAACTTGAAGCTACTTGTAAAATCTGAAGGTCTGGACCAAAAGAAGAATATAGTGTTTGTAGTCGAGATGACGGTGAAAGATAGAACTAACTCCAAAGATGGCTTCACTGGAGAGAAAGAAAAAAAGACTAAGACAAGCTGTCTGAAGGTCCCAGGAAAGTCTAATTTCCATCAGCAGTTAGTAAAGCAGTTACTCATGCAGAAGTGTATGAAACAGACACTACTCATTTTGATACTGTTTGTACTTTTTGGCCCAGGACATGAGTTTTTAGGGACATCCTCTGTACCAACTTCATTAAAAATAAACAATTTTTAAAAACCATAAAAAGGAGGGAAAATGGAAAAAAAGAGGGAAAACTCTCTTAGCAACCCTTTGAAACGTAACTTGACAGCCTCTAAAGTTGCATATTTTGTTGCTGCTAAGATATTTAAGACTCTTCCTTAAATAGTCAAGATACACACTTGGGTGCATCTTACTCTTTCCTGGAATGCTCTTTCTTACTAACTCCTGTGCTTCAATGTATTTCAAAAACCTCTTCTTAATAAACTCCAAGTTTATTAAGTGCAGGGGACATGGTTTAGTCAGCAAAATACTTGCCACACAAGCATGAGGACCTGAGTTCAGATCTCCAGCACACATTCAGACAGAGCTGGGAATCGCAAATTTGTAATTCCAGTTCTGTAGAATATTTCAGGGAATTACAGACTGATCAGTGCAGCTGAATCTGTAAACTCCAGATTCAGAGGAAGATCAATCTAAAAAACCAAAAAACAAAAAAGGTGGCTGAACCAGGCATGGTGGTGCCTACCTTTAATCCTAGCAGTTGGGAGGCACATCTTTGTCAGTTTCAGGTCAGCAGTCTTGTCTACCTAGCAAGTATCATGATATCCAGGGGCTACATAATGTTTCAAAATTAATTAATTAGTTAATTAATTAATTGGGTAGGTAGAAAAGTGATTGAGGAAGACGCCGGATGTTAACTTATGATATCTACACACTCATGTCCATGAAAATGCATCCCCACACCCTCTACCCTCTAAACTCCAACTCCAGTTCATATTGATGAAGTCAATAATCCTGTATACAGCTGTGTTGATGTTTCTGTAAAGAAGGTCTCAGATTGCTTCAGGGAGCAGTGGGACTGTGCCTCTTGCCCATGTAATAGAAAATAACTCAAAGAGCTAGTCAAGGGCACACCAAAGAAAACGGTTGTAATCACTAACCATGGAGATTTCAGCCAGATAAAATGGTCACATAGAGAGGTTATTTAAATGAGTTACCTAAGAAAATGCTTTTGGAAGGGGAAACAACAGTTTTAAAGTTGTATAATTTCCACATGCTCTCTTTAGAAAAACTGAGGTATACAAAATTCAATTTTAAATGCCTTATATCTGTATCTCCCCCTTTACCTCTTTCGCCCTCTACTATTCAGGCCTAACTACTGCTAACAGCTTAGTATTGTATGTTAGCGCATCAAAAATGTAGTGATATATTCAAATTAATTGTTGGATTCTCTGAGACTTTGAAACTCCTCCTTGAGAAAAGTTGAACTGAAAAGGTGCCCTATCCCTATCTTCTACCTATGTAATGATCCAAAATGTCTTTTGAGTGTTACATCTATTGTAAGTTACCTGGCTAGGCATTATGTAGTTTGCCAGATTCCCCTAGGAGATAATTAGGAGAATCAGGGTTTGTACTCAGCTTCCTTTGACTTCAAACCCAAGCATTCTGATCCTAGTCCTGCTCCTTGCAGGCAGGGAGTGGGGGAGGGGGACACACTGAGCCTGAAGTCAGGAAGTGAGTGAAGCAATCTCACAGGGGATTTTCTGCGCAGGAGACTGCACTGTAGACTCATGCCCAGCAAGGGGGCCTTGTGTTTGTCAGTAACAGATGGAGAGCAAATAGGACATTTGTGACAACATAGTGGGGAAGGGAGAGACAGACTAAAGCAAGCCCTTGCAAAATCTCCTTCAGCAAGGTTAATCATTACAGAGACACAAAACAAGTAAGTGATAGGAACAGGCAAAATCAACTTAGCTCTCATGGGGGTGGGGCATTTCTTCCCAGATTCCGGGAAGTGTAGGCTATCAGAGCGAAAAGAGAGAGAGAGAAGTGTGTTTCCCAGTACTGGGATTAAAGATGAGCGCAACCACTGCCTGGCATCTGTGTTTAATCATGTGGCTTGTTCTGTTCTCTGATCTTCAGGCAAAGTTTATGAGAGTATACAACATATCACCACAATTTAATTTTTTGTATTGAGAATTTTATCAATAGATTTAATGTGCTTTGATCAAATCTATCCCCATTCCTCCCTCTCCAACTTCTCCCCTAGTCTCCAGACCACTATTCCTTCCAAATTTCATGTGCTTTTTTTTTTAAAGCTCACTGAGTATACTTTGTACTGTCTGTGTAGACATGAGTGTAAAACCATCTACTAGAGCATGGGGAGTCTTCCAAGAGCCACCCTCATCTCTGTAGAAAACAGTCTTCCTCTCCAAGTAGCTACCAGTTTCTAATAGCTTCTTGTCACAGCACTGCACTTACTTAGGTCCCTCTTTTGTACCACCCTTAGAATGTCCAATCCATATGGAGTCATGTTTCCTTCTGTCTTGTAAAAACATGCCCTTCTGGCCTTTCCACTGGTGTGTGTCAAGCGCAAGAATCAATGAGTGTGTCATCAGAGGATTTGTAAGCCTTTCCTTTGGATGGAGATGTGGGGATTCTAGTATCATATTGCAACTTCCTAACTGGCTTCTGGGAAACTGGTGATTCCTTCTCAAAACCCAGTAAAGATTTTTGACTACATTTGTTTATTGTCTTCTGTTTACCTTGTGGCTGGCTTTCTACTGCAACACTAAGTCACTTTGGAAAGAGGCCATGATTGCTATCCCTGCCCCTGTTACAATCATTTCCCAGGAGGCGGTAAAATTCTAGTCCAGAGGAGACAGTAGTAATTATACACCTAAATACCCATGTGCCTTTGAGTGAGTGACTTAGCCTTCTCTGACTCTCTTTCCTCATCTCTATGAGGGGGACTATATTGGTAAATTTCTACCTCTGAATAATGTTTTATCAACATTATCACTATTTCTATGGCTTTATAAATTAGTAGTTTGTTTCACTTTTGTGTATGAATCAAAAGCAGTTGTTTATGACAGATGCATTATTTTATTAGTTCCATGACAGGATAGAAGATATTATAAAGAGAGATTCTTGTGCCTCTCTTTTTGGGTATCGGACTATTGAAACTATGAACCTTGAAGAATTAAAATTTCCCCAGGAATTCCATTCCGGGGGACAAAAACAGCTGCCATTCTAGCTAGAGGAGGAATTTGACTCTCAAGAAAAGATTTCACACAACACTGACAACTTCAGTTAACATATGTGTATTTCCTGGGTTTTGTTTCATCCATTTTTTTTCTATAAAATTCTAACACTGCTATAGAAAAGGAGGAAATGTATTCAGAGTCTCTACCTAGTTTGGCTAAACCGTAAAAAAAAAAAAAAGTAAAAATAAAAAGTAAAGGATCTTCTCAATGTCATTTAAGATGTGAAGAGGCTTATGAAACTTTGTCAGTGATTCGGGTGTCCAGGTGCCTTCCTGTTTTAGGACTGACTATTCTGTACCCTCTGGCTCTGGAACAGCCTATATCCAGCAGACTAAATGAGAAAAGCAATGATGGGAATTTCTGCCTCTTAATGTTCTTGACTCAGATGTAATAAAGATCCTTCCCAATACATTGATATGAACAAGTCACAGCATCCATCTAGATTTAAGTCAGTCTGAGAAACACAAACCACAGATATGCCACTGTTTGTCAACAACAAATTTGTCCAGTGGAAGTCTATCTTTTAGAACTGACATTCTGGTTTTGTTGGCAGTATAAATATCTCAAAACTTAGTAACCTTTCACTTTATTTACAGGCAAGTAGTCCTGTGCACCAGCAATCATACATAGCCCTTTTCTAAGCAATTATTCTCTGCTTGCTTTCTTTAGTAACTCAGCAGTGTATGTGTGCATGTATGTGTATGTATGTGTTTGCCTGCGTGGAGACCAAAGGTCAACCTTATTTGTTGAGACAAGGTCCCTCACTGAACCTGGAGCTCCATGATTGGGTAGAAAGGTTATCCAGAGAACCCCAGGAAGCCAACTATTTCTGCACTTGCCCAAACTGGGATTGCAAGTGTATCCCTCCACATCAAGCTTTTATGTGGTTGCTAGGGACATAAGCTCATGTTTGCAAAGCAAACACTTTACCCAGAGTGCTATCTCTTCAGCTCGTCTCTGCTTTGTAAATGTGTACTCATACCTTTTAAAATGTAAGCAGGTTTTCACCATCATTATTTGCTCAAATATATTTTCTCCCTCTTTCCCTTTGGGGTCTCCTCTTACTCATATGTTGATCCACCCAATACTGTACTTTACCCACGAGACTACATTCCATGATCTGCTCTGTCTTGTTTGGTTTTCTCAAGATCAGATTTATTTTCTAATTTGTCTTTAAAGTTTTTACTTGATTTCAGTTTAAACTTTCCTGGGAAAGATTAACTCTCCCTATCTCAGTTGTCCTCAGTTGCCTATGGTTGTTTGTCTTGGTGTGAGGCCTGTGAGGTTTCCCATTTCCATGTTAGCATGTCTATTTATGCTGTCTGTGCTCAAATCTTGTTTACGTGGCTGTTCTGTCAAGGGATAGTGGATAAAGCTTCCCTGACATTTCTAAGAAACAATCTCACAGCACATTTTGTAGCCCTCTGGATCTTAGATTTTTCTGTTCCTTCTTCCACAATGTTCCTCCTTGTCTATGGGTGTAGGAGTTGTATTGCATATATACAGCTATTGGTGCTGAGAACCCCATGATCAGTTGCTCTCTCTGTTTTGACCAAGATGTTTGATGACAGATAGGAGGCACACCTATCCTGGAAGGATGCATATTTAGAATACAGTTAGGAATTATGCTGGTAAGGTAGTAATAGTAGGTTAGTCTGGTTAGTTTTGGTGGGCAAATTTTATTTTGTTTTAATTTTTATAATAAAATATATGAATAAGTTTACACACACACACACACACACACACACACACACACACACACACACACACACACATTATGCTAGGTTAGTAAAGTCATGGTGGTAGGTTCTCCTCTAAGACCTGTCTGTGACCTCACTGGCCCAATGTAGTCTAGTACCAAGTATGATTTCCCTCTTGTTGAGCAGGCCTTAGGTCCATTTAGACAGTTATTAGTTGCCAGCAAGTTATGAATGCCGCTATTGCACCTTAGATCTTGCCATCTGATCATTACTGTAGTTTAAAGGTTTTATAGCCAGGTAGGACTGTCAGTTCCTTCCCTCCCTCAGCAGCTTACACAGCATCTTAGCCACTGTCTGAACCAGTTGTGTTGAGCATGAAAGAACCTTCCTTTGATCTTTGTTGAAGGATTGAGTCCATCATTTTAATTGACAGGTCTCAAGGGATTTTTGTGGTTATGGACTCTTTAATTCTGAAGTTTTTGTACCTGGGATAGACTTTTGTATATGGTATAAGAGTCCTACTTCATTCTTTTGCACATAGATATCTAGTTGTCCCAGCATCTATCCTCTTAGACCATCATTTCTGTTTTAATGGTCATGAAGTCTCTGTTTAAAAAAAAATCAATCAATTCACCATAAAAGCACAAGCTATTTCTAGACTCTCATTTCTATTCCATTGATTGCTCTGCGTGCTTACCAGTGCCAGTATCACACTGCTTTTTATTAAGACAGGTTTTTATAAGATTAGAAATAGAGATAGGTAAGCCTTGTAACATTCTTGTCTTTGTGTAGGAAGGATGTTAAAATCTTGCTAATAATTGCAATGAGTATACAAATTTATAGGAATAATAATATCATCCCTTTTTTGGTTTTCCGAGACAGGGTTTCTCTGTATAGCTTTGTGCCTTTTCCTGGAGTTCACTTGGTAGCCCAGGCTGGCCTCGAACTCACAGAGTCCCACCTGGCTCTGCCTCCCGAGTGCTGGGATTAAAGGCATGTGCCACCACCGCCTGGCTAATAATATCATCTTAACAATATAATTTTTCTAAAGAACCCAGGATAGCTTTTTTATTTCAGGTCTATTTTGATTTCTTCCAACAATGTTTCATAGTTTCAGTGTACAAGTCTTAAATTTCTTGATAAAGTCTATTTCTAGGAATTTTCGTCTCTATTGTATGAGTGTAAATGGAATTTTCACATGTTCTTTGCAATTGTTCATTCCTGATGGATACCTACAGGACTTACTTTTATGTGTTGGCTTTTCATCCTGAAACACTACTGACTATACTAACTAGGGGTTCTCTTAGCAGGTCTGTATGTTATAAAGCATAAGAGAATGTCATCAGCAGCAGCAGGTTAGTTTATTTTTGTTGTTCTTTATTTCTGCTTTCATCATCATTTGAAAGGCAGTCATATCAAGACTGAAGACCAATCTTCACTTCATATAAATATATACATACTTCCACATTTCATTTACTTCCATGTCCTTTACTTCAAACTCTCCTGTAGACTCCATCCCTCCCTTCATTCCTCCTCTTTCTTTCCCTCCCTTCCCACAGGCAATTGAACTCTATTCTCTACAGGAATTTTGTTGGAGCTTGAAAGATGAGATTTGGTCATTCATATCTTTTTTTCTTCCTGAAATTTTTATTTAGATATTTTCCATAAAATGTATTTGATCACAACTTTTCCTTCCCCCGAACCATATATTTCTCTTTCTTACCTTTGAAGTTAATTGCCATTTCTTCCTGTGGAATTGAAGTACTTGATATTCTTTTACTTCATCCTGAAATTAATATTTCATTTAAGGCAACACTACTAACAACATATTCCTTTTAATTTTTTTTCTGTCTAGGAATATCATAATTTGTCATTATTTCAATGGATAGTTTGCTGGATTTGAAAACTCTCTGTTGATATATTTTTGTTTTTCATTATTGTAAATACACCTTCAAATTCCTTCAGCCTCAATGATTTTTGATGACAAGTAAGTTAGTACTAAGAAGTTAGAACTGAGCAGTTGTTTCTCTACTTCTGTATTCAAGATCACCATTCCATTTGTCCTCTGAATGTTTGACTATAGCATATCTCAGCGTGGATCTCTTTCACTTTATCCTAATTTATTAAGCTTTGTGTATATATATACATATACACATATACATATCTTTCAAATTTCAGCTAGATTTCTCCATAATTACTTGTTCAAAGACCTTTTCTTCCTCCTTCCCTTAAAGGATTCCCATTATTTATATGTTGATCCAACCAATACTGTACATCATTCATTCTTTTATTTCACCATTCTGATTCTCAGATAATCTACCTTCACTAGCCTTGCCAACTCTCTTTTGCCTATTCAAATCTGCTACTGAATCCAGTAAGGGACTTGGGGGTAAAGTTGTATTTTCAACTACAATGTTTATAATTGGTTTGTTTTCATGCTTTAGTTAGTGATGTACCATTTCTTGGCTTCTTTTAATTATGACAATGGCTCTTTGAGTACAGATTACTTATTTTAAAGACCCGGTCTTATAAGTTTAATATGTATGTTCTACCAGCAAATTTTCCATTAATTTCTTCTTGCCCACAATATATTGGCTATATTTTCACATATCTTTACATGCTGTATAATTTCTTATCAAATGCTGAGCCTTTTGAATTTTATAAATGGCAATTGTGAAAATCAGATCCTATCCCTTGAGTTTGTTTGTTATCTATATTTAGTATAATTGTTACTCTTGTTTATTTAGTTATTACTTTTCTAATTTTTGTGATAAAACACTCAACAGAAACAATTTAAAGGAATAATTTATTTCTTCCCATGATGTCAGAGGATTCAGTCCATTTTTGTTAGGGAATGAATAGTAGAAACGTTCACTCAATGGTGCTAGTAGTAAGTGGCAGATGCTCAGAGGATTTTCACATTACAGCATTCAAAAAACAGAGAGTGAGCCAGGAATTGCTAAGGATCATACTTCCATGAAGCCAGCTTCAGATAAAAACTTTGTCCAGTTAGATTCCATGTCCTAAAGTTCACATAAACTCTAAAAATAGTGCCAACAATTTGTAGGACCAAGCATTCAAGCTGTGAGCATCGGAACTGCATTTCAGACTTCAACAGTTATTTTTCTTGACCAGTTTCATAAAGCCTATGTTCTTTTTGTGTGTATCCAATAAAGGCTTTCCTATATTAGGTTGATGGTCAGTGTACTTATGAAGACGTGTCTTCAATACTTAGCTTGGCTGTTATAACTCTTTTTAGCTGTCACTTCTTGTTTGAACAGAGCAGGATATTAGGTTTATGTTTTAGTAATTTCCTGAGGATGGATCCATATGTATATGCACTTATTTGATTCCTAAGGATATGCTAGAACATTTGAGAAGTCATATGTCCAAAAAGACCTCATTGCTATCCCTTTTCCACAACATACGCTATTTATCGTTAAATAGTTTCAACAACAATTTCTTGGATAGCCATCTCATCAGTGAGATAACAAAGTAAAATAAAAATTCTCAAACTTCCCTCAAGGGAGCCATCACAGACATAAAAAAAAGTAACAGCAATCCATTGAAAAAGCCCATTCTTCTCCTTGTGGTATTTCTTTTAGAATATGAGCTGTTGTTTAGAAGGCAACAATTGAGTTGGGAAATAAATGCAATTTAAAATTTCACAAATCACTCTTTCTATTCTAATTCTACCAAATTTTTCTTAATTATTCATTTATCTAGTTTCTGAAGCTTTTGGTTAGTGTCTGGAGTTTAGAAAAAGTGATTATAACCATTATTGTTAGTTGGTTGATTTTGTGATACTATAGGATTGTAGAGTTCTCTATTCTAATATCTTCTCTATCAATAAGGCATGTCAATTAACCCTTTTACTTAAAGACATTTTCATATTGAATTCTATTTTGGATCCAGCAGTAGCTGGCATTTTAAAACTTATAAGGCCATTACAATGGGATGAATTTGTGTCTCCACAGAATGTGTTGAAGTCTTCAGCACCAATATAAATTTATTTAGAGACAAAGATTTTCAGGATACAACTAAGATTACATAGGACCTATCAGGCCCTAATCTGATAGGGTTGGTAGCCTTATTGAAATAGATAAGAAAATCACTTTCTCTTTTCATACATAGAAGACCATCAGAGAATTCAGTTAGAAGGTAAATGCTTACAAGCCAAGAGAAAAATCTTTACCAAATATAGATGCTACTGTTATATCTCAGTCTTAGACCTCAGTCTTTCAAAACTGTGAGAAAATAGATTTCTATTGCTTAAGTCACTTATTCTATAGTATGTAGTTGTAGCAACCTTAGATTACTAGTACAACCACTAATGGTTAAAATATTGCTTGTTTCCCTTAATCTCAAATGCATCTGACTCTTTATTTACCCCGTTAAAATGCCACAACTAAACAAGTCTTCACTACCAACATTATCTTTAGCTTCTAGAGATTCAACTATTGTACATCTTTGATATTATTTCCACATTATAACACATGATAAACTTACCCAATATTCTTCCACTATACATGATTGGTACCAATACCTCTATTTTAAATGTCTGGTTCTTTCCTTCACATAAATTTATCACTAAGGCAAATCCACACAGTATAAGGTTACATTATAGATATATTCTGCCTCAACATGGCAATTTATACACTTCTTAAGGCACTTTTAGCTGCTTTCTAAATCTGCTAAATAGTAACCACCCTGGTCATTTTTGGTCAACTTGACACAAACTACAGTCATTTAGGTACAGGGAGCATCAACTAAGGAACTGCCTCTATCAGATTGCCTTTAGGCCATTTCTTAATTAATGACTGATATGGGAGGACCCAGCCTACTGCAGGTTGTGCTGCCCCTGGGCAGGTAGTCCTTGGTGGTATAAAAAGGCAGATAGAGAAAGCCCTGTGGAGAAAGCTAGTAAGCAGTGTTTCTCCATAGCTTCTGCTTCAGTTCCTGCCTTCAGATTTCTGCCTTGAGTTGCTGCCCTAATTTCCTTTCATGATGAAGTGTGCTGAAATAAACCCTTTACCACCCAAGTTCTTGTGGGTCACAGTGTTTTATCACAGCAATCGAACCCAAGCTAGTATAGAAGTTAGTGTGAGTAGTAAGATATTGCCATAAAAGACCTGATTGTGTTGTTTCAGGGTAGGATGTGGAAGTGTTTGGTATTTTAGGCTGGAAAAGCCATTAGTTCTCAGAGTGAACGAACTATCATGGGAACTTGGAAGATAGTGTGGAGAGCAATGCAGATGACAGAGGCCTCGCTTATGAGTCTAATAGAGAAGTTTAAATAAAGAGTCCCCTAAAGACTCCATCTGAGCTGCTCGTATGATATTTTGAATTCAGAATCTATGATTCTTGTCTCTAGGGCTAAAGCTTTAATTAAGGGACCAGAACCACTGAAATGAAATTTTTGCTTTATAGGAAAAATCAATGGTGATGGGCTGAAGCTGAGAAATTAGCAGTTATTAACAAGAGACCAGCCTGTTGAAGTGGGATCTTCTGGAAGTATTCCCTCAGGGTTAGCATACAGAAGGTGTGGTCCAGAAGGAGCCAAGGCTGCATTTCATGCTGGCAGCTGAACTTGGTAATTTGTAAGAGTCTCCCATGTTACTGGTTTGGGCCACATGAGAGAGCTGCAGGATTTGAAGGGGTCATGAAAAAACAGCTGAGGCTTGGCAACATGTGACACGGTCAGAGTTACTAAAGAGAAGACAGGAATCTATTGGTGAAGGTGCAGCCTGTGGAGATCCAAGCATATTAGAGATGCCAGGACTGTGGGGTGACCACTAAGAACAGCAACAGCTATGGCTTGGAGCCAGCCTGAGCTATGAGTCATGCTATGTGTGTTATCAAAGGCAGAGCCAGAGTGGTGGAGCCGCCTAAGTATGTAGACTAGAAGATTGTGAGTGATCCCAGAAATTTACACTGTTGGGAGCAGTTTTGCTTTGACTTAGTTGTGACAGTGCTATTTATTTCCCCTAATTGGATTAAGAAAATATTTCAAGTACTTTTTTATTTTATGGGAGCCCACAGTTAAGAGACTTTGGACTTTTAAGGAGACATTGGGTTTTTAAGGAGAGCATGGACTTTTTAAAGTGTAGAAATTTTTAAAAGGCCATGGAACATTTAAAGTTATGTTCTATATTGTGATATTAATCTGACATCATCTTAGAGACAAATAAGAAAGGAAAGTTAGAATTTAATAGTGAAGTGTTTGTGTGTCAAATGACAATGGGTCAAGTTTTTGTTTGTCTTGTTTTTGTTTTGTTGTCAACTTAACACAAGCAAGAGGCATCTGAGGAGAGGGAACTTTAATTGACAAAATGCACCCATCAGATTGCCCTATAGGTGGTGCTACCCCTGAACATTTGGTCCTGGATGGTATAAGAAGCAGGCTGAGAAAGCCAGTATCCAGTGCTCCTCCAAGTTTTCTGCTCAGTTTCTGCCTCCAGGTTCCTGTCTTGAGTTCCTGCCTTGATTTCCTTTCCTCAGTGATGAAGTGTGACATGAGAGCTATAAGATGAAATAAACCATTTCCTCCAAAAGTTGCTTTTGGTCATGGTGTTTTATCACAGTGATAAAAAAACAAACTAATATAGAATTCACATAAAGGGTTTCAATATATTATGAAACAGGAGGGCAGTTCAACTTGCCACCAAGCCTGATAACCTGAGTTTAATCTCTATGACTGAAATTGTGAAAAGAAACATTCTCACAAGTTATCTTCCAATTTCCACATGTGCAATATGGCACACACTTTCTCCTCACATTAAATAAATAAATATAATTTTAAAACAGTACACTGAAGAGGTATCTCAGGAGGTAAAGTGTTTTCCCTACAAACATGAAGACCTACAACCCATGCAAAAAAAAACTCCAGGTATAGGGACTCCCTTGTAATCACAGTGCTAGGAAGGCTGAAATGGTGGCGGAGGGTGGGGGGAGACAAATGGAGACAGGATGACCCCTCATTACTCAGCCTGCCTAGCCTGATTGTCAAACTGCAGTCACTAAGAGATCCTATTTCACTAAGAAGGAGGCTAGCTCCTGAGGAATGGCATGTAACTGGAATGATCTCTGTCCTCCACCTGCACACACCTGCACCTGCGCACATACGAACACAGAACCCAAAAAACCCAGAAATTATGATAATTATGAAAACAGTTAATTAAGCCAAGATCATGTTCATCTTTGTATCAATGCAGTCATAAAACACAATTTTATTGAGAAAAATGCTTATAAAGTCAGAATACCTGGGATCTGTGCAAATAGCTATGTAGTCCTGCTGATAGCCTTGCTCTTTCATAAGGTCTCTTCAGCTTTCCTTTGACTGATACAGCAAGTTGTCATAAATTCTGCTGAAAACAACAAAAACTATCTCCTTGCATCTCTGGAGATCATAAATCCAAAGTAGACTTACTGTGAATAAATGAAGAGATAAGCAGCATTGTATTCTATCTTGAGGCACTAGGAGAAAATTAATTCATCCCTTGACCTATAGGACCTTAATCCAACCTTAACGCCAGCAATATTGCATTTTCACAGCTCTCTCTTCTTCTCTGATTATATTACCTTCTTCAGTGATTAAATACCCCTCTGCCTCCCTCTTAAAGGAACATTTATTAGCCACCTGGATAGTTGAGGCTAATTTCACCACCTGAAGATCCTTAATTTTATTCATCTGCAAGGTCTCTTTTTTCATGTAAGTTAAAATTCACAGGTTACACAGCTTAGAGTATTTACAACCATGGGAAACTTTATTCAGTCTAGGACAAGAATCGATCATATTAACACATTTAACTGCACAGGAATAGATAGACATTTTAGTTACCCCTCATTGGCTGTATATTTTCCAGAATTATCCTTCACCATGCAGCCAAGAATAGGGCAGATAGGAAAACTTATCTTATTTGGACACTACTGCAGAGGGATTTGAGAGAAATTAAGATAATGTATGCAAAATGCTTAGTATAATGGCTGGCACACGCTCAACTCCTGAAATAGCAGATCTATTCTCCTTCTAGCCATTTGGATTCCTCTCCCACTACCGCTTTTGTTTGTTTTTGTTTTTATGGAAGCTGAAATTTTTATTAACTATAGATCATTACACTGAGTGAATACTAAATCCATGTTCTAATTGTCTCAACGGCTTAAATGATTTTAGCCAGCTCCTTGATAAATTAGATTCAATCAGCATTTTGTTTTCTCAGTAATGTGCAGGATGATGAGCTGTGCTATGAATAGCAAATGTGTCATCTTTGCCATTTTCCAATTTGCTTCATTTGCATTACTAGAATTATATTCTGTCCAAAGATTTTTGTAGGAATTGCAAGGCAGTTGTCCATTTTGTAGTTACTGATTTTGTTTAAAAAAAAAAAAACTTGATGATACATGCATATATTTAACTAACTTGGCATAGATAAACTGTAATTATTTTTAATCAGTTTAAAGTCTTCCAAAATTGTCCCTTCATTACAAGATCTCTGGAGTCTAAAGTTAAGTGAAGGCACTGTGTCAATGTATTTAACCAATATCTGTAAGCTTTCACAGATTGCTACAGTTGAATGTACTTCTATCTTTTTCCTTATGCTTCTCAGTGAAACTTCTTGGACACTGCTGAGCTATAGTCATACTTATTTTGGGGAGCACCAACTTCTTCTGTATAAAGCTTCACTCCCAAGAAGGTTTCTAAGCCTCTTTATGGGAGACATCAATTCTCTGCTTCCCAGACAATTTTGCATGTGATACAAAAATTTCTCAACAGGCAGTGGTGGTACAAACCTTTAATCCCATACTCAAGAGGCAGAGGCAGGCAGATCTTTGAGTTAGAGGCTAGCCTGTGCTATGAGATGGTCTTTCTATATGCTGTGAATATGTGTTATTCTCATTGGTTGATAATAAAGGCTGATTTGGGCTATAGCCAGGCAGAATAAGGCTGGGTGGGAAAGCCAAACGGAGAGATGTGGATATTTAAAAAAATATCTTGACTCCGAAATTTAAGTCAATAGGTATGTCACTTTGGGGGAAAGGTTATATTTTGTTTCCACAGAAAATGAGAGACTATAGATTCATTCTGAATTAAGAAAAATCAGGTTTGATCAAGGAAGACTCCCTGAAATCCTAACTACAGACTTGAAAAAATAAATCTAAAGTAACTACAAGATATGTAATGCATATTTTACTTGCCCAAATATAAAATAAAAAATTATCTTTAACTGGCTCATCCAAGCGTGGTGACACAAACCTTTAATCCCAATACCAACCATAGAGACCTGGAGGTCTGTATAGACAGGCAGTGATGAGGAAGTCATGTGGCAGGTCTTAGAGCCAATGAGAAGGCAGAACAGAAAGGCAATAAAAAGACAAGTCAGATAGGAAGAAGCTCACACTCTGGGGAAGCTACTGCTGGTGGTAAGCTAAAGCTAGGTGTCTCTTGCTCTGATCTCTTTGGCTTTAACTCTGTATTTGGCTGTGTTTCTTATTTAATAAGACTGTTTAGAAATTTGGCTAAAAATGGCACCCAATGGCTTGAGTTTCTACCTTAAACCTGAGAATACTTAATAAATAATTCTAAACGAAGCTAAAAACATCTTCATAATTGTCTCTCTCATGTTAGTCACAGCCTACATGTTTGAACTACTCTATGGTGTGTTTGTGGTGCAGGCTTGACCTACGCCATATTACACAGAGTTGTCTCCAAGCTACATACAATGCTGTGTGGTGTATTTAGCCTTTGCTAGTACAAAAAATAGAGGTTTCTGGGCTACATGCTGCTTTGATAGAAGCATAGACCCACTTCTTCTGAGAATTGGTGACAGTCAAAGTAATATAAAAAATAAGCCACATAAAGATGGATATCACACAGAGAATCTGGATTTTTAAGTACAGAAAGACATTTGATTGTAAAAACTGCTCAGTTAAACCAATATGTATATTTTAAAGGTATCTTTACTTCAAAATTTGGATGTAAGTATATGTTGCTTTGGAAAGGAGGCTCTGCTTTTGTTTCCACAGAAAGCAAGAAGCTATGGATTTGTTCCAGATTAAGATACATCAGGTTTGACCAGCCAAGACTCCTGAAAGGTCTCTGATGACACCATGGCCCAGATGATCCAATATCCAAAACAATACCCAATATCAAGGCAACTGACTCAGACAATACAGCCTCACTGACTACTCTATAATCCTATCAAAGAGCCCTCTGGTGTGGGACAGAGAAAAACCAATATTTTTATTTAAAGTAGGTTGATTATAAATGCAATCTCTTTCTAAAGAAAAAAAGGGGACTTGTTTAGAAATGTTTTACATTGCTATGGATTTTACTATATTGATACAAGTTCAAACTTAATTTTGTTATACTGTATATATATATATATATATATCTATATATATATATATATATATATATATATATATATATAGATATATATATATATATATATATATATATATTTCTACTCTCATTTGAGATATTATGTTTATGTACCTCATTTAGATTGTAATGGATAATTAAAATACAGATAAATAATTAGTCTTCTATGGTAGTCAAACATATAGTCATGTTAAGTTTTCTAGGTATAAATAGATATGTTTCAGATAGGTAATCTTCAAACACTTCAAAGACCTACAGAATATGGAATTTAAAATGTTTTAAGAACTTAGACTTTTCTGGACAATGAGACACATTTACTCCTGGCAGCACCAAATATGTCAAGGAAGATGATGGGCATCAAAGACACTCTATATGGAACTTATCTTCTTCTTGGCAAAAATAGCCATTTGGGTAAAAAAAAAAAAAACAACTGTTATTGCCTGGACTGCTTGACAAAAAAAAACTGTATCGACTGGACATGCAGGACCCATAGGAAGGTGACCACTGAACTTTGCTTGGCAAAATGGTCCTTCAGGTTCCTACTTCACAGAGGAAACTGCCAGACATTCTACAGGACACAGAGAGAAGAGACTGACTCTAGGCCTGTGTGCTGAAGACAGGTGGCCCAACTTTACAGAGGAACTTTGGATGATTGTTCAGGCTGCCAGCTGTCTCTGTCTACTCTCGCAAGACTCCCGAAAGTTGCTTGCGTCCTTTCATTGCTTAGGTAATATTATATCCTTCTGAGGTCTTTGATGTAGTTGAAGACTAGATAGTTATAATTTTCCTTGGTTATAAAAAAAGATAAGTTAGATATGAAACCTTAGACTCACAAATATATGATAGATAGGATATCTTCTTTAATTTTGCAAAATACAAAAAGACTAGATATTATATATAGACTAGCTATTGTAACTGTAATTCTTGCTTTATAGTTGTTTTGCTATGTAATTTACTATGTTAAAATTAAAGCCTTCCTTTTTGTAAAAAAGAAAAAGGAACGTGCTATGGATATGTTCTGTATGCTGTGAAAGTGTTGCTCTGATTGGTTGATAAATAAAATGCTGATTGGCCAGTAGCTAGACAGGAAGTATGGGTAGAACAAGCAGAGAAGAGAATTCTGGGAGGGGGAAGGCTGAGAGGAAACGCTGCCAGCCATCACCATGAGAAGCAACATGTAAAGTACTGATAAGCCATGAGCCATGTGGCATGGTATAGAATTATAGAAATGGCTTAATTGAAGATATAAGAACTAGATAGCAAAAATCCTGAGCCATTAGGCCAAACAGTTTAAATAATATAAGCATCTGTGTGTTTATTTGGATCTGAGTGGCTGCAAGCCCAGTAGGACCAGGAAAACTTCTGGCTACAATGTACAATACACAGTTTATATTTCTATTAACAACTGTTAATCTAAAAATATTTTATATTTGTATGGATTTTAGTTTACTGGTACAAATTTAAAGTCAATTTTGTTAAACTATGTGTATAATTCTACTCTTATTTAAGGTATTATGTTTATGCAGCTCATTTAAAAATGCGATGTCTAATTAAACATACAGATTAATAGTCACCTATAATAGTCAAATTTCTAGGCATATTAGTTAGGTTTTCTAGGTATCCAAAGATACATTTCAATTAGAAATGTAATCTTCAAATACTTCAAAGACCTACAAAATATGACGTGTTAAAATGTTTTGAGAACTTAGACTTTTTTCAACAGCTCATATCTGCTCCTGGCAGCACCAATTACTTCAAAGAGAATGATGGGCATCAAAGAAACTCCTTGTGGAGTTTGCTTTCAATGTGGCAAGGCTAGCCATGTGGACAAAAAACTGTTCTTGCCTGGACTGCTTGACAGTATTCTGTATAAACTGGACATGCAGGACCCACAGAAATGTGACCACTAAACTTTTCCAAAACAAAGCAGGATGGTCCTTCAGGTTCCTGTTTCACAGAAGAATCTGCCAGACATTCTGCAGGACATAGAGGAAAATGACTGACAAAGTTTGCCAATATAGGTTGGACAGTTCTTCAAATTCCCTGCTTCACTAAAATGCCTGCCAGATGCTCTAGGCCTGTAGGCTGCAGATGGATGGCTCAAAGATACAAAAGAACTGTGGGTAACTTTCCAGGTATCCAAATGTCTCTGTCATTTCTAGAGTGTTGAAAGTTGCTTACAATGCACTTCCTGTTTATTTAGGTAATATTATATCCTTCTGGGGTCTTTGATGGAGTTGAAGACTAGATAGTTATAATTATTGTTTTCCTTAGTTATTGATAAAAGATAAATTATATATGAAACTTTGGACTCACAAAGAAAGGATAGATGATTGAGTATTAATAGCTTAGATATTGTAACTGATTCTTACTTGATAACTGTCTTTGTTATATGAAATTTTACTATGTTAAAGTAAAAACCTTACTTTTTGATTAGACAGAAAGGGAGAAATGCTATGGGATGGTCTTTCTGTATGCTGTGAATATGTGTTATTCTCATTGGTTGATAATAAAGGTTAATTTTGCCTATAGCCAGGCAGAACAAGGCTGGGTGGGAAAGCAAGATGGAGAGACAGGGAGAAGAAGGCAGAATCAGGAAGACAACAGCCAGCTACTGAGAAAGCAAGACATGTAGAAGATGAAGTAACAAGCCACAAACCATGTGGCAAAGCATAGATAAGAAATATGGGTTAATTTAAATTTAAGAGCTTGGTAGTATTATGCCTGATTCATCAGCCAAGCATTTATAATTAATATAACTCATAATTATAAGCCTGGTCTACAAAACCAGTTCCAGGACAGTCAGATCTGTTACACAGAGAAGCCCTGTCTCAAACAAACAAACAAACAACAACAACAACAAAAAACTTCTCACATCATTTCTTAAAAATAAAGTCCTTTCCTAAGGTGTTTTGGCTAGTTTGAGTCCTTTGACACACCATGAGAATTTTAGGGTAAGATTTTTTCTCTCTCCAAAAATGACCTCTGCAGAGAAGTTTATCTCATTAGGTATCAGTTACTGTAGAGACTCATTACTGTTCAAAGTACTGGATGGAAAGCAACAGAGTGTTCAGTCATAGTTGAGACATCTAAATGGACTTCCTACTCCTGCCAATATTCAGGAACTTCTTGGAACAGGAGGTAGAAAGAATGTGAGAGCCAAAAGATGTTAAGGAGTGCTGTGAAATGCTGTCATCTGGACATGACATGGCTGGTGTATTTGTGAAATAAAAGTACCTGTGCTTACCTGTACAAGACCTGCACAAGATCAACCTAGTTCAAAATTGCAACATGAAGTGGGAGAAGCTCCCAAGATGCACCCCTACTAAGGAGATACTGACTGTTTGGAAGTGTGGCCACTGGTAGGTTTTCCATGTCCCAGTGGATGCCCTCACACACATGTGCATATGGGGCATAATTGGAGCAAATTTAGTTTAAAAAAGAAAAATTGACCTTTGGAGTTTGGTGGAAGCTATATTTCATCTGTACACCAGTTCAGGTGGAACTGTCATCTTTAAAATATTAGGTATTCCAATCTATAAATATGGATTGTCTTTTCAGATATCACTTATTTTTAAAATATAGATTTATATGAAAATGAAAGGCAAATACTATAGCAAATCACAACTTTTCTCTACTTCTTTCCTTCAGCAGCTTGCTTTTTACTCTTTGGGAAAGGATTCATACTGGGATATGTTTTCCAAATTAAACACAGTTCTCCCTAATTTGATAATCTTCCTTCAGAGTGGTATATTTTTCCCCACATTATTTAACCCTGTCTGTCAAGGAATTTGCAATGGTTTTCTAATGCCCCATTTAAAAGAATTGTGAAGGAAGTGCACAAAGTCAAGTTGATACCCATAATGAAGATCATTTGCTCTATTCATTGACTTAGAGTGGGTTTTCTGAACACTCAGGAACCTTGGCACAGAAACCAAGAAAGCATTTTTACACTTTCTTTCAATATCTTAATCTTCATGATACAAGACTTGATCATCAATTTCAAAGTCATTTTCAGTATTATTACAGGAGGTTGTTAATTTCTTAAGTAAAATGTTTCTCTTGATGAATGCTCTGATATTTCAGTGTCCCTATACTGCATGTATACATTGTTGTTATTACCATTGTCTGTGTCATATAATGACTGGTTCCTCAGGTTAGTCCTACTGACTTAGAAAAGCCTTTGTTCTCACCTCCTTCTGTACATGAGTCTTAAATATGGCTTCTTAGGTATATACAAGAGTTTCTTAGCTCAGTTATCTATAACAGAATGTTTCCTTCATTCTAAGAAATATCAGACTATGTGTATAAATGGTATTTCTGTTCCACCAACTTTGAAGCACAGATTAATCCACCAGACTCTTAAAAAAGAACTTGGAACCTGCTCTTATGTTATGCTTTCTATTTAACTTGGCTGAGTCCTAAATGGAGAGGCTAAAGGAACCTCCAGATATATTTAGGAATTGTTATGGTGCATTGATCATAGCATGATTGTTATCATCTTAAATTCAAAGTAACCTTGAATACCTGCATGAGCTATGAGACTGTCCTATTAAAATTCCTTACAGAAAGGGCTATTGTGATCAGACCCTCACCTGATGTTATAGCCACTCCCTCCTGTGCTTCTGCCTATTGCACATAACCCTAATTAGGTGCACCTGGTCTCAGAGTAAGCTAGACTATATAGGAGAGTGTGGTTTCACCTGTCAAATTTTCAAGTGGTTCAACCCATGCTAGAATGGGACTTCTTGGTAACACAGCTATTTAGGAACTAGCTACATTCTTGTACATAAACCCTCACCCACGCTGTGGTAAGCGAGCTCAAAGAACTCAATGGTTCAGCAAACTGGACTTAAATAGGATTGCTTGGTTTGTCATTCATGCTTTATCAGGGGTGACACAATTCACCAAACAGATGAGGTTTTTCCCATTATGGCAGTTTGCTGCACAGGTAGGGGATTTAGTATATGGAAGCCACACTAGACACTGAATTATAGATTTATTGTTCCCCTTATAGTGTGCACTGAATATGTGGGCTTGGGTGGAAGCCAGTTGTGCTTTGAAGCCTTTAGGAAAAATCGAGAGCCATGGCCAAAAGTGGATAGATATGAAAATAGAGTAGTACAGGTGAAAGGGATAGAATTTAGCATAAGGTTGTGAAATTACTGCCCCAGAGGACCTTGTGTATATTTCTCTCACAGATAGAGATTGTTCGCCCATCAAAGCACACTTTAGCAGCCAGGTGTGCCCAATGGAGAAACAGAGTCCTGTTATAATACTGAATTTAGTCTATCAGATCCAACTGGAGCAAGAAGAGTAGTTTATCATGTCCCCTGCTCCCCTTTTACTATGAGATCAGGCCTAACTCCTTTGGGGTATGGAAATCCTCATGAGCCTTTGGCGATGCCTAATGATGTGTAAGTGCAGTGTATCATGGGGAATGATTGTGTGTCCAGTGAGACAGCACAACAGATAAAGGTACTCATTGCCAAGACTGATGTCCTGAAATTGAAATTTGGGACCGAAAGGGTAGAAAAAGAGAACCAACTCCTGCAAGTTGTCCTTCTGCCTCCACATATGCACTGTAATATTTGTGAAGACACACACAGACATATACTGTGGTGTGTGCGTGTGTGTGTGTGTGTGTGTGTGTGTGTGTGTGTGTGTGTGTTAAATATGAACTATGTTCATAGAAGCTCTGTTCATAATAGCCAGAATCTGGAAACAACCTAGTTGTCTCTCAACTAAAGAATGGATAAAGAAAACGTGGAACATTTACTCAATGGAATATTACTCAGCTGTAAAAAAAAAAAATCCCCAGGCAGCAGAGGCACAGGCCTTTTAATCACAGCACTCAGAAGGCAGAGGCAGGTGGATCTCTGTGAGTTCGAGGCCAGCCTGGGCTATAGAGTGAGTTTTGCAAAAGGCTCCAAAACTACACAGAGAAACCCTGTCTCAAAAAACAAAACAACAACAACAAAAAACAACAACATCATAAAATTTGCCGGCAAATGGATGGAACTAGAAAAAAAAATCATCCTGAGTGAGGAACCCAGACCCAGAAAGACAAACATGGTATGTCCTCACTCATAAATGGATATTGGCTGTAAGTAAAGGATAACCACGCTACAATCCACAGACTCAGTGAGACTAGGTAACAAGGAGGGTCCAAGGGGGGAAGTTTGGATTTCCCTGGGAAGGGGAGATAGAAGAGATTTTGTGGGTGGAATGGGAGTGGGTAGGGATGAGAACAGGAGGGATCAGGTAGGAGAAGGATGGAGGAGGAGAGTATGAGCACCAAGTGACTCACTAATTTAAGGCCTGCTCCACATGAGAAGCCAGATGTTTGGTACTAAAAGACAAAAAAAAATCTGTAGCTGGGAGGTCATAGGCCCTATTGAAGAAACTACTCCTCTTGTTTTGGTTAGTGAAAGTGATCCGCCTGTTGAATTACCTAATTGCTTTGTAAGCATTTGTGTTCAAGCCCAATGATTATTGCTGCTCTGAACCATGTTCAGGGAAGCTTCTTTTTGAATGGGTACTAGTTACTTCAAAGGCTCATAATTAGTCAAATTGCTAGTGAGCATAAACAAGTACCGCTGTAATGTAGCAATCTAACATCCAACTCTAAATGGATAAAAACAATCACACATCTGTATCAAGCCCTCCAAAAATGCAAGGCTTTTCATGGGGAAGGGAGCAAAATGAATGTAAAACCCAAGGAAGGGTGTAGTATTATAGAATGCTGCCCTTGGCACATGTCATAGACATTATCTTCTGATTGGGCCTTTAAATGTTTCATCATCGAAAGGAGTGATACCATCAGGTTCTCAACTGATGGTACAGCTATTCCATCTATTTCAGCATTTACATGCACTCCAGGAGTACCCTAGTGCAGTAGAGGTACAAGATTTAGAAAAGGAGGGCTCCCACTTCTGTCAGGTGAGACCCAATTTCCTCTCTTCAGAACCCCCCCCCCATCCCATCCCATGCCCCATCTGTCTCTGGTCTAGAGGTCTGAACCTTCCTCAGAGGTGCCACCATGCTGTTATTTGTCACTGCGTCCTTGACATTGCAACAAAATCTTGTGGCTTCAAGGAAAGCTGTCTCCATGTCCTCTATCACACCCTAGACTGTTCTACAATATGCCAGCTCAGACACTCTGGGGCTTCTGGTCCTGGGGTTGGTGGTGTGATTTGCTTGCTCAGCAAGCATGGCTCCAGAGTCTGAGCTTAGTTTAGCAGGCTGCTCATGGCTGGATGGAAGTTTCTTTAGACCTGGGCAGGCATTCTTGAAGACTTGCATGGCTATGCTGTCTGAATGCTAGGGTAATTCTTAACTCTCCAACAAGCAGGTTACTGTGATGCAGGAACCTTCCCTTCCTGCTTGCTGAGAGCTTGGGGTTCAGCCAGTACCAAAGCCACCTGTCCTTTTAAAGCATCCAGAGCCTGGAACATGTGCTCAGCTGCAGGCATGCAAGCAGCCTTTCAGATTCCACAGATGTGGTGGAGTTTTTCTAAGCTCCATTCCAGACATTTCTTTGCCCAGCTTTCTTTTTCCACTTTCGTCCACTTGGTGTTATCCCAAACTAGTGCAGTGATAAGCCATTGTCATCTAAAACAGGCTGAGGAGGTTCTCCAGGAGTGGGCTCCCTACCCTGCTACAGCCCTCCAGCTTCCTTGGGCCTGAGGAATGCTAGATTGTCAGGCTGCCACAGGGCTGGGGGAGGGGAGTTGAGGGGGTAGCTGGGAGAAGGGAAACTGTTTCAAGCTGAGATTCTGTCTGTTTTCTTGAATTAAATGCTCTCTAGGCTTGTTGCAAGTCTTTAGTTAATTTTAAGATCTGAAAAGCTTTCTTTGCACCCCTATGCCAGTTTGCATGGGTGTGTCGGATGCTTTCCTCTGCCTTTCCCACAGGTATTACTTGCAGCTATTCTTAGCTTAGCATTTGGCCCATGTAGTTACCTGCATTTAAAAAAACCAATAATAATTTAAAAAATGAGTCGGCCTGTGGCAAAATAATAAAAAACGGGGGCTCATTCTATATGATACTTGGGAGGTCATCAGCCATGTTGGTGTGAAAACTTTCAGTGATACAGCTCTTCCAAGACTACCTACATTCTTGTAAGTAACCATCCATCTCTGCTTTTGAAGTCATCCCAGTGAATCCATTGGTACACCAAGATAGACTTGGATGGACTTTTTCTTTGATCTGACATTATCTGGGGGTGAATGGACATTTGTTTACATCTCACTAGGAAAGTTCAGGCAACAAGGACCTTCTTTTGCCAGCTTCCTTTACTAGTGTGCCATCCAAAAGTCTAAAACCTATGTAGACAAGCTAGGAATCAAACATAGTATTTTAGAAAAATAGCAACAGCAGCCAAAAGAAGAATTGACACACATGTGCGTGAGGACAACCTTGTATGGTACAGGGAAAGTAGATGCTAATCCCTGCCTAAAGCTTTGTGAGAGAAGCTGAGGAGTGGAAGATAAGTTGGCTTTGGGCAATGGAGTAAAGGGATACCTATGAAGGGCAGGGCAGGATAGAGGCAATGGCAGTAGGAATGGATTAATGCCAGTGCTGAAATATTAGCAGAAGCCACTGTGTACAGATGTTAACTGCAGTTGAGCATGAAACTAATACATGAGCAATCTCTTGTCTTCCTTATTAGTTAAATCATGGAGTAGTTAGAATAAGGCAATTTCAATTTGGACCACACATTCATACAAAAGGAAAAGGAAAAATTCCTAAGTGACTAAACTTGCCTGGGAGTTACTAGATAAATGAAGGAGCTATTAAAGGAGGGGTGCATGTTTGTGATCCATCAATATGGTTTGTTACAGAAAAATAATATTTTCCTTCAAAGAAATATTCAATTTGTATTAGGAAGATCTGGAGAAATATTATACATATATAATGAGGAGAGAGGGGGGAGGGAGAGAGGGAGAGAGAAAGAGAGAGAGAGGGGGAGAGAGAGAGGGAGAGAGAGAGAGAGAGAGAGAGAGAGAGAGAGAGAGAGAGAGAGAGAATTGGCTTACTTCATTGCTGGGGACTGGAAGGGAAAGAATCAAGCAGACCAGCAGGTAGGAACCAGAAGAACAATCTGGTGCTTCCCTACTTCAACTGTTAAGTTCAAAGTAGTCCAGAGGCAGAATTCCTTCTGTTTCCATAGACCTTCAAGTGGAATGTAGTCACTGATAGTCTTAATGGACTACAAATCACATCAGAATAACAACTTCACAGCAGCATCTAGGGTAGTAACCAAAGTCAAGGTACCACAGCCAAACAGAGCTGACATGGAAAATTAGCCATCACACTCAACTAAGAAAATATCACATAATTTTGTATGAAGTTTCTGTCTATAGAAAATAACCTAATGTAAATTTTTCTAGATCTAATCCATCGTTTTCTCTAAGGTGATGCTATATGCAAAGCAGTCAAAATCCCAAACCCAGGGGTTCTCTCTGCACAGACCAGACTTTCAAGGAACTATAACTTCTAATAATAAGGAGAAAAACTGTACCTTACATTTTCAAGAGCCTGCAGCTGTCACTACTTCTGTTTCTGACAGTGACTTCCTTTTGTTCCTTAATAGTCTTATGAAATGGATGGCCTCAGTTTAATATTAACAGGAGTGCCACAGGTGTTTTGCCAGGATAACACAGGATAAGCCACCAGCTTTATGCTATTTCTGTTGCTGGAAGCTAGAAACAAATGCTAACAAAGACGGTCTTGACTCAACTTTGAGAAACTTTGCACAGGGTTCAAACCAAAGGAAATGCTTTTTACCATGGCTGTGCTTTAGAATAGCCGAGGTTCTTGAAAAATATTCAGGCCAGATCCCATCTCCAATTACTCTGCTTCAGCTGAATCTAGCCGACTACTTATGGGGCAGGAGCAGCTTCTTTGTATATATTTTTTCATATGGGACTAGTAACATATACACAAATATATTTTATTAATGTACATTAACTGAATAATATGGCGGGCTTTGTTACTGTATTTTTACAGAGTTAAATTTATGTCTCCATTACACAAACTTGTATGTCCCTCCCCTCACACTGATCTCCTACTTATTTTCTGTTAATGCCTCTTCGAAATTTCATTTCCTTTTTAGACCTAGAGTCTACACAAGAGAAAATGCATGATACTTGGCTTTCTGTGTCTGGTCTTATTTGTTTAACATGATCCCCAGTTCCTTCAGTTACTTACAAATAAGTTACTGAAACAGATTGCATTTAGATACAAACAGAATGCATTTAGGGTAAGAATCTACAGGCCTAGGTCACATGGAGATATTGAGTCTAGTTATGGAAATGACAGATTACTTCATCAAAGAGGTTATATTTGAACTAAATTTTCTGTGGATGAAGGGGCAGGAAGGAAGGGTTAACTAAAAAAATGATGTGTAAAGATGCCATATAAAAACCTACAACTTTCTATTTTGTATTTTATTTTTGAAATTATAATTACATCAATTATCCTTCCCCTCCAAACTCTCCCACATTCCTTTTCTTGCCTCATTTTTCATTAATTGCCTAGGACATATATGTATATGAATTTGGGAGTATTTCTTGTGTTCATTCTGCTTCTTTTCTTCTCCTTCTCCTCCTCCTCCTCCTCTTCCTCCTCCTCCTTCTCCTCCTCCTCCTCTTCCTCTTCTTCCTCCTTAAGAGTTTAAGAAGGATTACCTGTAGATGTTTAAATGTCTAGTAGAATTCTGCAGTGAATCCATCTGGTACTGGCCCCTTTTTTTTGCTGGAAAGCTTTGTATTATCATTTCAATCTCCTCATTTATTATGGTTTTGTTTAGGCTGTTAACTTCATTATAGTTTAATTTCAGGGGTTTGGCAGAATCTAGAAATTCATACATTTCTTTTAGGTTTCCCAACTTAATGGGGTACAGATTTTAAAAATATTCCTGTGTAATATTCTGTATTTCTTTGGTGTCTGTTGTAATTTTCCCTGTTCCTTTCTGATTCCGGTAATTTCTGTCATCTCTTTCTTTTTATCAGCTGAGCCATAGTCTGTCAATCTTGTTTATCTTCTCAGCCAACATTTGGGGTCTTTGATTTTTTTTTTATATTGCTTGCTTTGTGGTTCATTGATCTCTGCTCTGGTTATTATTATTTCTTGCCATCAACTAGCTTTGGGTTTGGTTTGGTTTGTTCTTTTTCACTTGTGTCAATAGGCCATGTATTTCTGCTTTTTCTGATTTTTAAATGCAGGCACCTGGAACTATAAATTTCTCTCTTAGGACTGTTTAAATGTGTCCATTTTTTTGTTTGTCTGTCTGTCTGTTTAGTTCTTTATGTATTTTAGATACTAACTCAATAGCAAATATGTAATTGGTAAAAATATTTTTCTGTTCTGTAGGATGTTGCTTTGCTTTACAGAAGCTTTTCAGTTTCCTGAGGGCCCATTTACTAGTTGTTGGTCTCAATGCCTGTGCTGACAGTTTTCTGTTCAGTAAGTAATTCCCTGTGCAAATGAGTTTAAGTCTATTCCCTACTTTCTCTTCTTTCAGATTCAGAGTATCTGGTCTTACATTGAGATCCTTCATCCATTTGGACTTGAATTTTGTACAGGGTAATAGATATGGATCTATATTTTTGTTTATTTGTTTGTTTGTTTTTTGTTTTTTGAGATAGGGTTTCTCTGTAGCTTTGCGCCTCTCCTGGATCTCGCTCTGTAGATCAGGCTGGCCTTGAACTCACAGAGATCCACCTGCCTCTGCCTCCCGAGTGCTGGGATTACAGGCATGCACCACCACTGCCCAGCAGATATGGATCTATTTGCGTTCTTCTACATGCAGCCATCCAGTTTGACCAGCACTATTTATGGAAAATTGTGACTTTTCTCCAGTGCATATTTTTGGCTTCTTTGTCAAAAACCAACTGTCCATAGGTGTGCGTGTCTTCATTTCAATTCCATCTATTAACATGTCTGATTTTATGCCAATACTATGTTGATTTTATTACTACAGCTCTATAGTACAACTTGAAATCTGGGATATTGATACTTTCAACAGCTCTTTTATCATTAAGGATGTGTTTTAAAATCCTGGTTTTTGTGTGTGTTTCCTTATAAAGTTTTAGATTTTTTTTTTAGTTTCTGCAAAGAATTGTGTTGGAATTTTGATGGGACTATGATTAAATCTGCATAATCTTTGGTAGATATCACATAGCAATTTTTTTACATTTTATATTTGATAAGTGTATTAGTAAATGTTCTCTAGAGGAAGAGAAATGATAAAATTAGTATATATTTCAAGAGAACTTATTAGATTGGCTTTCATGAGAGGGATTGGGTAGTCCTATAATGACCTGGAGAAACTAGGAACCCAATAGCTTCTCAGTCCACAAGGCTAGATGCCTCAGCAGCACCAATCTTGCAAGGAAACTCTAATGGGCTCCTTGAGAGCCTCACATCTTCAGTGTACATTGGAAGATGAATTCCAACATCAGCAAATGATAGTAACAGCAGTAACAACTAAGCAATGCACTTATCTCAGCCTGGCTCAAACAATACACATTTACTTAGAACTTCCTTCATTCTTTATTCACTCTAGGGTTCTTCAGTTCCCCACAGTGGGCAAAAAACCAACAGATTATTCCTTTAGTCTCCCTATGTCTGGGTCTCCAAAGTCCACACTCTGAAAAACTCTACTCTCTGTTAATCCTTTCAGGAAAAATCCTTAGGAACCCCTTCCCCCAGAGGTGTGCATCTTAGTTGATTCCAGATGCCATCAAGTTGACAACCAAAATCAACCATCACAATAAGATTTTTACATTATGTATTTTACTTTTTGAAATTGTGATATAATTACACAGTTACCCCCTTCCTTTCCCTCCTTCCAAAATGTCCCATAAATCAAAGTTGGAGGAGAAGCTACAGCCACCACTTAAGTAAACTATCACAATAAGATTTAAAATGCAATCTTCTATAAATTTTCAAGTATATAGTACAATTTTATTGACTCCATTCATGATTCTGTACAATAAGTCTCCAGAAATGCAAGCATCATAATTTTGTGACTTTTTTAAAGACCAATCTAATGCCATATTTAGTCTTTGTCTTCATCTTTATCAGGCAACATTTTTTGAAGGTGTGTGTGTGTGTGTGTGTGTGTGTGTACATGTGTTGTATTCCTGCTTATATATTTATGTTTATCAGTCGATTTTTATGAACACCACTATGTTCTATGAATATACTACAATATATTCAATTCCATAGCAGTGAGCATTTGGGGCATTTGAAAACATTCCTTATTACTTTAGTACTGCAACCTCCCTGACACATATCTTTAGTACATGTTTGATGTTTGCTTAAAACACTGTTCCTCAGCCAGGTGGCGGTGGCACATGCCTTTAATCTCAGCACTCAGGAGGCAGAGCCAGGCAGATCTCTGTGAGTTCAAGGCCAGCCTGATCTACAGAGTGAGATCCAGAACAGGCACCAAAACTACAGAGAGAAACCCTGTCACAAAAAAACAAAAAACAAAAAAACAAAAACACTGTTCCTCAGTCTAGTCTACAAATTCAAATAATCCAGAAAACTTCAGAGAATAAATAACTTTTTCTCCCTCAATATAGATGAAGTAATTCATGGCAGGCAAATGTTCCTATAAAGAATGACTGCATAAAGTCGGGTCACTTACTAAAATCAAGTTTTAAAGGCATCTGAAATTGACAGAGGTCATAATGACTAAAGGAAAAAAATCCATGTAGAATAGAGCCTTTCCATGCAGTGTCAAAAATCTGACTGAAATTTATTCTATGGGGATATTGTCATTTCCATGAGGACAGCTGCTGGGAGAATCAACAAACAGGTTTTTTGTTGTTGCTTTTTTGTTTTGGTTTTGGTGATTGGAAGAAAAAAAAAACGAGTGACTAATTTAAAGATATGGGATAATTTAGGCACACAGACAGAACCACTCTAAATACAAGTGATGGTTTCCACAATTGCAAAGAAGCTGTGGTTCAAAAGCTGTAAGTAGAAATAACACAGAAAATCAGGATGGGATTCTCCACATCACTCAAGTCTTATGACAAAGAAAAACCTGAGGAGGGGGCAAAAAACTCAAGTGGGTGATTTGTATTCATTGGAGAGAGAGATTTATGACAGCTTTCATTGAAATAAATTTACCAAACAAAATGTAATAGAATTCAGATTTTTCCCTAGAGAGATATGGAAGCTGGTTATATGTGTGTTATTTAATCTGCCAATTCCTATTTCTTGATATCTTTTTTCTATATAATTCTTATTTAATTTGTTGCATATAATATATTTCAATCATGTTTCTCCTCTCCCAACTCCTCCCAGATCTCTCCCACCTCCCAACTCACCCAAAATTATGTTATCTCTGTCAATCATATCTATCATCTATCTATCTACCTATCTATCTATCTATCTACCTATCCTTTTCTTTCTTTCTTCCTTCCTTTCTTTCTTTCTTTCCTTCCTTCCATCCATCCATCCATCATTTCTCTATCTCTATTACTTTCAACAAAAAAATGAACAAAAAAGAAAATCAAAACAAAAAAACAGACAAAAAAAACAAATAAAACAAAAATAATCCATAAAAACATGTTTGTTTGATTTTTTAATTTTTTGTTTTGATTTGATTTGGTTTGGTTTTGGTTTTGTTTCTTTACCTTGGGCAAATACTGTGCAAATGCGGTTGATATACCCAATGACATTGCACTATAGAAAACCAATTTTCCATTTGCCATGGATATCAATTTCAAACAGCTTCTTCTTTTTTTTTTCCTGGCACCGCTTAAAACACAGAGTTTATTTGGTATATATATTCAGTACATAACATTTTTTTTGTTTACAAAACTTACACAGAAAAATTTCCCTTACTGTCTTTTTATTTCCTTTATCTAGTAGCAGATGTATCTTTAAGCAAATAGTTCCTACTCGTACAATAATGAAGCATTTAATATTTTAAATATTCTTATATTAATATTTTAATGTCTGGGTAATAATAATATTAATAACATTCATCAGCACCCTCCTTCTAACTCCTCCCAGAACAACCCCCACTTCATTACCCCTCCCAGATTCATGTCCTTTCTTTGGGTTGTAACCCACCTGGTCCAATTTGTGTTTCCCATATATTCATGGGTGTGGGGACATCCAGTGGAGAGTGGTTAATCTACCAGCACCCACACCATAAGAAAGCATTTTAAAGATAAAGTATTTCCTACCATGAATAGATTAACCAGTGTCCCTTCCAGCTAGAACATTCTATGATATCCAGGCTACAAGTGTTGCAACAGAAATGGTCATAACAAAGACACGGTATACATCTCTATTCCATATTATTTTCACTGTAAAATCCCATTTCATCAAATAGTTTCTTAGTTATGGGTGGGACCCCATGTTCACTTGCCCTTTTCAGTGCTAGACTGTCTGGCTTGAACATGTGCAGGTCTTATGTGTTCTACCACAGTCTCTACAAGTTCATATATATTTATTCACCAAAGGAACTATAGGAATGCTTGTGAAAGCATTATGTATGGTAGCTTGGAGGTAACATCTGGTTGGATGAAGTAGATCACTTGGGGTGTAATTTTAAAAGGTGTACCTTATTTTAAGTCCCATTCTGGCTACCAGGAGGTGGGCAAGTTTTCTCCACCATACACTCTCTGCCATGATGTTGTGCCTCAATAAAAACTCAGTAATGGGGCCAAGTGACCATATTGGGGCCACTTGAACCTCTGAAACCTTAAGCCCAAATAAATGTTCCCTTCCTTAAGATACTTATTCTTAGATACATTGTCATGGTAATAGAAAATCTGACTAATATACTTGCTTAAGGTTTGTTTGAAGTTCCGGTTCAGAGATGATATTTTGAAATATTGGCTTGTTCCCTTACAGTAAACTAACTTTAATCATGATCCCCTATGGCTGTGTATTCTGTATCCCCAGTAGGAAGAATGCAAAGCTCAGCGAATTAATGGATGGACAGAATAGTGACTTTTAATAACCCACTGGGGAACTCTGCTTCCGGTTTCAACAGTGCTAAGCTGGGAGAGGGGCAGCTTGTAAATCATAAAAACGGAGGGGCGAATATTTTCTCATGAAATTTAATTAGAAGGCATTCAACAATGAGATACAGATGTTGCTTAGATGTTTCAGGATGCCTGTGTTCATGGAATAGAGGGTAGGAAGAAGAATCACTGTTCGTTTGGGCCACTCCATAGACAGAGGGTGGACTAACATGGAAATTTTGGTTCAGAGATAAATACAGATAGTATCACCACATACCAAAAGAGTGAAATTTTCATTACTTACAGAATACTTTTTCAGGAGAAGGGCTCAAGCTAATCTAAGAATGGCGCGCGTGTGTGTGTGTGTTATTTGAATGAGATGTCCCCCAAAGTTGTCCCTAGTTATTGGTCCTGTTTGGGGAGGCTTAGGAGGTGTGTCCTTGTTAAAGGGAGTATGTAACTTTGGGCTGGGTTTGAGGTTTTAAAAATTTTCCCATCATTCTCAGTGCTCAGTCAGCTTCCTGCTTGTTTTAAGATATGAACTCTCAGCTTGCTGCTCCAGCTACCATGCTCACAGATAAGCTGGAATACGTGCTCAGGGGTTGGCTGGATTTCCTGCTCAGGGATTAGTTGGTTTTTGTCCTGAGTTGGTCAGGAGCAGAGTGTGTTTCTTTGGCTCTGGTTTCAGGGCCAGGGTGTGTTTCCTTCACTGGCCCCTTTAAACCTTTTGACTCTGGTTTCAGGGCCAGGGTGTGTTTCTTTCACTGGCCCCTTTTAAACTTTGTCTCTGGTTTCAGGGTCAAAATGTGTTTCCTTCACTGGCCCCTTTTAACCTTTGGGCTCTGGTTTCAGGGTCAAAATGTGTTTCCTTCACTGGCCCCTTTTAACCTTTGGGCTCTGGTTTCAGGGCCAAAGTATGTTTCTTTAACTCTGGTTTCAAGGTCAGAGTGTGTTTCTGTGGCTGGCCTTTTATCCTACACTATTTATCTGTGTAGAAAGGGGCTTATATAGTTTGAACCTCTCATAATTCCATAATAGAGACGGCATTGGCTTTCTTATCGGCTATCTCAGATGCGAAGTATAAGAAGTGAGGTAGAGATTAGGCTTAAATGATAACAGCTATCAACAACTGCAGTCAGACTCTCCATTACTCCAAGTAGACAAATAACCTGGAAGGGCAATAGAGTGTGTTACACAACAGGCTCCAGCATTGTTTGTTTGACACTCAAAGTCATTAATTAGCTCTTGCCAAATTTTTATGAGTAGACATAAGAGATAATATTTACCCAAAATATAGCTGAGCATTTGTTGAAGATATGGTTCTGCCATGTACTGTTACAGGATCATGCACACATACACATGATACATACATACATACATATGTACATAAATGTAATTTTAAAATTTAAAGAAAAGATATCCCTGTAAGTACGATAGTCCTTGAAAGGACTAAACTTCCAGGTTGTCTACTAACAGGACTTCTAGGTTCTAGAATATGTCTTTTCTTGAAGAGATGGTCCCATACTACAATGATAACAGCTGTATTACTTTTAAAATCTATACACTTTCAGAGCCAATTGTAATCAAAATGTCATAATTCCCATTTTTACCTATTGTACACATTGTGTTATGCCTGGGATGATTAAAATTACTGACGTTGTGTGTTAAAATTCTATTCCCCAAGGTGATAGTATTAGGAGACAGTCTTTTAGATGTTAAATAGGTCATTATGGTGGAGCATTCATGAAGATAAGCATACCTTTAAAAACTATATGTGAGCACTGTCTAGCTTGTGATCCAGCATGTGATGTATATATAAATTAGTATAAGAAGATGGACACCAGCAAGCTAAGAGCACCAGCACTAAATACATTGACACCCTGTTCTTGGACTCCAACCTTATAGGAATGTGAGAAATAAATTTCTGATGCTTATAGCCCCCAGTCAATGGTACTTTGCTAAAACCACCTCAACTGATTTAGACATGTAGCAATAGCTTATTTGTTTTTATAGAAATACATACACTACTATATAATATCAGTAATTTTTTTATTTTCTTTGTTTGTTGTTTTAATTTTTTCAATCAATGGGATTGAACCCAGTGTTCTACATACACTAGATATACTAGGCAATTGCTACACCACTGAGCCCTTCATTGAATTTATTTTATGATAAAGAAAACATTAAATATGTGATATACCATCAAAAATATTTGACTGTATTGCAGCATTAGTAAGTACAGACAGTTTTATAGATTTCTAGAACCAATATGATTGATACTATTCAAGTGTTTTATACATTAATAACCATTCACCATTTTCTGCTCTCTATAGCAATGAAAATCCTACTTTCTGTTTCTACAAATATGACTAATCTAGATGCCTCATAGAGATGGATGCTATCGAGATTTGAACATCTATGACTATCTTATTTGTATTAATGTCCCCAAGCTTTACCTATACAAAGAGGAAGATTTTCTTCTTTTTAAAGGAAATAATCCATTTTATGTGCATGTCATATTGTCTTCATCCCTCTATCATTTATTCAAATAAACCAACTTTAATTTGCTTTATTTTTTATTGAAGTTATTTATTCATTTTACATACCAACCACAGGTCTCCCTCTCATCCCTCCTCCTGCTCTTCTTTTCCCCCTCCCGTGGCTCACCCCACATCCTCTCTTTTAAAAGAGTAAGGGTTCTCATGGGGAGTCAGCAAAGCCTGATTCATTCGGTTGAGGCAGGACCAAACCCCTCCCCCCTGCATCAAGGCTGAGCAAAGCATCCCAACATAGGTAATGGGATTCAGAAAGCCAGCTCATGAACCAGGGATAGATTCTGATCTCACTACCAGGGGCCCTCAAACAGACCCAGCTACACAGCAGTCTCCAGTTTGCAGAGGGCCTAGTCTGGTCCCATGCAGGTTCCACAGCTGTTGGCCTAAAGTTCATGAGTTCCTACGAGCTTGGTTCAGTTGTCTCTGTGGATTTTCCCATCATAATCTTGATCATCGAATCCCTCTTTGATCTCTTTGACTGGACTCCTGAAGCTCAGCATGGTGCTTGTCTGTAGAATTTTTAAAATAACAATTTAAGATTAACATATCTTTTCCTCACTCAAATCCTTCCCATGTTCTCTACCCTTTGATTCCTATCAAATTTATAACCTCTTTTTTAGTTGTGAAATATTATATATACATATGTATGTGTATATAATGTATATGTGTGTGTGTGTGTGTGTGTGTGTGTGTGTGTGTGTGTGTGTGTGATTTGAGGGCTGACCATTTTGTATTGGATAACTAATTTGGTGGCTCATCCCTGAAGAAGATTAATTATCTCACTTTCAGCATTTCTTAATTGCCTGTAGTCTTTGTCTAAGTGTAAGGCCCCATGAGATTTTTTTCAGGTCTTGTTTAGACAGCTATACTGTTGAAGTATCATAGATAAAGCTTTCCTGTCATTTCCAGGATACACATTCTCACTGCAGATTAGAATTTCTTACATGAATACTAAATTTACATCATTTCCACCCTTTACTCTTCACCATCCACTTCCTCTGTGTCTCTTCAACTCCTTCTGAAGTTCATGACCTTCTTTTCTATAACTATTGTTATTATATTAATAATTATTTCTAAAAGCAACCTGGGGGAAAACATTTCATTTTAGTTTATGCTTTCAGGTCACAATCAAAGCCAAGCCATGCCGGGCGGTGGTGGCACACACCTTTAATCCAAGCACTCGGGAGGCAAAGCCAGGTGGATCTCTGTGAGTTCGAGGCCAGCCCGGGCTACCAAGTGAGTTCCAGGAAAGGTGCAAAGCTACACAGAGAAACCCTGTCTTGAAAAACAAAAACAAAACAAAACAAAAAAGCCAGGCCAGGAACTTAAGCAAGAGCAGAAACAAGATTACTGGCTTACTTCTAGGCTGACATCCAACTACCAGATCCATATGCCTAGTATTGCATGCAATAGCAGGGGGAATTGTTCCATATCAATACGTAATCAAGAAAATGCCTCATAGACATGCTTACCAACTAATCTGGTGGAGGAAATTCTCCAATTAAGGTTCCTTCTTCCAAGGTGTGTCAAGGTAACAAGCAAAATTAACCATCATGTTGACCATGTTGCTTTATGGAGGAGTGTGGGAGAGTCTAGAACTCTGAATAAGAAAAGTGGTTAAATGTTCTAAGCAGAGCTTAATAAGTCATTCTAGTAGAAGCCTGGATGAAAACCATAGAGTGGAATGTTGTGGTCTAAATGTGAAATGTCCCCTATAGTCTCACGCATTTAAACACTGGGATCCTGGTTGGTAGCATTGTTTGGGGCTGCAAGTATGTAACTTTTAGGATGTGGAACTGTGCTAGAGGAAGTGTTTCACTAGGAGCAGGCTTGTATAGCCTCATCCAACTTCCAGTGTGCTCTCTCAGCTTCCTATTTAATGAAATGTGACCAGTAACTTTCCTACTCTGGTCACCTGCTGCTATATCTTCCTTGTCATTATGGACTTCTCTTTTGGCACCATAAGCCAAAATAACTCTTTTTCAAGTTGTTTCTGGCCATGGTATTTTGTGACATCAAGAGAAAGGTAACTAATAACACACACACACACACACACACACACACACACACACACACACACTCACGCACACACACTCACGCACACAAGCATGCACATGCACACATACATGCCTACTGTATCCATTTAGCATTGTTAATATAGACATGTTCAGAGCTAACTGCTTGGTATTGGATAACTTATCAAGAGGACCATCCTTTGAGGAACCTGATCATCCCTTCCCCAATAGCCATTGACTGTAGTTCTTCATCTAGGGGTGAGGCCTTGTAAAAGTTTTCCCACCCATGTTGGCATGCCTGATAACTGTTATCATTATGCAGGTATGTTGGGCAGTCATACTGTTGAAGTTTCATGGGTGTGTAGCATCCCTATCATGTCTATAAGACACTGTGTAGCAGCAGACATACTGGTTGTCTGGTTCTTAGGATCTTTCCACCCCCTCTTCCACAATGTTCACTAACTCTTAGGAATAGGAGTTGTGTTGTAGATGTATCTGTTTAGGTTGAGTTGCCCATATTCACTTATTCTCTGCATATCGATCACTTGTAGATTTCTGTAATCATCTCTATATTTGCTAAAAGGAGCATCTTTAATGAGAGGATAAAGCTACACTTACTTGTGTATATAAGGACAAGTATTATAATACAGTTCGAAATTATAGTGCTTTGACGGAAATGGTAGCAGTAGGTTCTCTAGGGCCTATGACCTCTCCAGCTAGGGGAAATTAGCTAGGCTTACAATATCTGACATGGCTCCCATTAAGTGGGCGTTAATGGGCCACTTAATTAAACAGTTAATTAAACAGTAATTAAACAGTTGTTGATCACTTCGAAGCTAAAAGTGACACTATTGCATCACTACCAGTCTGGTCATTGGTGCGACTCATAGGCTTTACAACTGAATAGAACTATTGATTGCTTTTCTCCCTTGACAGCTTGCATAGCAACTCAGATACTACGAGATATAATCCTCGGGGAGAAGGTTTCCAGGTCAGTTCCAGCTCAATTCCTCTAAGTCATGTGTCTTAAATGTACAGTATCTTCAGCAATAAGGTCTTACATTGAAGTTCTAAGAGGCAATCAAGGACAGCATCAATAGCCTATACTGTTTGAGGGGTGTCTTGCATTTTCACTACATTTTATAGGATTTGGTGAGGTTATAACAGCATGGATACTATTACCATTTACATTGTACACATAAAGAAAAGAAGTTGTAGTTTTTATACTTTGCCCAAGATCACAAAGTAGTGTGAGTAACAGAACCAATATTGTAATCTAACTACAGTGAAATAAAATACCAAGTCAAGAATGAACCTTTTCCTGTACCAAAAGTCATTATCCTTCTCTGGGTTTCTAATTCATTATCCACAAAGCCAAAGTAAGTAGAAAAGATATTCAAGCCTCCCTGCAAATGTGTCTAATAAGAAAAGATTAAAAGCTGATAAACATATTTCTAAGCATATTTATTTATTTTAATATGTAAGCACATATACATAGTACTTACACACTCATTGCTATTTTCCTACTAGTAAAATATTGGAATAGACAGAATTTGGTTATTACACAATTAACTCTCACTGTGATATCTGTGCTCTAAATTCTAATATGGGTGTTTGAATACATGATGTTGAGAATAAATCTACTTTGGTGGGTAAAGATAGAATAGCATATATAGGCAGTGGAAGTTTGGGGGACACAAATATGTTTTACTGAGGAAACAGACAAAAAGACAGGTTAACCAGGAAATTTCCATGAGATCAAGTGGGCCAGATATGCAATATTTGGAAAGAATCTGAAAAACTAATGAATACAGTATACAGTGCAAATGAATTGTCCCTCCATCAATATTTTATGAATTAGAATAAGGAGATCTGATAGTGAGCATGTGGCTTGAGTGAGGAAATCCATTTCTCTCCATTCTTTTGTTAAATTCATGTTAGGTAACAAACGCTACATCCCCAGATAAAAGCACTCAGTCTGTGGCTAGACAGGATAGTGAAAGAAGCTTTATTAAAGCTAGCAGTAGCTATAATCAGAGACTCATTTTGAATAGGTAGAAAGAGCAGACGTTATTGTGAAACTCATATGCAAGCCAAAGCATTTGCATGTTCATTGATCATGCTATTGGAATACTGTAATATGAAGACTTGACCTGTATTACAGCTATTGTTCAGATGATATATCCAAAAACGTTTGTAATCGCAGTCAAATTTTCTAGATTTAGCTAATTGATGAGTAACTTTACAGTGACTTACTAACATTGATGCTTCCTCTAGTCTTAAATACCAATCATTTACTGACTATCTACATTTTGGTCACAGGATTAGCCACTTCCACTGCCAATGTAGTCCAGAAGAGGTCTACTTTTATGCCTTGCACAAAAGACAAAATGTCTAAGCCCACAGCAAGTACATCAAGCTATGTTAAATGTTTATTTCCAATTATAATATGTACTCACTCAATGGCTTCTTCCCCAATTACTCTTTTGCTGGGTTAACAACCTTCCCTAAAAAGAGAATGCTTCTGGTACTTTTCTCCAAAATCATAAGTAAGAATGTTCTATCAAATCGGATAATAGGGTAAAGAGGAGCTACTTCTGGCTGATCCAGAGACAGAGCTTCAGGATCAGCTCCTTCTTTGGTTCCCTCTTCTCCAATGTGCAGCACAGCCTTGTGGAAAGCCTGTGAAAGAAGAACACACATTGAAGGTCCCCTGAAAAAGTGGCAACAGCCTTTGGGGTAAGTGAGAAGAAGAAATACAATGTATTGTGTTGATGGTACTTGAATATGAATATTACTTTGATGAGTGTAGTTAATGAATTTCTGTGATTTTAGGTCTACTTGTTTGGGTAGCATCTCATTCTCCATCACTTTCCATCTCTAGAAGTTATTTCTTAGGTGCCTTTCTTACATCCTCTAGTACTATGTCTCACAAGTCACTTCTGATCATTAAGACTTTCCATTGCGTTAGTCATCTTAGAACATGAGGGTTAGAGATGGAAATTACATTTATTTATATATTTTGGTGTTTGTCCTGCATGTGTGTTTTTACATCATATGCATGCCCTGTACATGCAGAGACCAAAAGAGGGTTCCAAATTTCATGGGTCTAAAGTCACAGACAGTTGTGAGCTGCCATGTTATGTTGGTGATGGAAACTGAGCCTGAGTCTTCTGGAAGAGCAAACAGTGCTCTTATCTACAGAGCCATCACTCCAGCCCCAGAAATAACTTCTAAAATGACTTATTTTAAGAAACAAGAATGTCTCATATAATACTGACCTAAACAGAATCACACTGCCAATGTAAACATGAGATTCCTTTATTGACTAAATGATATGGGTGAATTAATTGACTCTCAATGTTCTCCAGCTCACACAGTAAAAAACTAATCCACCAACTTACATAGGAAAGTTTTAGACCATTGTCTTCCGTGATTCCAGGAAAGTCAGCACTTTCAGCAAAGGCATCCCTCATGCCCATCTTCTGAAGTGTACCTCCAAGGTCATATGTGGCAGAAATGGAAAACTTTGGAACAAACAACTCAACCCATCTGTGTGGAATAAGGAAAGGGAGACATCACAGTCACCACACTAATCACACTTAAAATCTCAAGACATCTCTCTCTCTCTCTCTCTCTCTCTCTCTCTCTCTCTCTCTCTCTCTCTCTCCCCCCCCCCCCATGGCTACTCCTCTGAACATTGACAACCATTAACATGGTACCATAACCACAGAAGGTAGAAGTGGTCTCTGACTCAGAAAATGTTGGGCTGCAGCATATGGTGCCCTGACCCTTCATTATCAGAAAAATGCATCTCTGTGGTACTGAACAAGGACAAGGATCTAATGGCATGAAGATCAAAGGGTAGTGCATAGGGATTTTCCTTGTTTTCTATCTTGAAGCTCTAGCTAAGAATGACTGCCAACTCTGTGCCAACATCAATTCTTATCCATACCAAAGCTTTATTTGGTCCCTGAAAAGGTATCAGCATCCTAGCATACTCACTTTGGGGAGCTTTTTGGGAATTTCTAATTTGACAAATGTCTCCTTGGCATTTTCTCAATATGCTTAGAGGAAATACTGTAGAAAAGTGTCAGGCACACTGTACTGGGCATACTCTAAACATCATCATACTACTGCCAAGTGCTTCTGTGTAATTTTCATACCTCTAGGTTTCTTCTGAATATAGCCTCACCTCCACTGACAGGCCCACCCACAGCCCATCATACCCTCTAAAGTGTTTACCCTTTCTGCAGTAAGTGGTTCCACTTCTTTAGTGTCTTAGATGACATGGCTGCCTCCACCCACTCCATGTGTCCCTCCTTTGGAAGGACAAAAAGTGCCAGGGCATTCTCACTATAGTCCATTTGAAGTACTGTGCAATTCAGCTCTACATCCACAAAATGATAGTATTCTTCTAGTTGGTGCATCATGGGCACTTGTACTGTGGTGGTCTTGTCCACTGAGAAGTTGGAACTAGCTTCTGTTTTAGATACACGAAAAGGATTTGCCCACTGGGCTTAAAACAAGAAAGAGGAGAGATGTTTCTTTGAAACCATGAGTAATTCATCTAATAATTAAGACTGTCTACTGTCAACCAGTTTTCCAAGTGATTATAAGTGACTCACTAAGGATCAGAAAAACAAAGTCAGCTGACATGATCAACCAACTACCACATGGCAAAAACAGAAGTCCTCTCCAATTCTGCTGGACTTCACAGTCTATTTTTAAAAACACTAAATTTTCTACACTCATCAGAAAACGGTTTCTCCTTCCATGAAAAGGTATATGAGTGTCAAGTAAAATGGGTGAAATGAGATAACAGAGTGTTCTGCCATTTTAATCATATATATGTGTGTGGCTTATGCAGAAAATCACTCATCCAAACATGAAAGACAGGTTCTATAAAACCAAGAGGAACCATCTGGGCACAGTGCTTTCAGAAATCACTTACTATCAGCTCTAGCTTTAGGGCTAGATAGCCTTGCTGGAAAAGTTAGCACTGAAAATTATCAATGGTATATATTTGGATACTTGTAGCATAATCACACATAATAGGTTCTTAACATATAATAAAAGTTATTTATGCAAGGTATCCCAGTGTGCACAGAAATAGGGACCATATTATGCCTAGATACAAATTAAGTTGACTTACCAAGCACAGGCTTTTCCCACCTCATTAAATACTTTAGAATCTGTAATTATTTAGCCTGATATGATCAGAACATTCATAACATTGTCAACTTTAAAAGAGTTACCTCCCTAGAAATTTCCTAGGCTCATACACAAAGCTGAGTGTCATCCTGGAATGATCCAACACAATGCATAGATACAGATAATAGTGATAAATCATTGTGGTATGAGGGACACCTACTGATGCCAGTGATAAAAGATCATAAATCCCCCCTAGTTCTCTATCTTAACACTGGACTGGATTTTGATGTCTTAATGCCTTACCTTTGAAATGAATATAGTTCACCAGAATCATGATAATGTTCAGTCTAAGGTCTTGAATTAAACCTATAATTTTCCCTTTGCTTTGCTTCTCCACATAACTGTTGATCTCCTGCTGGACTGCAGAAACATTGGAGAAGTCAGTAGGGAAGACTTCAGTTTCATAGAGGGTCTTGACATTATCTAAAAACTTTGCCGGTGGTTTCAGCTGCTGCCCAATGAAAAGTGCATTTCCCATTTGCAATTCCAGTTCATTCTTTGGGAAATTCAATGAACAGATCAAATGCTGGAAGCCCTGATGAAATTCTGTCATTGGAGTATCTGTGAGGCTAAACCCCAAAACCTCCAGAATCTGAATTTGGGTGCTAGAGCCAGATACAAAAGAAAGCATAGCCAAAGCAGCAGATATGCTCACAGGGGAAAAAAAGATGTTCCAATCTGGGTTCTCCACAGAGAACCTACGATACAGCCTGAATGCAAAGTCAGCATTGATAGATGACATCTTATAGAGAGTGGCATTTTGTTGGGGCAAATGACAGGTTGTTACTTTGCCTTCAGAGCTGTTATATTGTGCACGATGGATTGTAGTCTGAAGCCCAAATACCAAGAAAAACAGACAGAGGAACACTGACATTCTGGAGTGAAGATGATCTACAAAACATGAAGTGAGATAACCATTGGGGGAGCTTAGATAGATGAAATACTTTCTGATCCAGAGAAACATAAAAGTCACCCACCTTGATTTATACAACTGAAGAAACTATTTGAAGGTATGTTCAGCAAGGAATAAAGGAGATAAATAGTCTCTCTCTTCTCTAAAGACCAGTGACATGTCTACTTTGGAAAGAGAGTAGGAGAAATGGCTTGCCTAGGCAACAGAAATACAATGTCATGAATTCATTAACATATGATAATAGCACATGAAAATATTGAAACTCATGGAAATTGAATCACTTCCCATTTGAATGAAGGGCAGTTTTGTGGATATGAAGAATCATTATATACAGCAAGTACTTTCTCTGGTTTATGTCACATGTACATTAGAATTTTGGTTTATGTGTATGTGTGTATTTTAAGTTGGTATTTTCTTAAGATAACTTTTGTGATGTGACAAAATGAAAACAACTCCTACAAGAAATGACTAGATGGAAGAGTAATGGTTTATCGATTCATGTACAACATAACAAGCCAAAATTCATGCACCTGCGAAATGTATGGGAGCCACAAGAGTATTTTCAAATAATAGGGAAGTGAGAGTATAACATTCTTGTTTTAGAGACTCCTTTCTTTTAGTACCACCTAAAGAATTATTTCTCACTTCTAACAGATCTTCACAATCTTATTCTTATAAGTATGCATGCCATTTTATACCAATTAGAGAGGAAGTCCTAAAGTTTTCTAAGTGTGAAATAGTACAAGGTAGCAGGGAGCATGACACCAGTGGTTAGAAAAAAGATCCATGGAATCAGTACAGGACTTCTTCCTAAGCCTTTCATTTTCTTCATGAGTGGTCTCAACTTAGCTACTAAACTGCTGTATTATAAATGTCCTTCTAGTCCATACTGTCTTACTGAATTGTTATTCATCTACCCAGCTGCCATTGGACATATACACCCTGTTTGCCCATTCATACTTCAGCCTCCACTGGGAAATCCCAGTTTCCAAATGTAAACACATTCTCTCTCAACTCCCCAACCTGCTTCTTCATTTTAATTCCATAGTCCAATATATTGCACCCCTGTTTATAAGACAGACCTAAATTAAAGGGCTTGCTTCATTTTTGTTCTCCAGTTCTAGTGGTCATGATGACCAATGAATACTTCCTGAATTCTTATCAAAACTTTTCTTTTCTCTCCATCTCTTCTTCCAAGTCCCATTGCCTAAGTTCAAGGCTTTAATGATTTTATCAGCTCCAGCCTTCCTTCATCCACTTCTATATAAAATTTCCACATTTTCACCAGAGTACTCTTCCAATCAAAGTCCTCAAGGCTGGTTAGAAGTTCAGTTATCAGATGACCACTCTTAGACCTTGCCTCCTGAATCTGCAAACTTCAAACTCAGTTATTAGGAACTCTGGCTTGGAAGAAATGTTCAGTGTTCCCAAGGAGAAAAAATACTCACAGCACATGCCCAAGAAGCCACTTGCATCTATCAGACAGCAGCACCTGCCTTTCCGTCTTTATAACATGCCCTCTATTGCAAAACTAGAGCATCCTTAGTTACAAATTAACGGGGACATGAACACTGCGATGACATTTCCAAAGCTGATGCACAAAGCAAAGGCCAAGTGGGAAAAAAAGAGCTTAAAAAAATAAGGTTTGTACTCTGGGTAAAACTCTAGATAATACTTTGGCTTCTATATACATCCCTCATTTAAAACAGTTCTTATTGCCAATGCCAAACAGTGCCAGAACAGGTTGACTTTTGAGAAAAAGATATATACAGACAAAGACTTGTTGAATCTTTTTAATTGGTACTATAGGATGGTTTATGCAGAAGTGGAGAAAATGCTGTCAAATCCTAGACATTTTTAATGCTCAAAGGGAAACTAGTCATGTCTTCTGATCACTAAAGACCACTACACCCTCCCCAAACACAAGGACTCCAGAATATGGTACAGAAAGCACCAATAATGTGGAATAAAAACAAATATTTTCTACCTGAGATTAACTGTGTGCTATACACAAAGAAGCAGTAGAAGCTGGGCAGTGGTGGCACACATCTCTAATCCCAGCACTCGGGAGGCAGAGGCAGGCGGATCTTTGTGAGTTCGAGGCCAGCCTGGTCTACACAGAGAGACCCAGGAAAGGCACAAAGCTATACAGAGAAACCCCGTCTCAAAAACACCAAAAAAAAAGACAAAACAAACAAACAAACAAAGGAGAAGAAACAAAAATAATTAGTTTTCATCAAGAAACTCCAGTTCAGCCTTGACTCTGTCTGTTTCTAGGTATAGTGATAGTAGTAACGATAATTCCTCCTGCTATTTGATCAAGCACATGACACAACACCTGGCTCCCCAAACAGCTACCTGAAGGACCAATGTGTTCAGTCAGCAGCATAGATCATGGACACGCACATGGCTTTCAGTGAATTCATGTTGATATCCACGGAGTAGGCTGCCACTGGAGACCGTATTGGTGTCCATGGCCCATGTTACCCAGGAGGCCATGTTGATGTCTGTGTCCTGTGCTGCTGCTGCTGCCATGGGCTATGATGGTGTCCATGGCCTGTGCTGCAGCAGAGGGCTGTCTTGATGTAGGTGATCTATACTGCCACTAGAGACCATGCTGAGGTCCGAGTGGCTCATGCTGATGCTGGAGGTTATATGGTTGTCCATGGTCTGTGCTGTGGCCAGAAACCATGTGGAAGTCCATGATCCATGCTCCTGCTGATTATAAAGGGCAAGGGGGCTTCCTTTAGGAAGCTTCCTTTGTAGTGGTATTGACGACTGGAGACTCATAGTTGAGAAAGACATATAAGGCTTCTATGAAACCCCTATCCCCACCCCACTCCACCCCAAGCCCCAAAAAGTAACAGCCTAGACAGGAAGACATTGAAGAGAATTCTTTAAAAGTGTGACAAGGATGCTGAAGTGTAGCTCTCTACAACTGATGGCTTCTGGCAGGGGTAGAGGTGGGAAGACTCAATTTTCTTTCAGGTGCTGGCCTCAAACTGGGAGTTTGAGCATGCTCCAGTGACTGTATAGGCAACACAAGTTGGATTTGTCTTTTTCTTTCTTTTTAGGAGAGCAGTCACAAGAGTGAGGGGGCAGACCTGGGAGGAATGGGAAGTGAGTGTGATGGGGTACACATTGTGAAATTCCCAAATAATCAATACAAATATTATGTTGGAGAAAAAAAAAAAGGATCAATATGTTAATCAGGGGAGCAGTGAAAGTAACTAGGGCTGGTTCAAGTTAATCCTACATATAGTCTATGGAAGTACTTGAAATTCAACATAAATTGGACACACTTTAACTGAAGTCCATTGGAAAGACACTGGGGGATTTTTGAAAAGGAGGTAAGTACAGTGTGGGTGACTATACCATGTTGCTGTTTCTTTTCAATCAAATATTGTAAAGTCCTACTGTATACAAAACAGCACATTCAGCACTGAGATTTCAAAGGTGAATGCAGAATATGCATCCTCCATCAAAGTGGCCTTTGTGATGTCATGGCGTCTGCCCAAACTCAATAGGTAAGGTGACATCTCACATATAGCATGGTCACTGGCACATATGTTACACAAAAAGTCATGTCTAGCTTGAGTCTCTTGACTACCAGTTCAATTCAAACTCAACCCTGATAATAAAACAACATATTGTGTGTTTTCTCAGATGCTCCAGTAGACCCTTACAGAAGAAACAAAGAAAATTAAAAAAAAAAAAAAAAGAAAGAAAGAAAATTTTCAAACCTGTGCCCTCTGGTGGCATCTTTAGACAATGGCACAGGTTCAGGCTTTCAATGAAAATTAAGGAAACCGTGTGGGATATATATATATTAGGGAAACAGAGGCACAGAGATCAAATTATGAATTCTAAGCCAGTCTGGGTTACATAATGATATTCTGTCTCAAACAATGACAGAAAACAAAAGCAACAAATTAAAAAAGATCTAATTCAAGGACACCCCAAGCACTTAGTCCCTCCTGAGGACAGAGGGCAATGGCCTAACACTAAGCCCCACTTCAAAAACTTTCCAGTACCTCTACACTGAAATGAGGAAGACCAAGCCTCCAATACAGGAACCCTTAGTGTACACATTGAAATCATCCCAAGCCATACAAAAGTATGGGTTAGAAGCTGACACATACTGGGAATCAGAAACTCCTAATTTGTCTCCATTTCATCAGCAGTTTCTCATCTCATTTAACTGCCCACTCCATCCTGATGTTCTGTTTTCAGCAAACACATTCTCTTTAAGATGAAATAGTCATCTCTTATAAACTCATATTTAACATAATTTTAGCATTGTGTTAAGCTGGTCACAATAGCATCACAACATAGATGTAGAGAAGATAATTGATATGGAATGGTAAAATTAGCAGAGTGGATTTTCTTCCTGTTATCTAAGTCTTAAAGGTAAGTCAAGAACTGGGTCATTAAGCAAAGTGAACCAGAACTGTCTTAAAAGTGTTAGCATATCAATTAATTCACTCAGATCTAATATTATGCATATTATTTTTGATAAATGTCATAATTTATTGCCATACAATATCTTCCAAGTTTTACTTTACAAATGTTTAATATTTCTTCAGTTACTTTCATTTGTAAACGTTCCCCCTGGTTTTACATGATATTTGTCCTCCCAGATAGTCTAAGAGAAATAATGGGATCTCATTCCGTATGTAGATGTAGAGAAGAAATGAATGTTGGGTCAACCAACCAGATAAGCCAGATAAGGAAATGTGACCATATATGGTATATATTAAGGGCAAGGAGAATATAGAATGAGTAGAAATAGGAGAAGAAAATTAGGGTGCTAGTACCAAAATATACCTATATCAATATTACATATTTATTCTACTAACTAAGACAAATGTAAGTTTGCTAAAACCAAATACATATGTCCCAGACAGCTTTTCTTTGAAGGATGATGTAAGTCTGGAATCCTCTTTGCTATCTGATGTTTCACCCTGCTGTCAATGGTAGGAGCCACCTTCATGCCTCTAGCTACAACTGTCCTCTGCCTTCTGCTTCTTTCCTTTCTGTTCCAGGTTTAAGAAGTTGTGACAGGCCTAACACTGTTCTTCCTGAAGGTCCCATTTACTGAGACATTGAATCTGTATGCCTAGGAAAGTACAAAAGCTCTGTGAGAAGAGGTGCCACCCTGCTTACAAGTCCCATTTTCCCTCACATGACTCTCTTCCTGACTCCATGTCCTGCAAGGTAAGGCTCACACTGTGCTCTAGAAAAAGCCAAGGGACCCAAATCATTGTTCTGCTTCTCTACAGTAGTGTACAGTCTAATGTCTACTGAAAATCCCTTCTTCCAGAGAGCAAGTTTCTTAGTCTCCACAGAAGCTTCATAGAAAAGAAGCACCACTTCCCCTAATAAATATTGTATATGGGAAAATGGATTCCTCCAAAACCAAATTAGAGATTTTACTCTGGAGGCCTAAGAAACTAATAATCAGTGGCCTCACACAAATACAACATTGAGATAAAAGCATTAGAGGTTTAATACACCTAAAATTCAAAATCTGACATTCTTCAAAATCCAACATAATACCACAAGCAGAAATTTCATAATTGCACTTATATGAAAGGTCAATGTCAAAATGCAGGTGTACAAAATATTGTAGAAAATTACATACATGAAATGCATATAAAGGGCATATAATGTAAGGAAATTTAATTTTTAGACGTGAGTCCCATTGCCAAGTTAGTCCATTATGTACACACATTTTTAGCATATAGGATAACCTGTTGATTTATGCATGTGTAGCACACCACAATGCAAAATGTGCTTTTGTGCCTGATACCTGAAATGAGTTTCAAAGCAATCTTATGGAGCAATGAGGGAATCAGTTTATTAATTTGGTAAATTATAAAACTACTCTCTCAGAATGACAACACACCAAAAGGCACGTCAGAGAGCTCAGGATCAAACCTGAGTGAGTTGATTGTGATCCAGATTTGTTGTGAGACAGAAGTTTTCTACATTCCCTTCCACATTTAAACCAAAGGAGTGAGGACCTCTGTGCTCTCATGTTAAGGTGGGACCAGAGGCAAAATTTAAAAGCATTGCAATTTGTTTAAAGTTATGAAAGAGATTTAATAGTATTATTTTTCTGAAATCTGGTATTTCTGAAGCTGTTTGTAATGGTAGAACTTTTTTCTAAAACTAATCTGATACACAAAATATTGTTCTTTTTTTTAAAAAACATTGATGTAACCTCTGATGTCTCTATAATCTTGAGAAATACTTTAAATCAGGTCATGGCTTAGGAAGGGATAATTGACAAATCACAGTCTTATTTTGTTTACTGAGAAACTGTTACCAAATTTCTACTCAGAAGCATGTCACCAGGACCAATGACCAAGGGACAAGTGTTGAGAAAATAAAATAGCTTTAATGAAGATGGCAGAAACTTGAAAGGGGAAGAAAATTAGCCTCAATTCCTCCTTTTCAAAGCTCTTAGGGAAGTACTAGATTTTTGTACATAAATCAGCATAGAAGCAACATGTGGAAAAGCAGCATCTTCCAGATGCCTTGAGTTGGGCAGTCTGGAGTTTTATAGTGATCAAGTGATGATAGAATCCATATGACAGTTTATTTTCAACTAAAAGTAAAACACTTCTGCAGTGCAGAGTAAAGGTCACATTCTCAGAATGAGACAGAAAAAGGAATAAACTGAGGTGGAGTTACTGATAGTAGCATAGCTGCTTTTCAAAGTATTATTCTTATGCACTCTTTGGAGGTTTTGTATAATTTGAGAAGTAGTCATTAAATACCATATGCTTCTCTTTATTTCATTGATTTTTTTTATTGTTAGTGGTGATGATGCATTGGTTTCTTTTACTTTCTAATTATTTTTTAAACTCTGGCTTGCTTGCAGTGTGCTATGTAGGCCAGGCTGGGCTCAAACTCAACAGAGATCCATCTACCTCTGCCTCCCAAGTGGTGGAATTAAAGGCTACGTGTTGCATGACTTCCAGCTTTGCTTTTTTAAAAGCCTTTCTTCAGCCTATTCAAAATTCATATATTTCAACTTTACATGCTTTTAAAATAAATATGCTTAGTAACACTAAAATATTCAAACAATTTCCATCTCTTTTTTTCTGAGAGGTTTATAAAACTATTAAGATCTGGTTTCTATACTATTTTTTTAATGCCTCTGTCCCTATTGACATGAGTCTTCCCTAGATTGGAATCAGAAGGGTAAACATTATAGTTGTACCATGCCTTGAAGTACCAGCATTTTATAACACTTTACTTTTTCTGGTAATGGTGAAATTTATCAAATACGCAGGATATCAGTGAATCTAAATTTAGCCCAGAAACCTAAAGTCTCAAGAGTCAGGTGACTAAAATAATCCACTGGATACGTACCTAGGTCATTCATTGGACATAAAATATGTCAATCATCACTTCTCAGCAAATGTGCTTCAAGCATGTTAGAAAAATAGAATGGTGTTTTATGACTAGGTTCCGCCCATGTCAACTACCAACATGAATCCTTCTCGCTCACCTGAGGACTTAGAGTGAAGTAACAGTTATCTTCACCACCTCCCAGAAGGCTTCTTGGCCAACTGTGTCCCTCTCCAGAAAACAGCTGCAGCCCAATCATATTTCTTGGCAGGTATGTGCCTAACAATGCTTTATGTCCAAGAGCGAAGCCCATTCCCAAGACATCAGGTTGGAGTTGGTAGACAAATGAGCCCATATCAGATTGTTGATGAAGAAGGTTTGCTGCCTGGAGAATATGAGTCCTTAGTCCCAGAAGCCATGATTCCTGTGGCTTTGGAAGCAGAAGTGGAAGAACCTCTGGTAGTGGAGGAAGGGGAGGAGGTCATTTGGCTCCATGTAGAGCAAATAGATGAGGAGAAGGAGGAGAATCAGGCTGAGGTCATGGAAGATTGTGACTAGATTCACAATGTGGAAAAGGATGATGAGGATGAGGATGAGAATGAGGATGAGGATGCTTATTATGAGTATACAGGCACTGGTGAGTTACATGCAATGGGATTTTGGCACTTTCATTGAGATATGGTATGTCCTCCCATACAACATATCAATTGTAATGGCTACATCCTGCTCATGGGCCCATGTAAGCTGTGTGGTGGTTAGACACTACTGTGGACCTGGGAAAACACTCAGACTGGGAAAACAATATGCTTTATTAGTTTCTAAATTCAAATAAATATTTTTCTTGGGGGAGGGCAGCAAATATCACCAGACCCAAGTGGCTGTGTTCATTCTTGTTCCAAGAGTCAGAAATAATTAGCTGCACAGGATGTGAGATCTATTGCAAAGAGAGGGGAATGTTACTGAAAACTATCAACCACTTACAGTCCAGCCCTCAGCTATAATCTGAGGACTATGGAAATGTAGTTTAATCCCCAAGGAAGGTACCCAGATATTTGTTGGTATTTTGTTTGTTTCTACTTTTATACGGAGAGTACAGTGCTAGGTATTACTGCTGATTGTAAACTAGATTTTTTTTTGAAGTTCTAGTCTTAATTTTTGTATATGTCTTTACTTATAGAAGGAAATGACCATACATATGAATGCTCCCATGAGGAGACCAGAGAAGCTGCAGTTCAGGTGAATGCTGAGAATGAAAATGAAAACCAGGAAGTGGAAGAGGACAGTAATCTAAACTAAGCTGAAAACAAAGCCTACAATCCAGGTATCTATATGCAGTGTATAATATCCTGTCTATGTGTATACACACACACACACACACACACACACACACACACACACACACACAAATTTTCCTTGGTAAACCAAATAATGAAAACTGTTTAAAAAATTAGTTCATAAATTCAGTTTTAAGTTAATAATGAACACTAGACCGCACAGATTACATGTTCTTAAATGTTCTTTATTTTCTTTTTTTAAAAATTATTTGTGTGTGTTTGAGTATGTACATGTGTATGTATGTGTGTGAGGTATGGCTAAGTGTGGTATAGTCATACATGGGATGTACATACGTATGCAATCAGGAATCAGAACAGGGTGCATCCCTTCATCACTCTCCACCTTTTGCCTTTGAGGCAGCATCTATGACCCTAGAGTTCAAGGTTTTCTGGCTAAGTTGGCAAACCAGAAAGTCCTAGTGATCCTGTCTCTCCTTCTTTCAGTACTGGAGTTAGAGGTGTGCACAAGGCCATGACTAGCTTGTTACATGGGTGCTAGACTAAAAACCAAGCTCCTCATGCACATGCAGCAAGCACTCTTAACTGCCAAGTCATATGCCTAGCTCAAATGGTCTTTCCTTTCATTCAGCTATAGCTGTAAGGATCAACAGAAGATTTGCCACATTGGGTAGCAGAGCCCATGATAATTTGAGAACCCAAAACAAGTGGCTAAATTAGTATTTACATCTAGTAATTGAGACTTCACCCTGTAGGAACAGAAATAATCTATTTTAACAGAAAGAATGTTTGAGGTTGCAATGACTTACAAAATTATAATAACTAGAATCACTGTGATTGGTATCTAGTATTCATTTAGTCAAAATTATTACTATTTCATCTAACAGGCAACAAAAAACTTAGTCAAAGGAAGGTTATTTTCCCAATGAATTTATAGTTAGTTTATATCTAATTGTATCATTCCATTTATCCCTTTTACCAGTATAGAACCTGTGGGTTAAGAGAGTATGATTTGTGAATATTTTACAGTGTCATAACATAGACCACACTGTCCTAGAACTTATTATATAGGTTTGAGACCTGGTCTCAAACTCAAAAACTTCTTGTCTTCACATCTTGAGTGCTGAGATTACAGCTGTGCATCATCATGACTAGCTAGCAGGGTTTTTGTTTGTTTGCTTGTTTGTTCTTTTGTTTCAATAGAAAACTATACTAAAATCCCAGAATGGTTTCTCCAAACCAAAAGCAAAACTGAAGATTTTTTTGGGGTGGGGACGGTTTAAGACAGGGTTTCTCTGTGTAGTTTTGGTGCCTGTCCTGGATCTCGCTCTGTAGACCAGGCTGGCCTCGAACTCACAGAGGTCCACCTGGCTCTGCCTCCTGGGTGCTGGGATTAAAGGCGTGCGCCACCACTGTCTGGCTCCAAAACTGAATTTTTCAGTGCTTGAAAAGTGAGAAAAATGAAAGTGCTATGGTAGGAAGGGGATTGATTTCATATTCTGTATAAATACTTTCATTCCCAAGAATCTAGGATACGATGGAGAGATATTGTGGAAAAATCGTGTTAAAACAGTGCACATGCTTGGGTTGACTGCTTTCTTAGATTTACAAAGTAGCTAGCACATGTTAATTCTCTACAAGTGCTAATTATCCCTTATTACTTCCTACAGCTTGAAGGCATAGAAATGAAATTCAGGAAGGAAGAAACATATGAGAATTTTATTAACACTGATTGTGGTTCAAAGTTCTTCAGCCTTTTAAGTCAACTTTTCTGTTATCTGATTGTTTTCCCATATTATTTTCCTATAACCCACAATGTTTGTTCAGTTCAAAATAAAAGGTTTGAAAAGCAGAAGCAGAAGATTCTTTGCATAAATAACACTGCCTCCATTTATTAATAGTGGTTTTGTCTTGACTTAGCAGATATTAAAGGGAATCATTTGCAACTATGTTTTAAATCCTTTCTTTCATTAGTAGCCCCCAGCTACTACAACATTAGTGTTAAACAGTTTATTTCAAGTGATAGGCAGAGGTCTAGCTTCTATTCAAGGAAGCTGATGAATGTACTGGCTTGCCTGGAAGCCAGATGGTGTCATTGGACAGTGGTGGCAGTGACAGCCACAGAAGAAGCACTATCTAGGTACAATTACACAAGTCCACGACAGACAGGCTGACTCGGAAATGGTCAGGCTAAACTGAAAGCCTGTTTGTCTAAGTCTTTTGGGTGATTCCAAAGCACACTAATGCTTGGAAAACCACTAGATTAGAGCAATGGGAGGCCAAGTTTCTGCTTTATGAGTGTTCGTTAATTCACTTGAGACTCTTTTCAGTAAATGGAACAGGGAAATAAAGGTTGAGGATGAGACTTGAATTCCTCAGAGCTGGGTCATAAAGATGTGGAAGCTTAAAGATTATGTTATGGAAGTGGAGAGAACAGGTAAGGGGAGAGAGCTAGTCCTAGAAATATACCAATGTTATGATGTCATATATACACATTTTATAATGTATAAAAGCACCATATACTGACAACAGAGTCACACAAGTAGAAGAGAAGGCATGCATAAAGGAGATGCCTGTGTGTGGAGACTGCACAGAGGTGTGTGAGACAATAGTAAACACCTTTTTTAGGAGAATGGCTATCTGAGAAGATAGAGGATGGAGAATTCACTTGGAAAAGGTACTCTTGGTTCTATAAATTTGTGATTAAGTATTACTAGAAAATCAAATAGCTTAAAACAAGAGAAGTTTATACTCAGGCATTTCTAAAGGTCACAAGTCTGAAATCAACTTGCTAATCCAGGAACACTCAGTAGGCTTAGGAAAGAAGCCTTGCTTCTCTAACTTCTGGTCACTTTTCCTGTGATTTTCTCATGTTTATCTGTTTCCTCCAGAGTGGATATGACCATTACCATCTTGAATCAGAGCATCTATGATAATTTACATCTTCAACCTTCTGAGATCAGACTTTCTATCTTTCCCTAGTAGAGGGATGGAGCATATTTCCCTAGTAGAGGGATTATGGGGATCAAAATCTTTGAGAGATCTTCCCAAGACTCCTCTTTCCCCAAAATTATGTAGGAGGTGGAATGTTGGTAAGGTGTGGGGCTCTGGTGGCTTAGCTCCAAGTATGAGACCCATGAGGATTCTCCAGAGGCATGGAATTTTATGTGTCATTCATGAGGTGGATGGAATTCTTCAGCTGCTTCAGGTAAATTGTTCAGATAGCTTGTTGAATCACCCATATATAACCTCAATAAACCCTTTGGTTCACCAAGCTGTATTTGCATGGCATCTTTTCTTTGGTTGGCTAGTGCTATATCTGGGGTGAGCAGATGTTTTTTTAATCTCCTGAGGAAAGCTCATGCATGGAATACTTTTTTCCTTGCTACCCTTTATTTTAGCCAAGAGCACTAATCATTGGATTTAAGATTCAACAGAAATCCATCCTGTGTTTCTTTGTTTTGTTTTGCTTTTTAAACTTTTATTGATTCTTTGTGGATTTCACATCATGTTTCCCAATCCCACTTATCTCCCTGCCCCCTCATATCTGCCATCTGCCCATGCAACCCCCCCTGCCCCGCCCCAAAAAGCAAAGCAAAATTTAAAAGAAACACTAAAAAAACAAATCAAACAACAACAAAAAAATAGAAGGAAAAGGAGAAGAATCTCATCATGGAAGCTGTAGTGTTGCCATTAAGTCACACAGTATATCCTTTAGTCCATTCATCTTTACTTATAAATATTCATTGCAATGAGTCATTGATCTGATTCAAGGCCTTTGGCCTCTGCTACACCACTGATACTGGGCTCTCACTGGGGATCCTCTTGGATATCCTGTTGTTGTCCTGCATCATGGAAATCCTGCAGTTTCGGATCTGCAGGTTCCTCCCCTTGACATGCTCCAACAATTCATAGTTGAGGTGGATGTTGGAGTAGGCTAACTCATAGCCCTGGTTCTAGGCCTTGGTGGTAGCTGGGTTTGTCAGCCTGCCAACTTTCCCTCTTCTTCACTACCCAGGAAAGCTCTCCAGCACTGCCTCAGCTAGCTCACACCATGCAGCCTGCAGCAAGGGTAAAGGCCAGGTCTTCTGCTCTCAGGTCGTCAGATGTAGTTCACCCACACTCATACCACCAGGCCCAGCTCTACTGTTTTGCCCAGGAAAGGTGCAGAGCCCTCTCTCCCCATTACTGTAGGGGGTTAGGGAGACTGGGGGTTTAGCTCTCCTGCTCTCACACCTTCAGGGCTCACTCACAGCAGGATCAGGACTAGTGTGCTGTCCAGATGGGGTTCAGGGCTAGCTCTCCTGTGTGCTGTAGTTGGTGAGGGGCAAAGCTAGTTCTCTCACTCTTGTGACCCCAGGGCCAGCTATCTCTCCTGCTGCAGGTGTGAAAGGGCAGAGTGGGGTGGGCATCTTTCCCTCACCCATGCCACCACATCGCAGATGGGAAAGGGGTGTGGTGTTAGCTCTTCTGCCCTCATACCCTCAGGGCCAGCTCACCTGAGTTGTGACAAGAGGGTCAGCTCTAGTGTGCTGCCCAGGTGAGTTGTCGTCGGCCCATGGTGAGGGGTGGGGCCATCTTTCCTAAATTCAGAAGCCAGCTCTCCTGCTGCAGTATCCAGGGCCAGCTATCCCAGGGCCAGTGAAGGTTGTGGCTGGCTAAGCACAGCCCTTGGATTTCCACATTGATGAGTTAGGGTAACTTCCTGTTGCCTGCAAGACGTAGGACTCTCAGCTACTTCTCCAACATCATGTCTGCCTGTGCACCACCATGTCCTGTCATGACAATAATGCACTAAACCTCTGAACTGTAAGTGAACCACCCCAATTAAATGTTTTCCTTTATAAGAGTTACAACCTATAACTGACATACCTCCTAAGAAAAGTGCCTCCCCCATCCCCAACAGCCATCAACTGCCAACAGCTCCTCAGTCAGAGGTGGGGCCTTGTGAGCCCTCCTCTGCCCATGCTGATGTGCACATTATATTTTTATATTTGTGTATCTACAAGTCTACCCTTTCAGATACCCCAAGCATTATGAAATTCTGAATATGTAAGCCCTTAAAAACATTTGTTTTACTGTTTGTTGTACTATTTTCACCATTGTATATGTTCAATTAATATATTAAAAGTAAATGAAGAAAATGCATCCAAAACTTACCTTTTTCTGTCACTAATATTGATTATTAAAAAATGTATAACCATTGAGGGAGAAATGCCCTTTCCCTCATGCCTATCAATGCCTGAGCAGGTGGGAGAGCTGGCCCTGAGGCAATAAGAGCAGAAAAGCTACCCTTGTCCCCCACCAGCTGCAACACTCAGGAGAACAGGCCATGCACCTCACCTGGAGAGCACAATAGAGCTGTTGGCAGAGGTGTGGGTGAGGTCAGCCCTGAAGTTGTGAGTATGGGAGAGCTGTCCCCATTACTCATCTGTCATGTAGCAGCATGGACATGGGAGAGATGTCCCGCATCAATGCCTGAGGCAGGTGGGAGAGCTGGCCCTGAGGTCCCTGCCCCTCATCAGCTGCAACACTCAAGAGAGTGGCCCCTACACCATGCCTGGACAACACAGTAGAGCTGGCCCTGAAGGAGCAGGTGTGGGAAAACCTATCAATGTGAGGGATGGATAGTGGGTGGAGACAAAAGATTATAGGCTTACCTGGGGCTAAGAAGCTAGAAGGGTGGTAGTCGGTGATAGAAAATTACATGTCCATATGGTTGGGCTTGCCCGGCAGACCGCCTAATTATTTCCAGTTCAAAATAGCCATTTCCGGGTCAGACATCTCACGGGACCGGGACTCTGTGGCTTTACATGGTTGTGTAAAGCACGCGCGCAGCCATGTAATCTACGTGCATGTGTGGAGTACCCACACGAGTTCCTGTATGCATGCGCAGCCCAACCTTTATAAAGCTGCTGCCATCTTGCATGAGTCCCCCATTATCTCCTCACCCACATGTGTTTTACACAGGCCTGTCACATTTCTGTCCTCTTTAATAAAAATTCTTCTGTGGTCTTGTGTTTGAGACATGGTAAGAGCGCTGCTAAATAACTAACAGTCGGTCTTCCTTCCCAGATAGTGTAAAAGTATAGCAGTCAAAGAATTGTGAATTCAACCTTATCCTCTTGGGTCTTTGTATGGTGGATTTATTATGGAATAAAAAGTGTTACTAGTGGGTGGGGCCCAGGTTTTGTGTGCTATGGTCTCTTCTCCATAGTGTTAAAAATAAGAGCTCACACAGATTTGCTGAAAGAACAAGATAACTTTATTTGGAGCAAAGTGATAGTTGTAGGTTGTAGAGTCATGCACTATTAAGACTGACAGCCTGCCATGTGAGTGAGAATTCTCAAGGGCCACTTGAGGCAGGCAAGCATATGAGTCAGTTTGGTGTACCCATTTGGGTTTGGATTATGCATATTATCTTGTAATAATTTACCTGGCAGGCTTCCTTCCTCTACTCATACTATATGTACACTTTGTGATAGTTTGAATGTAATTGGCCCCCATAATCTCATAGGGAGTGGCACTATTAGGTATGTCTTTGTTGGAGTGGGTACGGCCTTGTTGAAGGAAATGTATATCTATGGGGATGGGTTTTGAGATTTCCTATGCTCAGGATACTGCCCAGTGTCTCAGTGTACTTCCTGTTGCCTGCAAGATGTAGGACTCTCAACTACTACTCTAGCACTGTCTGCCTGCATGCTGCCATGCTCCTGTCCATGATGATAATGGACTGAACCTCTGAAATTGTAAGCGAGCCACCTCAATTAATTTTTTTTTTCATTTATAAGTGTTGCCATGGTCTGGGTGTCTTTTCACAGCAATAAAAGCCCTAACTAAAGCACATCCTTCTCCAAATAATGCACTTAGCAAATTCAGAATTCCCTCCACCCCTAACTTATATCTTGCGGGCCGCAAGAATATATCATAGAGATTCAGCTGTGTATTAAAGCTGAACTTTGACCCACCAAGGGTCTGTCAAAAGGCAAAGCCATTTATTATGAATATTTGGTGTTACCCAGCCTTTAATATTTCAGCTGTCTTCTACTATGAAATCCTTGTGTGCCAAGACCTATTGGTAAACAGTTCGGCTCCCCAGACCTGCTGAACCTACTAACTTACTAATTGCCCTTCTGAGCTTAGGAGACAAGCTGGTGGGAGACACATAGCTTTGTTTCCTGTGCTAATGAAGCTCAGACCATCCCCTCACCTGGAGGAGGCCTAGTGGTTCTTCAGAGCATTTTGACTGAAAACAAAAGAGTTTTTTACATATCAAGGTGAGAGATGAAAGACAAAACAACATTCCTAAGGAGGCAGGGAACCACGTGACCAGGAAAAGAAAGGACAGGTATTTTCCTTAGACAGGGTAAGAACAGCATGGGGAGAGAGAAGAGAGGATGACAGAGGTTCCTTAGAGGATAAGCAGATCTCCAGTAGAGTTCTCTGTGTTCCAGGAGTAGAGAGCAGCAGAGATGGAGAAAGAGGATACAGAGGACGAAGATGAGGCTGGAAGCGTAGGAGTTAGTCGTTAGCGGACTATGAGCTGGGGTGCTGGACGGAACTGCAGTTGTGGAGAAGGGATTTCATCCCAGAGAAATAAAGTAGATGGATACAGAGCTTGGTGTGCCTAGATTCGTTCCTGCCTTGAATGCCTGGTGGAGCTATAGCTGAATTGATAGAATTTTGTCTTAGAGGAATAAAGTTAACAGACATAAGAACATAGTGTAAGTAGATTTTTTTCCCTAATATCCCACACCGGACATAGCAAAGCCCCCTTAGACCCCCGGGGAATCGATACTCATATTGGGCCATACTTATTCCTATTGATAGAAAATTACATGTCCACATGGTTGGGCTTGCCCGGCAGACCGCCTAACTATTTCCGGTTCAAAATAGCCATCTCCGGGTTAGACATCTCATGGGACCGGGACTCTGTGGCATTACGTGGTTGCATAAAGCGCGCACAGCCATGTAATCTATGTGCATGCGTGGAGTACCCACACTAGTTCCTGTACGCATGCGCGGCCCAACCTTTAAAAAGCCGGTGCCATCTTGCATGAGTCTCTCTTTCCCCCAACGTGTGTTTCACACAGGCCTGTCATCTCTATCCTCTTTAATAAAAATTCTTCTGTGGTCTTATCATGTTCGGATGTGTTCCTTGCGAGGTAAAAGTGCCATTAATACTAACACCTATATCTGAATAATATTGTAAACTTATCTGCCCCAGCTAACAATCAAATTTAGACAGTTTTATTCAAGTATATTGCTGACATATGGGGATATAAAAAAAAGTGAAGGGCAATTCTGGCCTGAACTAGGTTTGGGTACATGCTCAGTAAAGCAAAACTGTGCCCTCTAGTAACCTCTTGGTAAGAATCTTATTTACCATCTTATGGGTATATGCAATTAGGTGTGAATATGATTGAAATTGAATGTATTGTGGGAAGGGTCATGCAGAGAAGAGAAAGGAATATATACCGTAATATATGGATCAAGACAGAGAACCACCCAAACTACACTTCTTAGTAACCAGCCTCTCTTCCTCATAGATCCATAGAAAGAGACAGCCCAGGGCCTTTGAGTGTTCTCACTCATGTGACCTACTGTCAGGCTTAATAACATATCCCTCTAACAACCTAAACCACTGCTTTGCTCCACAAAATAAGTTATCTTACTTCTTTTGCAAATCTCTGTGAGCCTTTCTTTTCCACTTTTTGGATAAAAGGTCGAAAACCTGGAAACAATCAGCCCATAGTGAATAACCAGTAACAGATACACATTGTTTTATTTAACAGGTAATTAGTTGACTGAAACATTTCATATCATTATGTAGATGTCATGCAGGCCTCCAACTGAAGTCTTGTCCTGAGCCTTGTAAATTTCACAAATGTTACAGGTGGGTTATGTTAAATATTTAGTCTACTCTTTCCCCACGGACCTGTGGGGCTGTTCTTGGTGTTGTGTGATGCTTTATACTGAACACATGACTAGGTTAGAGAAAACAGATGTGCCTTTGCCCTAATTATATTCCCCATCTTCAATCTCCCTTACTCCACACAAATACTACAAACACTTAAAATGGCAGCACTAAAGGAGCTGACATGGCCCATTCCTGGAAATGAACTGTAAGCGTTCCCTGCCTGGTTTGTGGCTACCATTGTTTTCCAGAAGGAACCGAAACTTCTTTGGGCTATTGTAGTGGTGGGAATAGAAATGCCCTCCATAATTTAGGGTACTTGAATACTTAGTCTCCAGTTGGTGATGCTGTTTGGGTGCAGGGAGGGCAGGTCGTGGTCTAGCCTTGCTAGAGCTTCTCACTACTTTCAGTTCACTCTTTCTGCTTCACAGATGTGGTTGAGGATGTAAGCTGTCAACTTCCTGCTCTAGCTGCCATGCCTCCCTACCATGAAAAACTCATCCCTCTGGACCCATAAGCCCAAATAAACCCTTCCTCCTCTAAGTTGCCTTGGTCACAGCAGCAGAAGAGTAAGTTACACAGTGTGGTGGGTATTGTGTTCCCTGAAATATTGTGTGTTCCCCGAAATAAACATATCTGGGGTCAGAGAACAGACAGCCACTAGAACAAAGCCAAAAATGGTGGCTAGAAAATAGGAAGAGTAAGCCCTAACAGAAGTTGGGCGGTGGTGGTACACACCTTTAATTCCAGCACTTGGGAGGCAGAGCCAGGTGGATCTCTGAGTTCAAGGCCACTTTAGAAACAGCTAAGCATGGTGACCCACGACTTTAATCCCAGAAAACCAACCTATAATCCCAAGGAGTGGGGGCAGAAAGAGAAAAGTATATAAGGCGTGAGGACCAGGAATTAGGGGAGAGAAAAGCATGTATTTAGTTAAGCATTTGGCTGGAGAAGCGTTCAGGCTTTGGAGCAACACAGTTCAGCTGAGATTCATGTGGAGGAGGACTCAGAAGCTTCCAGCCTGAGGAAACAGGATTACCTGAGGAACTAGCAAGGTGAGATGGCTGTGGCTTGTTCTGCTTCTCTGATCTTCCAGCAATCACCCCAATAACTGGCCTCAGGTTTGACTTCATTAATAAGAACTCTTTAAGATTCTTGCCACAACGCAGTTATGGAGGTGCTATTCCTACTTCAGTAGCAAAATCTAGCCATAGAATACTAAACCTGGGAACTAAGCTTTACTAGAGTTTGGGTGAACTGGAACACTTGAAGTCAGGCAATAGCATACTATTCATGATGAAAAACTTCCACCAGTGTACTAGTAGGTGTGAGAATCAAGGGCTGTTTCACAACATATTTTCATATTTGTACTGCTGGCATTTTCAAGATGCAGCCTTTTAAAGAATCTATTAGTAAGATTTCTGGAAGTAACATGTCATGTGTGATATTCTTAGGAGTGCTGCAAATATTATCTCAGTGAAACTAGAAAATTTGTTGTTATCTATGTGGGTGTTGGGGTGTGTGTATGTTCCTATGTGTGCTGGCACGTGTGTATGGTGTACAGGTAAAATGTTCAATACATTTTTCTTCAGAACTTTTCATCTTGTTTTTTGGCACAGGGTCTCTCACTGGGACCCTGGGCTTGCTGAGAATCCCAGAGATCATCAACCTTCCTCCATCTCCCCAGCACCAGAATTATGAGTGTCAAAACACCTACATTTTTACATAAATGCTAGGGGTTGAACTTGGGTACTCAGGTTTTCATAGAAAGTATTTTTTTGACTAAAATATCTTCTAGTCTCCCAGTTATTTTAATCCAAATGATTGAGTTCTTTAGGAGTGATATTAAGGTCATACATAAAGCAAAGCAACGTTAATTCAAAAAAAGCTGTTTAAATTCAATAATAATAATGAGAGACTGTGATATCTGAACCAATGTCCACATCCTCTTTCTCCTTTATATGGGAAGATTAAAGACTATTACAGCCAATAAAACAATAAAATAGTGCATTATCTTCCTCCAGCTCTGGAATGATGCTTCTTGAAAGAACAGAAAACTTAAAGATTCAATCTTATTTCAAACTACTTTCCCCCCCAAATCTGATTTCCAGGTGAATGCAGCATAGATGTAGAAATTCTCATCTTTCATGTTATCATCATTTATAAGATGAAGGCTCTGACATGGTTCCAACACTGCTGAGACTATTAGGCTCCCAGCCAGGTAAAGAAAGTCTTCTCTAAAAGAGTGAGAATACTTCATATTTTCCTCTCCTGCCCTTGGAGAAGCTGCAGCAACTTACACATCCAAAGTTCTTAGGGCAAGATGAAGAACACTAGCTAGCTCTCCCCAGCAACTCTCTCCCTATGTTCAGAGAGCAGTGTGATCTCCTCCTTGGTCTATGCCGTCTCCCTTTGGCTTGGAAGCAAATACATTAATTCAAGATTTCATTAAAGCCTTCCCTGTATTCTTGCATACTCAGCTGGGTCTCCCCCTGTCTCCAGTAATTCAGTCATTGAGTACATAACCTCCTAAAGTAGAGTGTCATTTATTAAAAAGATCACCTGTTGCATGACTTTTTCAGGGAGAGAGATTATTAATATCTATCTGACCACACCCTAAATAAATATAAACATCCCAAAGAACGACTCATTGAAGTCAATTTTAATGAGTAAATTGAGTTTATTTGGTGCTACTTATGGAGCACTGGATGATTATAACAGCTGTTATTTTTCTAAAGATCACCTATCATATCACTCACTCCCCCATCTCTGCTTATCATGTTCCTAAATTACATAGCTCAATGTCTACAACAGAATGGATACAAGCCTGAGTTCAGAGCACTACCTAGTGTTAATGCAGAGGTGGAGATATTAGGCTCAAATAATATATGCCATAAATAAAACCAGATTCTGCGAGTTACAAATTTACATGCACTCTGTTCTTACTCTTATCAAGGATTCTCCTGGTATTGGCAAATTCTGTTTAACTTTGGGAAGAATTGCTTTTTTTTTTTTTCTTTTTTGCATTTGGTTGCACAGAACAGCTAAATGGTGTCTGCAGCAGGATACAGTTACTCTGGCTGGGATTGGAGGGACTGCTTCCACACTCTTCATCATTTTCCCCTGTCTCCCAGATCCAGATCCACATCACAAAGATTTTGCCCAGGGGACAAAGCAGTTCATAGGGCAGAGGTTTTTTGCATCTTTTCCTTCAGAGAGTTAATCCATTTGCAACAGATTATGAAATCAAAGCTATGGTCCTCTTAAAAATTAATAGAGTCTGTGGTTAGAAGCAATTAAGAGGAAATAGAATCATTACAAATACAAGTTAAAGTAATAGGCAAGCTATCTTACCAAAAGAATCAAGGATAAAGATACTTAAGAAGATTGCCTGTTGGGGTCAGAAAAATTTCAAATATAGCCTAAAACATTATTCCTTCAAAGGGATCTGAATTTAACTGGAATAATCTGTGGAGCAATGTATTCCCCAAACAGCAGTGAACAGAGAGTAATGGCTGAGTGTGGTCAGAGAAAGAGATGATCCAAGTGAGCCATGACAAAACCACTTTCCTCCCAGGGTGACTGTGGGCATACATATGAAGTAATACACCTTTACAAAGACCATCAATTCTATCATGTCATAAGGGAGGGAGAAGTAGACATTGTCAAAATAATCCAACCAGTCAAGAAACAAACAAAAAAAAAATGATAGCAGACTTCAAAGGGAAAGAATTAATACCCAGAGTTGCTGCAATATATTTATTGTGTAAAATATGGTGTTCCTCACAGAAAATAGAAGACATGTAAAAAAAATATGTCTAATTCTGAGTCTGATGTATTCCTATTTACAGTTTTACAGTGTCACTCTACCTGAAATAGTAAGAGATTACTAAACACCCAATACTCAACATCAGGTACACTAAATCAAATTGAACTTTTAAATCAAAGCACTCAGTCCCCCAAAAGACCTTGGTGTGACGTGCCAGGCGACATAAGTCTTGAACTCAGGAAGAGTGAATTCGTGGAGACTGTGGAAGTAGCCTTTTGTCAGAATCCTCTAACACAAATAGCATAGTTTACAAATATTTTGGTCATTGGTTAATACACTTTTTTGGTAGATAGCAAGTGCTTTTCTTGGCCACACAAGGCCAGAGACCTTCTGTGATGAGGAGAAATCCTTTTACAACCAAAAGTCCAATATAAATAAGTCCAAAAGTTGAAAAGAAATATGGTACACTTGAAGACACAATAACAAGAGGAATAACAATCCCCATGATGCACTACAAACTGAAAGACCTACAAAAGCCTTGCCCTTGATGTACTTGCTAACCCTGTTCGCTGAGTTCATTTCACAAAGTGTCACTTTCTCCCTTCTCATCTCTTTCTGTCCTGTTTCTGACACTAGACAGAATTCGAAGCTTGCTAAAAGTTCTCAGGTGCTGGGTTCAAAGGGGACATGGAAATCTGGGAGTAAGCTATTTATTACAAGCGTGATTAACATCACAGTCAGACAGGAAGCAACATGCTGGGGAATCAGGAGTTCTGGTCCCCAAATCAGAGATAGACAACATGTCAGGGGCTCCAGGGAGAATCAAGTCCTTGGAGTAGAAGTGGGGGTCCATTCTTATAGGTGTTTGAATATTTAGGTGGGAATATTTAGGGTAGCAGGGAAAGCCATGGTGGGGGGAATGTACTGTCACTGGTACCCTCTAACAACTCTCTGCTGCTTGAGTCTGGCAAGCTTATTTGAAAAGTCCTGGTAAGATATGTAGGGAGTCTGCTGGAAAATTAAAGGCTCACCAGCAGACTCTCCTTCAATTGCCTGCCAGTAGCTGTGAGACTGGAGAGAAGGAGCTGATGCTGTATGTATTGTGGCCTGAGCAGAGGTCTGCTTTGTGCTCTAACACCTGATGACCGTGATATTCACCAACACCTTGAAGCTGTCCAATCTCCATACTTCTACTCAAAGTCTTCCACTTCAGGCCAAGGGTCTCTGCTTTCTTTAACTTCTAACTCAGAAAGTATAACTTTTCTCTCCTTTTCATCTCCTTCCCCCTGGGTAGCTGCCAAGATCTCCAACTTGCCTGTTCTGATATTTTCTCTAATTCCAATAAATCCCTTAAGCTCCCTTCTGAGTCTGTTTTTAAATCTTTGAATATATTCTAAAGAGACATACAGGCCCCTCAGTCTAACTATCAGACTATTGATTTTTAAAAAACTGCTCCTTTAGGTATTTCCTGATGGGAGAAGGAAAAGGCTGAATCCCGGTACCAGCCAGAGGGTGATCTTACCTCCCAGGAAGGTATTTTGTGAGATGCTGACATCTAGTCAGAGAAACTTACTGGAGACACCAGAGCCCAATGATGGTTCAGTGATGGGCAGGACCACACCTTGACCAGAAATGCTTAGATGTATACCTCCCTGGCCCTCTGTTTATGCTTTATCTCACTTCAGAGCCCCAAACATGGATTGGGGTACAGGGAACAGTCACTAGATTTCTTTGTTCCTTTCCCCCAATGTGACCACATTGAATAAATCTATTTTTTATGCTCTTCCCTATTAATTTGGCTGTTGCAGTTCATTTCTTGAAGCTGAAACTGGCTTCTTGGAGTACAGATGGTGACTCCAATCTCAATAACAATAATGAAATTATAAATCACATAACACAAAGTTATAATTAGAAGATAATCCTTCCTCTGGAAATCACCTAAGGCTTACATTGTTGGTGACTATGTTTTGTCTTATCAACTTTTTTTTCCAACCAATGAATAACAAGAGGACATGATCAGAGTCTCTAGGAGACTGTGGAGACTGAAGAGATAATAAAACATCGTTATATGGAACAGGTGGATAAAAGATGCTACTGTTGCTACAGAATCAGTGATTAAGTATGTTCAGAAACCAAGCAGCTCAAGTTAGTTAGGCTATTGAAAGAGAAACAGACAAGATTGTTGCAGGCACCTTACTTTCGACTCCACAGTGTTATTCATCAGTTCATACAAAAGGCCACCTAGAAATAAAAATGGAAAGCAATTTGACATTTATTATTTCATCAAGTTTGTTCTGTCCCTGAGAGAAAACAACTAAATGGCAAAGCTGTTCCTCCATTGAAAACAAGCCCAGCCGATTTCTGCCTATTTTTAGAAATGCTATTGTGCTGTGGTCCATCTAAATGAGCTAGAAGATGCACTGTTTCCTTCCCTGGTCCTTTCCAAGGTATCATTTATCAGGTTTATGGGAGATTAAGAACATTAGTCAAAGAATCCCTTAAATGAACTCCTCAGACGTATAATAGCCACATTTCTATAAGAAAGATGGTGTACAAAAACAAGGCACAGTGTGTATAAGACTCCAAAACGCACCTAGTTGAATACCAGCCTTTATGTAAACACTATGGACAGGAAACTACATGTAGGACAAGGAAGAAATCTGACACCACATTAAAAAATTAGCAACTCACAATCAGGCTTAATTTATCAGCCTTCTAATTGAATCTCTATGGAAAGTCAGATTATAAATAAAAAAATCTCAAATACACACACACACACACATATATACACACACATATATATATTTTAGTACAGAATTCTGTTTTTTCCTTCAAAATGGAAGATCGAGAAAGAATAAACAATTTTTTATTATGTTGAAGTTTAATTTTTTTCTATCTCTTATTTATTAAATTTGTTCTTTGTATGACCTGACAATTCTTTGGATTATGGTTTTGGTTATAATCAATTTAAAACTTAATGTGACAGTCTTAGTAACTATACTACTTCTAAAATCCTGGGGCACAACACATTCAAGCCACCAGTGCTGTTAATCTGATGCCATGGTGGTTTTCTTTGTTGTATGAAAATAGTCTTTGAGGCTTGGTTCAGTGCTGTGAATGTATCTCTGCAGTATCGCATGTGCTCAGCATGTTGAAAGCCTGGCTGTAATTCACAGCACCAGACCAGCACATGCGCCTGTATGAAGCTACTGTAAGTGGTTGATGTTTTAACAGAAGTAGTCCTTTAATAGTTTCCACCATCAATGAATGGCACCACAGAATAGAAACAAAATTTTCACCATGTGGCCCACTGGGGAACATTCCAGGTCTTAACTACTATAGAAACACAATAACAAATATCTATGCATTTGTTCTTGTTTCTTCTCCAAGAATCTTTTAAAAAACCATAAAATGATGTAAATTAGTAACTATAACAACATATGATTTGCTTTGTAGCATTTGTGTACGTAACTGGTATAATTTGGAAGAGGCTTTGCTTTTTCTCCAGATCATAATCTAAAAAAGTATGCTTTGCCTCTCCCCTGCATGAACTTGTCACAGGCTAAGACTCTTTTTGTATAATGATTTCAGAGAGCAGCATTTTCTCCCTAAAATGAAATTTTATATTGTGTGTGCTCACTAAAAACAACTGACAATTTAGGAGTAAATTAATTTTATGGGATTATTTAGACAGTCTATTATACATATTAAAAGAGCCATTGTTTTCAAATAAACACTTAAAATGAGTTGGTCTTACCAGGAAAACACTTAACTTCAAAGGTATGGTTTCTATCAGATTTAAAATTTTCAACAAGTTGTTTTCACACTTTATAATCTATCTTGTATGTTATTAACATGTTACATCAATGAACTGCTTAAAATTTACTATATGGAAAATTTTTAGTCATCAAAGTTTTAACATTGTTCGTGAAAAAAACCAAAACATTTATAATTCAGAAAAGTGGTGTTTTTATACAATGTATTTTGCCATGGGAAATAGTCAATAAAATTATTATAGTAATAAAATTAATTTATTGTAACAAGAATAAATGAAGTTTATTCATTTTTAGGACACATGGGTATCTTTTCCCCTCCTTTAACTCCTCTCATAACTAACCTCTTCCCCTCTCCCTCCCTTCCCACCCAACTCTTGAGTTTTCTACTTTTTTCCTCCCCCATCAAGTTCAGTTTGTTTTATACAAGTACCCTTGTGAGTGAGGCCAGTCCTGGTATGTGGTTGACCTTCCAGGGGTCACCTCATTAAAGAAAACTGACTCTCACTCTCCCAGCAGCTATCAAATGCCAGTAGCTCCCTGGCTAGTGGTGGGATTTTGTGCTCACCTCCCCCTTGCATACTGGGATTCTGTCTGACTTGAGCTTGTGCAGGTCTTGTGTGTGCTGCCACAATCACTGTGACCTCATATCTGCAACTGCCCTGCCTGTCATGTATGGAAAACACTGTTTCCTTGATGTTATCCACCACCTCAGGCTCTTACAATCTTTCTAACTCCTCTGTTAAGAATATCCCTGAGCCTTGGATGTAGGGAGTGTGATATGCATGTCCCATTTAGAGCTGAGTACCCCATGGTTTCTTATTTCTCTGAATATTGATAAGTTGAAAGCCTCTGTTATTTGTCATCTATTACAAGGAGAAGCTTCTGTGGTGAAGGCTGAGAGATGTTGTGATCTATGGTAATAGCAATAAGCCATTGTAGTACTATGTCTATTTAGTAGAATGATGATAGTATTGGGTATTCCTAAAGTGCCTACGACCTATCTTGCCACAGTTTCTTGGTCTCTTTAACAGTACAAGATATGGGTTCTATCTCAGGGAGCAGCACTTAGAACCATTCAAAAAGTAGTTGGTTATATTCCCATAGCATCCATGCCACTATTGCACCAGGAGATATACCTTGTCAGGCCAGGTGTTGTTGTAGTTTGCAAGGACTACAGATGGGTGAAACTGATGCTTATGTTTCTTCTCTGGTAGTGTGTATATCACCTTCCTTCACTATGAAAGCTAGCCAATAGGGATAAAAATTTCAGGTCAGTACCAGTTTGATTTCTCCATGGTTGGTGGCTCAAGTATGTGGTGTATTTAGCAATAGAGTCTTACTATAAAGTTCTGAAGAGAAGTAATTGGCAAGGCTGAAACCACCGAGCCATCTTGCTGGCCCCATATAATAAAAAGCCTTCTTATTTTTAAAAAGGAATAATCTGTGAGGAAAACCAGATGTCAGTTATTTCAGTGAGCTATCATAATAAAGCTGAAAGAGTGGCTGGAGTAATAGCTCAGCAGTTAAGGGAACTTGACTTTGATACGTTTACAGAGGTCCACTGTTTGGTTCCTATCACTCACATGGTGGTTCTCAACTGTCTGTAATTCCAGATCAGTGGTTCTCAACCTTCCTAATGCTGTGACCACTTAATACAGTTCCTCATGTTGTAGGGATCCCCAAGCATAAAATTGTTTCATTGGTACTTCATAGCTGTAATTTTGCTACTTGTGGCAAGCCCCAAGAATGTTATAAGGAGTCCAGCTGTGTATTAAAGCTATACCTTGACCAGGCCAAGGGTCAGTCATGTGGGAAGCTATCTAGCATGAACTATTTGGTGTTACACAGCTTAATATTCAGCTGTGCTTTGTTATGAATTTCTTGTGCTCACAATTCCCATAGAATGTGTTTGTGAACTTTGCTCCAGCCAGTACTTGGATAAGGTCACATAGACAAAGGCAATCTGGCTGGAGACACATAGCTTTGTTTCTTGTGCAATGAACTTCGTCATTCCGTTGCCTTGAGGCCTAGTGGCTGTCTAGAGCAATTGACTGAGAACAAAAGAAGGTTTTACATATCAAGGTAGAAGGTAGGGTGGAGCAACATTCCTGAGGAGTCAGAGACCCTTGTGACCAAGGGAAGAAGGAACAGGCATTTTCTGTAGAGGCAGACTGAACAGCATGACCAGGGAGAAGGGAAGAACATGAAGGTTTCACAGATGGTGAGGCAGAACTCTTGTAGAGTTCATCAGAGCCAGGAGTAGAGAGCAAATAAAGATGGAGGGCAAAGAAACAGAGGACGAAGATGAGGCTGGAAGCATAAGAGCTTAGTTGTTAGCAGGGCTCTGAGAGGGCAGTAAAAGAGGGGACAAAGAGGAACTGAATGTCAGGATGGAACTAAGCTATGGAGACATGATTTCATCCCAGAGAAAGAAAGTTAGTTAACAGACATAAGAGCATAGTGTACATAGATTTTTTTCCCCCTCAGATATCCCACACTGGATGTAGCATCTTCCCCAGACTCTGGGCAATCCATAGCTATTGTTACAAACCATAATGCAAATATATGATATGCAGGATATCTGATTTTCAACTCCTGTGAAGGGGTTGTTTGACCCCCTCAAAAGGGTTGCAACCCACAGATTGAGAAATGCTGCTGTAGATCAAGGAACTCCAACAACCTTATGGCATCCATGGACACTTGCAGACATGAGGTATACATTAACTCACATAGGAACATACACAAACACATAAGTAGAAATAAGAAAATTATTAAAGGAAAGTTCAAAGAAAAGGAAGAGGAAAGGAAAGGAAAAGAAAAGAAAGGAACAAAATTTTCATAATTCCCTGTGAGGGCAAGTCCTCAGTGAATTAACTTACCTCCTCAAATTAAAACTTTCACTATCTCTGAATCATACTGGAAACAAAGTTTTTCCATATAGGCTTTTTGGAAACATTCCAGGTTGAAGGCATAGCAGAAGGTTAATAACAAAATCTATAATTCCATATGTGTTCTTTCTTCTCCCAGATTATTTTCCCTCCAGGAAACAAATGTAGTTTATTTTCAAATAATAGGCAACAGTAATATATTCTTGGTTGGTTGTTAATAGCAATGTACAGAGTACCATGAATTTTTAACAAGATGTCCTCTAATATCCAACAATGACCAAATCTACAGTCTGACGAGCACCTCTGAGATTGTAGGAGAGACTGCTCCTAGTACATATTGCTAAAAGTGTACATCTTAATCAGTATAACACAAGACAAAAATATAGCTTCTATTATATAAAAATAGAATAAAAATTGAAATCCAGAGTCATCTAGGAGAAATGATGAGATTTTTACTTGGTGATACGAACACAATTAGGTGAGAAAATTACCAGTAATAAAGTTAAGATAAAGGGTAGTTCCTTAATGCAGAAAACAAAAAATGTCCCAGAGGCAAAAATATAGTAATGAAGGAGGTTCTCAGACATGGCAAAATAGACTCCCTTTACTTTTCTTCATTTAGCATTTATCCACTACAAACACTGACTTTGTGCTGGTCTTTGCCCAATACTTGGTGGGATATGTGGTGATATTTTGTTTGTGCATTAACAAATAAATTTTGCCTGAAAATCAGAATGCAGAGCTAGCCACTAGAGGCCAGGCAGTGGTGGCACACACACATTTAATACTAGCACTTGGGAGGAGGAAACAGGAAGTGATATGGCTGGATGGAGAGAGGAAGTGATAAGGAAAGGTGGAGACAGGAGCTTGGTCTTTTCAGGCTGAGGATTCCTAGAGGTAAGAAGGCTTTCTAGTGGCCGGCTGCCCTGCTTCTCTGATCTTTCAGCTTTCACCCTGATATCTGACTCCAGGTTTTTATTTTAAGACTAATTAGAATTCATGCTACAGGTACACATATTAGCAACGAGAATAAAAGCTGAAAAATTAAGGGGAGTATAATTGCTTTAACCCATTATCTTGGAAAAAATAATCCCCTTCCAGCAGAGCTACCATACTTCGATCACATGGCACTTTTGCATTTACTGATAATAGAAATGGTAATATTAAGAAAACTATGAACTTCCTGAGCATTGGTTTCTATGTAATTTAAAAAATCCTTTGTGTTGTGGAATATTATTTGTTTATGCTGCAGAATATTACTTTAACTGTGTAAAGGCATGTTACATTTGTTTATGCTACCTCTATTTAAAGATATAAGGATGCATTACATTTATTTTTGCTATATTTGTTTAACTATGAAAAGATGTGTTGCTGTTTCACCTTACCTGCTTAATGCACCTGATTGGTCTAATAATAAGCTGAATGGCCAATAGCTAGGAGAAATCTCTGCTCAGGAGAAGGAGAAGAAGAGAACAAGGGACATGCCTGGGACAAGAAGCCAGGCAGCCACCTGCCAATCAGACACAAGAAGCAGTGAAAGTAAGATATACAGAAGGAAAGAAAAGTAAAAAGTCCCAAGGCAAAAGGTAGATAAAGAAAAACAGTTTAAGTTAAAAGAGATAGCCAGAAATGAGCCTAAACTAGGCTGAGGATTCATAATTAATAATAAGTCTCCATCCATGTCATAATTCAGGAGTGGGTTGGTGACCCAAAAGAAAAAAGCATGCTATGTCTTCAATCTCCTTTTCTTGATTTCAATATAATATAATCTATCTATCTATCTATCTATCTATCTGTCTGTCTGTCTGTCTGTCTATCCATCTATCTAATTTATTTAAATTTTTCTCATATATTACATTTTGATCATATTCTTTTCCTTCCTCCAACTTCTACTCACCCAACCTCATATTCTTTCTCTCTTTCAGAAAAAAAAAAGACAAAACAACCCCAATAAGACAAAAATATAAAAATTAAAAGTACACAAAAACGATAGTCTGTTCTGTGTTGGCCAGCTACTCCTGGATATGAGGTCTGACCTGGATGTGGTTGATATATCTTTATAAGACATAAAATTGTGTAAAGTAAAAACTATAACAATATATCATTTTGTATTTTGTTTGTAGAATATATATAATAGGTATTGTTATAACATGGAATAGTATAACACAAATATTAAAAGGGTATGTAGCTATATAGAATAATGTTTCATTATTTCAAAACATATGTCATTATTTTGTACAACCAATATATACTAATGAAAAGAGGTAAAGGAATATTTATAGATCTAACTGGAATACAGTAGTATAAATCTGAAGCTGATTCTCAAAAACTAAGCATACAGTACATCTTAGAGCAATCTTTAAAATAATAATGAAACTTTAAAAATTCAAGGGACTGGTGACGTCTCTCAGTGACTGGAGTACTTCATTGCGTAGCCTGTACAAAGCCCTGGGCTCTATCTCCAGTAACATATAAAACCTGGCTGGTGATGCAAGCTTATAATCCTAGTACTCAGGAGACAGGCACAGAAAGACTTAAAGTTAGAAGTAATTTGAGGCTGCATAGAAAGCTCAAGGGAAGTTTCAGAGTCATGGAACCCAATCTCAAAAACAATTAATCAAAGTATATCACAGCTTTTAGTTTTTTTTTTTTTTAAAAAAGCATATGTTTTCTCTCATATGCAAGAATATTGATTTAAATTTATATATTATACATATGCACATGGGTGGGAATACTATGAGGTACAAAGAAAGCTATGAATGGGGATGATGTTATCCTAATGGAGGGGAAGATGGAAAAAGTGAGACTAATGCAATACACATTATATATGAATTAGAACCAGGAAAGGGAGGGGAGGGAAGAAAAGGGGAGAGGAGGGAAGAGAAGGGAAAAGTAGACTGTGATTCTGATTCCTGGTTCAAAACTTCAGTTGTTTTTCTTGCCTGACTATAGATTGTTAGAAAAGTTTTTACTTAGTAGACCTCATGGGAGAAAATGTCTCTCCACACACCGGACTTGTACAACTGAAGCTTTGTTGTCCCAGAAAGGATTTGCTGTCAACAAGCCAAAGCCCTGGCCAGCCATGCTCTCCCATACAGCTGCCTCTGTAGCCCAGTTACCTGGATTTAGTAATGTCTCTCAGGTATGTTTGGCAGATGCTTTTGTCAGGGACCTTTGCTGAAATCTTTTGTGAGAGACAGGAAAGGAATGTTTTTCACATTTCTAGATAAGCACTCACCTTTGCTCTCCAGCAGTCTGCTCTGATTTCTTTTGACGTGAGTGACATAACCCCCATGTCTTTGTTCATCTATCCAACCCTCAACTAGTGCTTTTCTGTGGAAAAAAACAAAAAACAAACAAACAAACAAACAAAACAACCATAGAGGAGCCAGAACTTTCTACATTAGTGACTTGCTTGTTGCATCAAGCAATTAAAATCTTGACTGTTCTCTTTATTTTGACTCATTGTTTCAAACAGATAATCGGAAGCCTTGGGACTCAGCTCTCCTCCTTCTCAGTTTAACTCCTGCCAAATGGGTGCAGTGATCTGGGTAATCAATTAACCCCACTGCTATTTAAAAAAATGCTTGAGGAGTGCAGAGTCCTTTGGGAAGTGTGAGACTCTGCAGAGCATCTGGGAGTGAGTGGGGGAATTAATGGATTTGGTTTCCATGAGCCTGAGGGTTCCATATGTCACTTTACCAGCTTTGTATATGATAGTAGAAAGTATTAGAGAAGTCTATGGGACATTCAAAGGTGTTATCAGATGTTTGTATAAATATTTCAGTGCCTAAGGAGACTTAGGTCTTTCGATTTAATCCTTAGCACTTCAGCTGAGTTCTACTAGCCAGTAGAGAAGGAATCCAAAGAAAATCGGTGAAGCAGTGTCATAGCTCCAGTATGGGACAATGACTATAGGGTCAAAAATAGGGAAGGGGGCAGGTTTCCTCACAAATGGAGTGACTGTAAATTTGTCTCTGGTGCAAATACACACATTATAATAAGCAAGTTGTATAATTTCAAAAGGAAAAAGGTCTGTAGTACCCAAGGGCCCTGAAAAGAGCTTAGAAACCTCATTTGATCCACTGTAATCCCTTTAGAAGTAAGCCTGCTGAGGATAAGGGTGTGGATGTTGCTATGAACAGCATCACCCTTAGCCGTGACAACAGAATGTAAACAGCAGTGGGAGAGCAGCTGCAACCATCTGGATGTTGTGTCCCCCAGGAAAGTCCAGGCTCTACTTTCAACTGTTCTCTCTGCATGGGCTCAAAAGTTCTAGCCAAGGGAGAGCCCTTGCCCTCAGCCTGTAATCAGCACCCTGCCTCTGCCAAAGCCAGCCAGCTGGCCCCGCTTGGCTTTAAAAGTGGGTAGCACCTGTGATTGATGCATATCCTGATCTTTGTGGCCCTCTCTGTAAGCCTAGGGATAGACTGAAAGGCCTAACAGTTTTTACTCAGAAAAGTCAACCAAACAAGACTTTTATGTCTAGAAATACTCGAGGAAGACCTGCACCAAAGTTGGGATTCCATAAAGAAATGAGTTAATCTTCTTAGTCTTCTAATTGTTGTCACATAGGTGGTTGTGATTCTTAAAAACCCTATACTAAGGTGAGGGAAAAGAGTTTAAAGGCACAAGCCTAAAGACCTGTACACAAGCCCAACTGTAAGTAAATTATTTGGGGTTTTTGCAAATCTCTATTTTTCTGAACCATACCATTGAACTATATATTTTATATGTATGGCTCTGAAAACATCCACTTCTTGATCCTAATGAGGACTGGTAGAGTTAGGGCCTCTTTAAGTGAGACATGGAAAAGTGTAAACCTGTATAACTCACCAATTACATAGTTAATGGTTTGGCCGTTTGACCACGCCATTGGCAAGCCTCAACTGGCACATGAAACAAACCTGCCTTGTGGGGACAAGTCATTGATACAACAATTATTTCTGTTCCTAATAAGATCTTTGTTACCTGTGCAGATGCTTATCAGAACATTAATGTTAACAAGGTGAAATACAGTTGATGAGCAGATTGAGGTTGACAACTAAATATACAGGCTGAAGTGTCTTCTGCCCCAGAACAAATAGATGTGTGACTGTAAGCCATTCTGACCCCATAAATCTTATATATAAATTGAGGCATCAAACTTGGTGATGAGGCCTTCAGCAATAACATTTTACCATAAGGGTAATCAAGAGTAATGGCAAGATAACCTATAATGTGGGGGGGGGGGGGGGGCATGGTAAGATCTCACTGGAAAACACCATGAAAAAAAGCAATGGTAATAACCTGTAATGTTTGGGGGGGCACAGTGGGACCTCAATGGAAAACACCATGAAAAGAAGTCACTTACACCTGGCACTGAGCTTTTCGCAACCTCAATCAGAGAATCTTATTTCTGTGACAGATGACAATTAATACAAAGACCAAAAACTGGTCAATGTACAGAGAATAAGAGACAGTGTGGTGCTAAGTTCTAAATGGGACATCTATATCACATCCCCTCCTCCCAAGGCTCAGGAATCATCACCAATAAAGGGAAGAAAGACTGTAAGTGAGAGGATGACAGTATTGTAGCTATCTTAAAGAAGGGTCAGACTAGGGACAGCAGCCCCTGAGAAACCCACCAGAGGATGTGCTGCCCCTAGACCCAGACAATTAAGAGCCATAACCTAAAGGATATAATAGATTATATACCATATCTGTTAGAGGGAACAAGTTTCCTACAGATAAGAAATGGGATGTCTAATTGTTAGCAAAAATGGGTCTGTGATGACATAAACTGCTAGAGGAGATGGCTATTTCCTTACAGCTACAACTCTCTAATCAGTTTAAACCAAGTATCTCTAACCTAAAGTAAGCACCAATCCTGAGCTTCTAACTATATAGAACTGGAATTCCCCCAGATCCCCTACCCTAACCACTATAAAAACCCTGCTTGATTGCTACTCAGGGTCTCTCCTGCTCTGCTGCTACATCAGATGGAGGGAGAGACCCAGGTTTAAACTCATGAATAAAAAGATTCTTTGCTTTTGCATTCAGATCAGTCTCTTGGTGGTCTTTGAGGAACTCTGGGTACAACATTTTAGAGGTTCCACCGAGATTCCCAATCCTACAATGACCACCCTCCATTGAGTCTGATGGTGCCTATTATCATATAACATGAAGTAACATCAGATTTGCCCAGCAAGCTTTTTTGGTTTCTGTTTCTGGCCATTTGTAGCAATGGGAGCTCTGTGTCTTTGTCTGTTCCTGTCTTTGTGTGACTCTATACACTTATTTTCTAAGGTGTGCTAGATCTATGGTATGGTCCAGTAACAGTCAGTGCCTATGGCAGCCAGCAGATGTGCTGGAGGGCTGGGATCATGGGGTTCCAGAAGATGTCCAGACACTGAAGACGGGAATGTGGAAGCCCCTGAGGTTTGTTTAATCAAGGATGGAGAGCCTCAAGTCTGGATGGTTTTTGGTGTGATTGAGCCTGGAGGGTCACTCCTCCTAGAGCACATCTAGCCATCATTATTCTTGGAGCTTCGTTGGTCATTTTGTTGGGGCAGAGTTTTTTTTTTGTGGCCTTGGTCTTTGTGTAACATGTTGATTGTTCTCATTGTAGACTGGACTATGATAGATACTATGGGACAGTCCCCATGACTGGATTGAGATAAGCAGGTAATTCCTGCCAGATGGGGCTTACTTAATGCAAGAGAGGCCCACATGGCTCTTACAGAGGATGGGAGTGCACGTTCCCTCCACATGGGCAGAGACAGGGGAGCTAGGGGCAGTGGGGAGTTTACTGCCTACACACTCTGAACCTAAATCACCCTCCCTCCCTTCCTAAGCCTTCCTTCCTAAGTTCTTCATTAACTTCCCATCTTAACCCTTCTCTGTCCTGATACTGCTTTTAAACAATGTTGCTCTACCAGCCTGCATACTTTGAAAAGCTTTGACTTTAGAATAAAAGTTAAAAATACATTATGTTTGGGAAACATTATGCTTTTGCTTCCACAGATGGAAAAAGAAAGTTTACACGGATTTTGGTCATTTGGGTTCAATGGGTTACAAATACAAATACTTATCATCATTTAAGAGAATTGGTTACAAATTATTATTGGTTAAGATTAAAATATAAAGACTTGAGATATGAGGATAAAAGTTTGAATAAATGATTTTTTTGGTGTGCGGAAGCAGTTTAAAATATAAAAATATGGAAATTTTAAATAAGTCATGAGGTTTGAATATAAATAAAGTTTATATGGAGTCTAAGATATAAAGGTTTTAGATGTGGGGATATAAAATGTTTTGAAAAAAGAGAAATAACTTAAAATGTATGAAATGCAAGTGATTGGGATATGTAAAAGTGAGTTATGAAGGTCTGAGGATGAAAAGGCTTAAATAATGATAAAAATAATTTGAGATATATAAAAGAATAAAACAGGTTTCAGATTTCTTTCTCTTGCTATTCTGCTGTTACATTGAGACTCCAAAGGTTTATAGTTTTAAAAATGTCTGTCTACTCTGCAAGTATGAATGAAAATGTGGCCACATGTGTGTTTGGTTTTGAATGTCTGAGATTGTGTGTCCTCTATGTTAAGGAATACAAGTTACTACAGTCACCTGGCTATCCAGCTACTAGTGAAAGCATAACTGTCAACTCTTACTTAAATTATAAACTATTTAAATAAAAAAAAAAAACAGATCCTGAGAGGTCATTTTGACTAATATGTCTACAGGAGAACAAATTTGCCTGGTTATTGTTACCAAACTTAGAGTTGTTTTCAAGATTAGGCCTAGATTTGTTTAGCTCAGATATATTTAGTAGATAATGGTCCCCAAGCCCGTCAAAGATCTGATGAATATGGCATTTAAATTATTTGATAAAATAGCTCACTATGACAAACAGAGACTCCCCACTCCTAGTAATGACTCCCAAAGTCTCCAAAGAAGGTAGGGGACAATAGCATGATGCAATCACCTGAACCAGTGGGCAAGATGCCACAACTCAACACCTGCTGCCAGAAATCTGGCCCAGAATGGACAAATGAGACACTGAAAAAAATAAAGTCAGTCTTCCCCAAGCTTTTCCTCTACAGGGAAAACTTCCACATTATGGGCCTGGCAGGCAGCCAAGAATGATGCTGTCCCGACACCTGTCCTGCAAACACTGTGAAGACTATAGGAACCTGGGATGATGACATTCTGGGTAATGGATAGTCTCTGTCATTTTTTAAAATAAATTTGAAAGTCTGCACTCAGATAATATTAAACAATATTAAACAACCAGAGTCTTCCATAAGATAACAGCCACCTTATTATTTATTGATAAATGAATTAATTAATTAAAGCTACTAGGTCTCCTGAAAAAACAAGAGACAAACAGGTTTGCCTTACTCATAAGCTTCATATTAAAGGATAATCATGTTTCAAACATAATTTGAAATGGCTGTTCTTAGATAATAACTGCTTGTATTTCTAATAAATAATAAATTCTAAGGACCTAAAAAATAAAGATCTGAGGGAGATGTACAAAAGATATTATGAAATTTCTTTCCTTTGCCATACTGTTGTTGCATTAAAACTTCGAAAGTTCAGAATTTAACATTAATAGAATTCTGACAAGCTAATAGAGCAACGATTGCATACTATTTGGATTATGAGCTCAAAATTTTAGATTTCTTTTGGTTATCTTCTGAATATAGACTTATAGATGCTTTTCATTGGGCCAAAGACATCTAAATCCAATTTATAACTGGCTTTCTGGACAGAAGGAAAATATACATGTTTTTTAACCCAAATCTATAGTTTTTGCTAGGACTCAAAGATATTAGTCTACTCCTGCTGTTTTATAGATAACTGATACCAGCTTTTTCTACAATATGGATTTCACTACTGATTTCTACTACTAATATATTTAAAACCTTTATGTCTTTTTATAAAATAAGAATTCATATAAGCCTCAGAGGATCAAAAGAAGCCATTGGATCCACCTCACAGAGGTCAAAAGGACTCCAGATAAGTACAACAGTACAGCTGGAGTTTTCAAACTCCTCCCCTTCCAAATTACTAAGGCTGTGGGCCTAAAAATTCCAAATAAGATCACAGATTTTAACCCTTGTCTCTAGTCTGTTTCAGTGGGCTTCCATTTGGCTGGCAGACACATCCTGGCATCATCTACTGATTTCAGTCTATTGCACATGGACTTGCTGAAAACTGATATTGACCAACCTAGTCAATGTAAATGCTGTTTCTTCAGCTGGTCAATGAACTAGATGCTGTGGATATCGCTCTGTGTAAATAAAGTTCTGATTGGCCAGTGGCCAGGCAGGAAGTATAGGCGGGACAAGAGAGAAGAGAATTCTGGGAAGTAGAAGGCTGAGGAGACACTGCCAGCCGCTGCCATGAGAAGCAACATGTAAAGGCACTGGTAAGCCATGAGCCATGTGGCAAAGTATAGACTAACAGAAATGGGTTAATTTCAGATAGAAGAAATAGATAACAAGAAGCCTGTCATAGCCATACAGTTTGTAAACAATGTAAGTTTCTGTGTGCTTTCTTGGTTGGGTCTGAGCGACTGTGGGACTGGTAGGTAAGAGAGATTTGTCCTGACTGGGCCAGGCAGGAAAACTCTAACTACAAATGGCGCCCAACGTGTTGGCAAGAATTTCCACCTAAAACCTGAGAAAAAAGATTCTAAAACAGAGCTAAAAAGAACTTCCTAGTTGTCTCTCTCAAGTTAGCGGCAGCCTGCAGGTTTGAGCTACTATGACGGGTTCCTGGCGTGTGCGTCTGACCTGCAGTGTGGCGGGAATGAGGAATCTATAAGCGACACTTTACTGTGCTACGTGATGGATTTAGCCTTTGCTAGTTAAAAAAAAAATAAGTTTCTGGACTATGCGCTGCTTTAATAGAACTGCTTCTGATAGTTGATGGTACACATGGCTCCAGACACAGAGTTGGTGGTAAACTGAACCACTGCCATGTTGGGAAGCTGAGGTGGGCGGAGCCAGCAGCCACAGTGGTGTTTCAGTCTTACAAAGATGGATATTACACAAAGAATCTGGTTTATGTTGTCTTTGGGATTTTTAACTGCAGAAAAAGATTTGATCATAAAAGCTGTTGAGTTAAACAAATATGTAAATTTTAAAGGTACCTTGACTTCAAAATTTGGATATAAGGATATGTTGCTTTGGAAAGGAGTCTCTGCTTTTGTTTCCACAGAAAGCCAGAGGCTATGGATTTGTTCCAGATTAAGATACATCAGGTTTGATCAGCCAAGACCACCTGAAAGGTCTCCGATGACACCATGGCCCAGATGATCCAACATCCAGAATGCTTTCAAGACAACTGGCTCAGAGGTTTACCCTCATGGACTACTCCATAATCTTAAAATTTTCTTTGTGTCCCCATAAGATACAGCACCCCCCTCCAGCAGGAAGTAGTAAGAGAAACTACGTCCAATTTCCCAAAATTATCAAGCTGGCTTTGGAGATGGAATTGGCTCACTCCTTCTCTAAACCCAGACATATTGCTAAAAGAAAAGGTTAAGAGATTTTTGTGTCCCAAATCAGAAGAGCCCTCTGGTGTAGGACAGAAAAAAACCAATATTTTTATTTAAAGCAGGTTGATTATAAATGTGATCTCTTTCTAAAGAAGAAAAGGGGATATGATACAGATATAATAGGATGAAAGGGTAGATTAAGGAACTTACTTCTAAAGAGCAACAACTTGTTTAAAATGTTTTACATTGGTATAGATGTTAGTCTATTGATACAAACTTAAAGTTAATTTTGTTATACTGTGTGCATATTTCTACTCATGTTTAAGGTATTATGTTTGTACAGCTCATTTTAAATTGAAATGGATAATTAAAAATAGATTAATAATTAGTCATCTCTGATAATCATACTCATAGCCATGTTAGTTAAGTCTTCTAGATATACAGAGAGATATTTCAGATAGACAGGTAATCCTCAAACACTTCAAAGGTCTACAGAATATGGCATTTAAAATATTTTTAAAATTTAGACTTTCTGAACAGTGAGACATGTCTGTTCCTGGCAGCACCGATTTACTTCAGAGAGGAGGATGGGCATTGAAGACACTTCATATGGAGTTTATCTTCACCTTGGCAAAAAATAGCCATTTGGGCAAGAAACTGTTCTTGCCTGGATTGTTCGATCAACTGGACATACAGGACCCATAGAAAGGTGACCACTGAACTTGGCTTGACAAAATGGTCCTTCAGGTTCCTGCTTCACAGAGGAAACTGCCAGACATTCTATAGGACACTGATAGAAGTGACCAAGAGACTCTAGCGCTGTGGGCTGAAAACAAATGCCCCAACTTTACAAAGGAACATTAGGTGACTGTCCAGGCTGCCAGCTGTCTCTGTCTACCCTGCAAGACTCCCGAAAGTTGCTTGCATCCTTCTCCCCGTTCTCAGGTAATATTATATCCTTCTGAGGTCTTTGATGTGGTTGAAGACTAGTTATAATTTCCTCAGGTATGATAAAAGATACGTTAGATATAAAACCTTAGACTCATAAATATAAGATAGATAGGATATCTTCTTTAATATTGTAACTGTAATTCTTGCTTGATAATTGTTTTGTTATATGTAATTGTACTATGTAAAAGTTAAAACCTTCCTTAAAAAAAAAGAAAAGGGGAAGTGCTGTGGATATCGCTCTGTGTAAATAAAGTTCTGATTGGCCAGTGGCCAGGCAGGAAGTATAGGTGGGACAAGAGAGAAGAGAATTCTGGGAAGTAGAAGGCTGGGGAGACACCGCCAGCCACCGCCATGAGAAGCAACATGTAAAGACACTGGTAAGCCACGAGCCATGTGGCAAAGTATAGACTAACAGAATTGGGTTAATTTCAGATAGAAGTAGATAACAAGAAGCCTGCCATAGCCATACAGTTTGTAAACAATGTAAGTTTCTGTGTGCTTTCTTGGTTGGGTCTGAGCGACTGTGGGACTGGTAGGTAAGAGAGATTTGTCCTGACTGGGCCAGGCAGGAAAACTCTAACTACAACTAGATGCTTCTAAATTCTTTCCTTGCCTTTGACTAACATTCTGGTTTTCCAGGGCCCTGACAACAACCTCCCAATGTAAGCAGGAAGTAATTACAGAAGCAAAAACATCACCTTTATTCCTCCTCTGGAATGTTAGATCTAAAGGGAATTTGTCACAGGAAACCTGAGATAAAATGACTGGTCCCCATTCTCATTTCCAGGGTCCTTCAGAATAAGGGACTCTGCCAGCCATCACATGGCTTTTAGCCCTTCTGCTTCCGCTAAATGTTGTTGGCTCTTGTGTCATCAATGCCTTAACTAAATAATAATGCCTGTCTAGATACCACTAAATTGATGATGCTAGAATCCCTCACTTTGCTTTCTGAGGTGATGTTACAGAATAGGCAAGGGCTAGACATCCTAATCTTATATCAAGGAGGGATATGTGCTGCTCTGGGAGAACAATGCTGTTTTTATATAGACCACTCTGGGGTTGTTAGAGAATCCATGCCAAAAGTCATAGAGGGTCTTGCTAAGCATAAAAGAGAACAAGAACAGCAAAAAAGGATGGTTTGGATGATTATTCAACAGAACCCCCTGGCTAACCACTCTGATTTCCACTCAACTAAACCCCTTATTCATTTTAATGCTGATCCTTACCCTTAATTTTGTTAAAAAATAAATAAGGTGCAATTAATGATACTAAAGTCTCAAAATGGTGTAACTTTTCACCTCTCCATGTCATAGCCCACCACAGTGTCTGCATGCCATATCTCCCTCACCCACCAGGACACCTTAGCCCAACCCACTAAGGCCTCCTGTGTGCCTTTTCATAACAATCATCCTAGAGTTTTCCTATATGCATGAATAGCTTTTGTTACTAAAATGATGAAGCAGCATGGAAAACATGCCTTATCTCTGAAAATATGCTAACTAGCTTGTACCAAAACCTCTCATGGATAAAGCAAGCCAATAAATGAGGGTATTCTTAGTAAGTTATCACATTGAAACACTGAGTCCATCTAAGAGTATTCACTGGACCTTAAAAAAAGGAGCTGATACTTTTTCCTAGGTGAAAAACTTCACCTGTTCATCATCAAGGGACAAAGCTGTACTCTTAATACAAACTTGTTATAATGTCAATGCACTGCAATCTGTAAAAGGAGATATGGTCACAGACTCAGGCCTACTTACTTGGCTGTATATGCTTTTATGGGCTTATATTCCTAGTCTAGTTGCCTTCACTTAGCAACTGCTTTATTGGAGGTCTTAAAAATAAAGCCACTTCTGGTACTTGTTCCAAAACATTGTTAAGAAGGATGGAAAGTCTCTATTGTTTCCAAATTCTGGCTCTTTAATCATTGTGTTTCTACTACTAGCTTTACTCTGCACCCCCACCCCCCATGCCCTCAGCTCCATGGTCTGAAAATAAGCAGGGATGTTGTTCAGGGTGCCATGAACACTGAAAAAAAATTCTCATGTGTGAACAGATCCATTTGCTTTTTGACTCATGCCATTCCACAGAGAAAAACAGAACTAAGAGAAAGGAGTTGGTTCTTTGTTGAATTTGTCCTCTTACAATAAGCAATTAAATGCTGTGGGATGGACTTTCGGTGTGTTATGAATATGTGTTGCTACCACTGGTTAATAAAGAAGCTACCTTGGCCTATGGTAAGACAGGTTATATCCCGGTGGGAAATCTAAGCAAAGACACAGACAGAAGGAAGACAGAGAGAGATGGGGGAGATGCTATGACCAAGCTGGAGGAGCAAGATGTAACAGAATACAGGTAAAGGCATGAGACACATGACAATATATAGATTAACAGAAATGGGTTAATTTAAGATGTAATAGCTAGCTAGCAATAAGCCTAAGTCATAGACCAAATAGTTTATAATTAATATAAGCCTCTGTATGTTTATTGGGACTGAATGGCTGTGGGACCAGGCAGGATAAAACTTCTGTCAACAATGTCCAGACATTTGGTGAGAATTTCCATATAAAACCTGAGAGCTTAAGAAAAGGTTTTAAAATGGAGCCAATAACAGCTTCCTAGTTCGGGTCTCATGGGCTGCAGTACAGAGACACATCCCCTGGCCACAGCAGGCTTCAGTGGCAACATGGAGGATTTATGCAGTCTCTCCAATGGGCTATGGTACAAAGAGGTTTCGCCCAACCACTGACTATGGGACTGAGAACATAGCCTCAGACTTAAAACACAGACATGCTACTTAACACTGCTTCCCAGAATTGAGGAGGTAAGCATGACTTGTTGGTGCCTGTGCCATGTTGAAAAAACAGGTGGGACGGAGCCAGCAGCCAAGGCTACTGCTTTGATCCTAGCTACACAGTTTAGCAGCTTAAAAACTCTCCTGGTCAGAAAAGTATTAAAGATACAATGAAACAGATTCAAATGGGGGGAAAAAACCTCTAAGCAGGTTATACTGTTTAAAAATATACCTAGGCTTTGGAAAGAAGAGAAAATCCTTAAAAAGAAATAGAGTAATAAAAAAAAACACATAAAGAGGAAAAATACACAGAGAGTCTGGATACTATATATTATTATGTTGTCTTTGGGATTTTTTTTTAACTGCAGAGAGATATTTGATTTTAGGGGCTCCTAAGTTAAACCAACCAACATACGTATCTTAAAGTTATCTTGACTTTAAAATTTGGGTCTAAGGATATGTTGCTTTGGAAAAGATCTTCTGCTTTTGTTTCCACAGAAGATGAGAACCTGTGGATTTCTTCCAGGCTAGTATGGTTTGATTAACCAAGACCCCCTAAAATGTCTCCAATGATAGCCATGGCCCAGATGATCCAACATCCAAAACAGCTTCAAGGCAACTGGCTAAGATGATGTAGCCTCATAGATGACTACAGCCAATACTTATCCATAATTCTAAATTACCTCAGGATCCTCATAAGATTGCTAGCACCCCCAATCAGCAGGAAGTAGTATGAAAAGCTATACCCAAATTCTCAAAATGCTGTTAATAAATGTTTATTTTCATTTAAAGTAGGTTGATTATAAATGGTTAATGGTCATAGTCCATCTCTTTATAAAGAACAAAGGGGAATATAATATAGAAATGATAAAAAGATAGATATGGAATATACTTTAATCCAAAAAGCAACTGTTAATCTCAAAATACTTTACATTGGTATGGATTTTGATTTATGAATATAAATTTAAGGTCAATTTTATTATACTGTATGTATATATCTACTCTTGTTTAAGACATTATATTTATGAGCTCACTTAAAAATGGAATGTATAATTTAAAAAATTAATAGTCATCTATAATAGTCAAATTTATAGCCATATTAGTTAGATTTCCTAGGTATACAAAGACATATTTTAGATCAATAGACAATCATCAAACACTTTGAAGACCTACAAAATATGACATTTAAGAACTTAGACTTTTCTAGACAGTGAGACATATTTGTTCTTGGCAGCACCAATTACTTCAAAGAGGATGCTGGGCATCAAAGAAACTCCTTATGGAGTTTGCTTTCAATATGGCAAGGCTAGCCATTTGGGCAAGAAACTGCTCTTGCCTGGACTTCTTGACAGTACACTTTATAAACTAGACATACAGGACTTACAGGAAGGTGATCACTGAATTTTGCCAAAATAGAGTGAGATGGTCCTTCAGGTTCCTGCTTCAGAAAATAAACTGCCAGGCATTCTGCAGGACACAGAGAAAAGTGACTGACTAACTTTGCCAAAATAGGCAAAATGGTTCTTCAAAAATGATGGCTAACAGTATACATAAATTCAACAATAGCAATAAGAACATTAAATGTAAATATAGTATTTCAGTCACAAGGCAGTGAGTCTTAGACTGCATAAAAGCAACACAGTCTAATCATGTTATCTACAAGAGAGTACAGAATTAAAAATACACATAGATTTAGAGTAACACAACAGAAGCAGATGAATCATACCAAAAGCAACCATAAGAAAGTGCTAATACGTATAATAGTAAGAGACAAAATATACTTTCAACAAAAAATTTTAGGTAGAGATAATCCTGCATGGGAAGGTCCTTCTTATCCTATTATCCATACTTTCTCTCTTAGAGTGACTTAATTTCTGTTCTAATAAATCAAACTTTGCTTCAAAAATGTAACTAAATAGAAAAAATGTTCAAGACCTGAAAGTGGAAATACATGCAATAAAGAAAATAAAAACAGAAGGAATTCTGGAAACCTAAATTTTAGGAATGCAAACAGGAACTACACAGGCAAGCTTCACCAACAGACTATAAGTGAAGGAAAAAAGAATCTCAGACATTGAAGATATGATAAAAGCAATGTATACATCAGTCAAATAAAATGGTAAATTTAAAAAATTCCTGACAGGAAACTTCCAGGAAATCTGGGACACTATGAAAAGACCAAACCTTTGGATAATAGAAATAGAGGAAAAAGAATTCCAGATCAGAGTTTCCGGCCAATCAGCGGGCCCTGTGGGAAGGCTCCCCTTTTCCAAGACCGCAGGCAGACATTGCAGTCTCCACACCCTGCCCCACACCCATTTACCTGAGACCCCAGCCACTTCCTAAGACTCAGAGACCAGTCCCCAGCTCCCATCCATCCCAGAATTCCCATCTGGACCAGAAAGAGTCCCTCTGGTGGACACTGCAACCTCAACGCCTTACCCCCACATCCATCTGCTGGAGACCCCAGCCACTTCCAGAGACTTAGAGACCAGTGTCCAGCATTCCATCCTGCCCCGGAACTCCCATCTGGACCAGAGAGCCCCCAGTTCCCATCCGCCCCGAAACTCCCATCTGGACAAGAGGAGCTCCCATCTGAAGGAGACTCCAGGGACTTACTGAGACTCAGAGTCCAGTCCCCCAGCTCCTATCCGGCCAGCACTCTCATCTGGACCAGAGCTCCCATCCAGCCCAGAGCTTCCATCTGGACCAGAGAGAGGCTCCCTAAATCTGTCAGCTCTGTCTGGACCAAGTACACTGATAAGAACAAGAGTGAACCCACAAGGAGATGGGCAGACGCAAAGGCAGAAGTACATACAACAAAATAAAGAGCAATGCAGCATCACCAGAATCTAGCCCTTCTCCAACAGCTAGACCTGAACATCACAGAATGGAAGAAGAAGAAAGCAACCTTATAAGTAACATCACGAAGAGGCTAGAGCCTTATATAGAAGAAATTAAAAATAAAGTGGAGGGACAGACAAACAAAAAATGGGAAGAACGCTATAAAAAACTAGAGGAAAAGACAATTAAAGAAGAAGAAAACAATAAGTCCCTGAAAGAAAATCATGAAAAAGCAAGGGAAACATTCCAAGACCTGAAGAGGGAAATAGAAAAAATGAAGAAGACACTAGCAGAAGGAATGCTGGAAATAGAAAATCTGAGTAAACAAACAGGAACTTCAGAGGCAAGTATAACCAACAGAATACAAGAGATGGAAGAGAGGATCTCTGGTGTTAAAGATATGGTAGAAGAAGTAGATTCATCAGTCAAAGAAAACACTAAAACCAACAAAGTCATGACCCAAAATGTCCAAGAAATTTGGTACACCATGTAAAGACCAAACCTACAAATACTAGGGATAGAGGAAAGAGAAGAATACCAACTCAAAGGCACAGAAAATACATTTAACAAGATCATAGAAGAAAACTTTCCCACCTTAAAGAACGAAATGCCTATGAAGATACAAGAAGCCTATAGAACACCAAACAGACTAGACCCCCCAAAAAAGTCCCCTTGCCACATAATAATTAAACAACTAAACGTACAGAATAAAGAAAGAATATTAAGGGCAGCAAAGGAAAAAGGCCAAGTGACTTATAAACGCAAACCCATCAGAATAACACCCGGTTTCTCAATGGAGACTTTGAAAGCCAGAAGGAACTGGATAGATATAATACAGACACAAAGAGACCATGGATGCCAGCCTAGACTAATATACCCAGCAAAACTTTCAATCATGATAGATGGAGTGAACAAGACCTTCCAAGACAAAACCAGATTTAAACAATACTTATCCACAAACCCAACCCTACAGAAAGCACTAGAAGGAAAATTCCAACCTAAGGAGGGCGGATACACCCATAAAAACACAGGCAATAGATAACACCACAGCAGTAAACCCTGAAGAAGAGAAGTACACACACACTACCACCAAAAAATAAAAATAATAACAGGAACAAACAATCACTGGTCATTAATATCCCTTAATATCAAGGGATATATATAACATATATATATATATATAATATATATATATAAAAAGACACAGACTAACAGAATGGAAACGAAAACAGGACCCATCTTTCTGCTGCATACAAGAAACACACCTCAAATTCAAAGACAGACACCTCCTAAGAATAAAAGGCTGGGAAAAGACTTTCCAATCAAATGGTCTTAAGAAGCAAGCTGGTGTAGCCATCTTAATACCCAGCAAAATAGACTTCAAACTAAAATCAATCAAAAGAGATGATGAAGGACATTACATACTCATCCCAGGAAAGATCCACCAAGATGAAGTCTCAATTCTGAACATTTATGCCCCAAACACAAGGGCACCCACATATGTAAAAGAAACATTACTAAAGCTTAAATCACATATAAAACCCCACACATTAATAGTGGGAGATTTCAAAACCCCACTTTCACATCTGGATAGATCAGCCAAATTGAAACTTAACAGAGACATAATGGTCTCAACTGATGTTATGACTCAAATGGACTTAATAGATATCTACAGAACATTCCACCCGAACAAAAAAGAATATACCTTCTTCTCAGCACCCCATGGAACCTTCTCTAAAATCGACCACATACTTGGCCACAAATCAAATCTCAACAGATACAAAACAATTGGAATAACCTCCTGTGTTCTATCAGACCACCATGGTTTAAAGTTAGATTTCAACAACAGAAAAAACTACAGAAATCCTACAATCTCACGGAAACAGAATAATGCTTAACTGAATCACCAATGGGTTAAGGAAGAAATAAAGAAAGAAATTAAAGACTTCCCAGAGATCAATGAAAATGAATACACCACATACCGAAACTTATGGGACACTATGAAAGCAGTGCTAAGAGGGAAATTCATAGCACTGAATGCCCACATAAAGAAGCTGGAGAAATCTCATGCTAGTGACTTGACAGCACCCTTATTGCATGAGCTGGCTGTTTGGAACCTTGGGCTTATGCAGGGACACTTTGCTCAGCCTGGAATGAGGGGACTGGACCTTCCTGTACTGAATCCACCAGGTTAAATTTAATCCCCAGGGAAGTCTTGGCCCTGGGGGGAGATGGAAATGGAGGGGAGGAGGTTTGGAGAAGGTGGGGATGGGGGCGGGAGGGGCGAGGACAGGGGAACCCATGGCTGAAGTGTAAAATTAAAACACAAATATAATAATAATAATAATAATAATAATAATAATAATAATAAAGAATTCCAGATCAAAGGCCAAAACATATTAATAGAATCATAGAACAAAATTTTTTTAACCTGGGGTTGGGGATTTAGCTCAGTAGTAGACTGCTTTGCCTAGCAATCACAAGGCCCTGGGTTCGGTCCTTAGCTCTGGCAAAAAAAAAAAAAAAAAAAAAAAATTGTATTAACCTAAGGAAGGAGATGTCTATAAAGTTACAAGAAGCACCCAGTCCCAGCAGTCAGCCAGCAGGTAAGAGTTCTGCAAATAAGCCTCTCTACAATGACTGCCACTCACTGGACCCTGAAAAATATAAGACCCACCCCACAGCCCAAAGCACCAAACCCATCATCCTCCCCATGGCCAACCATCCCTCAAAAATCAGCAGCCCTATAAGCACAACCATTAACTGCACCACTGGGAAGAGTTGAGTGACTGGTCTCTCAGCTAAACTGCCTCAATCCCTAGGCCCTAAGCACATCCTGTGACCCACCCCTTTGATCTCAGTCCCAGGAGCCAGCCAGCAGGTAAGAGTCCTGCAGGCAGGCTGCTCCAACAATGCTGCCACCCACTGGACCCTGTAACCCACAAGACCCACTCTGCCACACAAACCCACCTAACCCATCCTCCTCCTCCTGAACAACCATCCCCCATAAAATCAGCAGCCCTGAGAGGCACAAGCACCACCTGCAATATTTGGAAGAAAAGGTGAGAAGCTGGTCTCCCAGCTAAACTGCCCCAATCCCTAGGCTCTAAGCCCCAGGGGACATCCCATGGCCCTCTCTCTCCCATCTCAGCCCCAGCAGCCAGATGGCAGGTAAGAGACCTGCAGGCAGGCCACTCCAACTCCACCTATACTCACTGGACAATGTAACCTACAAGACCTGCTCTGCTGCCCAATCCCACCAAACCCATCATCCTCCCTGACCAACTATCTCCATGAGAAATCAACAGCTCCTAGAGGAACAAAGACCACCTTAACCATTTGGAATAAGAGGTGAGTGACTGGTCTCCCAGGTAAACAAACTGCCCCAATCCATTCCCCTAAGCCCCAGGGCACCTCCAGTGACGCTATCCCTCCCATCCCAGCTCCAGAAGCCTGCCATCAGGTAAGAGTTCTGCAGGCAATCCACTATACCAGTGCCTACACCCACTGGACTCTGTAAACTACAAGACATGCTCCATCTCCCAAAACACACACACACACACACACACACACACAACAATGAACCCATCACTGATAGAAAATTACAACATGTCCACACCATTGGGCTTGCCTGGTGGACTGCCTAATTATTTCCGGTTCAAAATAGCCATTTCCAGGTCAGAACATCTCCCGTGGCTAGGACTCCATGGCTTTACATGGTTGCGTAAAGAGCACGCGGCCATGTAATCTACGCACATGCATGGAGTAGCCACATGAGGTCCTGTACGCATGCTTTGCCCACTCTTTAAAAAGCTGGCGCCATTTTGCACAGGTCTTTCTCCTCTTCTTCTCTTCTTCTCTCCTCACTCACGTGTGTGCTTCACACAGGCCTGTCACCTCTATCCTGTATCCTATATTAATAAACAGCTCTTCTGTGGACGTGTTCGTCACGGGGTAAGAGCACCGCCTAAATAACTAAAAATCACCCTGTCCCTGAGGAATCATCCCCCACAAACTCTGCAGCCCTGAGAGGCACAAGCACCACCTGTACCCTTTAGAACAGGAAATAAGTGACAGGTCTTCCAGATAAACTGCCTCAATCCCTAGTCCCTATTCCCCAGGACACATCCCATGGCCCTCTCCCCCCAATCCCAGTCCCAGCAACCAACCAGCAGATAAGAGCCCTGCAGGTAATCCACTCCACCAGTGCCTACACCCCCCAGGACCCTGTACAACAAGACCCACTCTTCTGCCCAACCTCACCACACCCATCATCCTCCCCCTGACATCTCCCCTAGAGAAATCAGCAGCCCTGAGAGGCACAAGGATCACCTAGAGTATTTATAACAAGATGTAGGTTGTTGTGCCCAGATCATGACCCCAAGAAAGACCACCCAAAATGAGCATGCAGGAATGCAAAAGCAAGGTTTTATTCTGGATATCCAAAAGCAATACAAGCCTAGGCAGGGACTTCGTCCAACAGATCCAATGCAGTGGAGGCTGGAGGAAGTGTCTGTCCCTCTGCAAGCTCGGTTTTTAAAGGCAAAATCACAAGGTTACATCATTTAGGGGTGCTAGTACGGGTGCAATTCTGATTGGCTCACTTCTAGGGACTTTCTAGAAATCATGGCTTAATCTTATTCTTAGAAATATCTAATACCATTTCTCATTGGCTGCCCCCAGGTGGGGACATCTGGTGATTACACAGTCACTATGGAGACTAGGGTTGGGACCTTCTGTGGTCAATCAGTTACCTAGGGAACCACAGAGAGGACATTCCATAGTCTGGCAGTCATTACCTTGTAACTACCTTGTACTCTGTACTTTTACACTTCCTGGTTTCTGGAATCTGGACTGACTGGTTTCAGTAACTCATGGCCTGTACCTAAAAGAAGAAATCTTAGGCCTTAGTTTTAGGGTGAAAGCACTTTGGTCTTATTTTGGTTCCACATAGGTGACTGGTCTCCCAACTAAACTGAGTCAATCCATAAGCCCTAAAGTGATGGTTTTTAAGCAGCACTCTTACCCTTTGAGGAAAAGTCATGTAACATGACAGGACCCACTAACAAAAGTTTTATTAAGACAAGGAGAAAGGGATAGACATGATCAGGCCTGTAGAAGGACATGTGTGTGAAGGGGGTGGGGGAACATGCGACCTGTCTTTTAAGGGCCAGCTTGCACCTGTGCACACAGGCCTACGTGGCTACTCCTCACATGCACATAGATCACGTGGTTGGGGGCACCATTACGTGACCACACAGCCATGGGGCATGGGTTGTGTAGGACACATGACCTGGAAATGACTAGGCAGAAATGACCAAGTGTTGGGCTGGGCATGCACAACCATAGGGGCGTGGTTGGAATTCCTATCACTAAGCCCCAGAGCACATCCTGTGCCCTCCTCCCATATCAGCCCCAGCAGCAGGCCAGCAGATAAGGGTCCTGCAGGCAGGCAGCCCCACAACCACCAATACCCACTGGACCCTGTTACCTACAAGACCCATTCTGCCTCCTAAACCCACCAAAGGCATCTTCTACTTGGACAAACATCCCCGGCAAAATCAGCAGCCCCTAGCGGCAGAAGCACCACCTGCACATTTAGAACAAGAGGTGAGTGAGCTAATTGTTCCAAACCCCATGCCCTAAGCCCCAGGGCACATCCTGTGGCCCTCCCCCACCCATCTCATCCACAGCAGCTAGCCACCAGGTAAAAGACCTGCAGGCAGGCTACTCACCACCACCACCACCCACTTGAAACTGTAACCTATAAGACCTGCTCTGCTGCCAAAATGCACCGAACCCATCATGCTCCCCTTGACCAACCATCCTCCCCCGAATCAACAGGTGCTAGAGGAACAAGAACCACCTGCACTGTGTGGAACTAGAGGTGAGTGACTGTTCTCCCAGCTAAAGGGTCCCAATCCATACCATTGAGCCCCAGGGCACATGCAGTGCCCTTCCTCCTCTGATCTCAGCCTCAGCAGGCAGCCAGTCAATTAAGAGTCCTCAGGCAGGCCACTCCAACCACCTCTGCAGCTACACATCTGACCCTGTAACCTACAAGACCGGTTCCTCTGCCCCAAGACACCAAACCCATCATCCTCCCTGTTCTGGTAGAAGCCTCACCTCTCTGCCCAGACCCTTCCCCTCAGAAAGTCCCAGCAAACATGGCTCAAGACCACTCCCACCAGGTATTTACAATGACCTCCCCTCTGCCCTGTCCCCCCAACAATCCCCCCCACCCCCAGAAAACAGACACATGGTTTTCCTGGTCTCTAGTCTCTATCTCCTCTCTGGGGGGGCCAGAGAATCACCTGGGAACAGTTTACCCATTAAACTGTTTTTTTTTTCCTAATTTGGTCTGATTTGGATTGCTGTGTTGGTGGAGAGGCTTATCAGGGTACAAAACTTTTCACTTCCTTGACCAACCATTCCCCCCCAAATAGCAGGCCCTAAAGAAACAAGCACCATTTGTAACAAGAGATGAGTGAATGGTCTCCCAGATAAACTGCCCCAATCCCTAGGCCCTGAGCACCAGGGCCTGTCTCATCCCTAGCAGTCAGGTAGCTGGTAAGAATCCTGCAGGCAGGCTGCTCCACCACCACTGCAAACCACTGGGCCCTGTAAACTACAAGACCAACTCCACAGCTCAAAACCACCAAACTCATCATCCACCCCATGACCAAACATCCCCTGCAAATTCAGTAGCCCCAAGAAGCACAAGCACCACCTGCACTGTTTGTAACAAGAGCTGAGTAACTGGTCTCCCAGCTAAACTACCTCAGTCCCTAGGCTCTAATAATAAGTGTACATCCCAGGACCCCACCCTCCCATCTTGTCCCCTTTAGCCAGCCAGCAGGTAAGAGTCCTTCAGGCAAGCCACTCCACTACTGCTGGCACCCACCAGACCCCATAACCTACAAGACCCACTCCACCACCAAAAAAACTGCCCCCATTCCTAGGCCCTAAGTCCCAGGACACATACCATGCCCCTCCTTTCCCTTCTCAACCCCAGCGGCCAGGCAGACAGTAATTGTCCTGCAAGCAGGCAGCTCAATCATCACTGAAGTCTACTGGACCCTGTAACCTACAAGATTCTGCCACTCAAAACCACTGAATTCATCATCCTCCCTCTAACCAAACATCCCAGGCAAAATCAGCTCTCCTAGAGGCACAAGTGTCACCTGTACCATTCTGGAACAAGATGTGAGTGACTGGTCTCCCAGCTAAACTCTCCCAATCCAAAGGCCCTAAGCCTCAGTGCACATCCTATGCCCCTCCACCACCCATTTCAGTCCCACCAATGAGCCAGCAGGTACGAGTCCTGCAGGCTGGCTGCTCCACCACTGCCTACACCCACTGGACCCTATAAGCTATAAGGCCTGCTTTGCCACCCAAACCCACCAAACCCATCATTCTCACCTTGAACAACCATATCCAGCAAAATCAGCAGTCCCCTAGACCCCAAGCAACCAACAAATGGTGCTGGCCTTACTGGATGTCAGCATGTAGAAGAATGCAAATATATCCATGTCTATCCCCATGCATAAAACCCAAGTCCAAGTGGATCAAATACCTCATTATAAACCCAGTTACACTGAACCTGATAGAAGAAAAAGTGGGAAGTAGCTTTGAACATGTTGGCACAGGAGACTACTTCCTGAACATAACACCAATAGCACAAACACTGAGAGCAACAATTAATAATAAATGGGACCTCATGAAAATAAAAAGCATTTGTAAGGCAAAGGACATGATCAATAAGACAAAATAGCAGCTTACAGAATGGGAAAAGATCTTCACCAACCCCATATCTGACAGAGGCTGATCTCCAAAATACATAAAGAACTCAACAAACTAGACATCAACATACCAAATAATCCAATTAAAATTAGGTTAAAGATCTAAACAGAGAATTCTCAACAGAAGACTCTCAAATGGCTAAAGGACATTTAAGGAATTGCTCAGCATCCTTAGTCATCAGGGAAATGCAAATCAAAAGGACTGTGCAATACTATCTTATACCTGAAAAAATTGCTAAGATCAAAAACATTGATGACAGCTTATGTTGGAGAGGATGTGGAGCAAGGGGAACATTCCTCCATTGCTGGTGAAAATACAAATTTGTACAACCACTTTGGAAATCAGTATGGCAGTTTCTCAGAAAATTGAGAATCAATCTTCCTTAACACCCAGTGATAACACTATTGCACATATACACAAAGGATGCTCAATCATACCACAAGGACAATTGCTCAACCATGTTCATAGCAGCATTATTCATAACAGCCAGAACCTGGAAACAACCTAGATGCCCCTTAACAGAAGAATGAATAAAGAAAATGTGGTACATATACACAATGGAATATTACTCAGTTGTAAAAACAATGACCTCAGAAATTTACAGGCAAATGGATGGAACTACAAAAAATCATCCTGAATGAGATAACCCAGACCAGAAAGACAAACACGGTACTTAAAGCAAAGGATAACCAGACTACAACTCACAGCTCCAGAGAAGCTAGCAAACAATGAGGACTCTAAGAGGGATGCATGGATTGCCCTGGGAAGGAGAAATAGATGAAATCTCCTGGGTAAACTAGGGGAGGGGTGGGGATAGAGGGGGAATGGCAGATGGAAACATGAGAGATTAGGATGATTGAGTTGGAGGAGGGACAGAGAGGGAGAGAAATGAAAGAGGTATCTTGATAGAGGGCACCATATTATGGCATTAGGGAGAAGGTGCCAAGGGAATCCCAGGAATCTACAAGGGTGAACCCAGCTAAGACTCCTAGCAGTAGTAGAAAGGGAACCTGAACTGGCCTTCCCCAGTAATCAGATTGGTGACTACCCTAACTGTCACCATAAAACCTTCATCCAGTAACTGATAGAAGCAGATGTAGAAATCCACAATCAAGCTGGGCACCAAGCCCCAATAATACTGTTGAAGAGAGGGATGAGAAATTGTATGAGCCAGGGGGTCCATATCATGACAGAGAAACCAACAGAGACAGCTGACCCGAGCTTAGGGGAGCTCACACTCTAGATCAATAGCAAGGGAGCCTGCATGGGACCAACCTGGGCCTCTGCACATGAGTGATAGTTGTGTAACTTGCTCTGTTTGTGGGTCCTCTTGCAGTGGGATCAGGATACATCCCTGGCATGAGCTGGATTTTTGGAACCTATTCTCTCTGGTGGGATGCCTTGCTCAGCCTTGATGCAGTGGGGAGGAGGTTGGTTCTGCCTCAACTTTATATGCCATGCTTTGTTGACTCCCATGGGAGGCCGTACACTTTCTGAGGAGTGGGTGGGAGGGGGTATAAAGAAGGTTAGGGGAGGGAATGGGAAGAGAGGAAAATGTGATTAATATGCAAAATAAATAAAAAAAATAATAATTAAAAAATCAGGTTAGGTCTTGAGAAATATGTAGCACGAATCTTAAAAGTTCTTAGTAATAAAAGCAAACCAAGAGCCAGGTATTGGGGTGAATGCTGGAAGATCAGAGAAGCAGAACAAGCCACAGCCACCTCACCTTGCCAGTTCCTCAGCTGATCCTGTTTCCTCAGACTGGATGCCTCTCAGCTGAACTGTGCTGCTCAAAAAACCTAAAAGCTTAACCAGCTCTAGTTCCTCATCCTCATGCCTTAAATACCTTTCTGCTTCTGCCATCACTTCCTGGGATTAAAGGGGTGAGTCACCATGCCTGGCTGTTTCCAGTGTGGCCTTGAACTCACAGAGATCTGGATGCATCTCTGCCTCTCAAGTGATAGGATTAAAGGCTTGTATGCCACCATTTTCTGGCCTCTATATCTAAGGGCTGTTCTGTTCTCTGACCCCAGATAAGTTTATTAGGGTACATAATATTTTTGGGAACACAATATCACCACAGAAATAGCTATGGTTAAGAGCACTGGCTGCTCTTCCACAGTACCCAGGTTCAATTCCCAGCATCCACATGACAGTTCACAGTCTTCTGTAACTCCAGTATCAGGAGGTCTGAAACCTTCTTCTGGACTCTGTGGTCACCAGGCTTGCACGTGGTATATAAACATATATGATGGCAATCATTTATACACATAATAAAATGAATTTTAAAAACCCAACTAGGTCTAACACATCTATAAAACACCAAAACAAGAAAATAGTACTTATCAAGTACCTCTGGAGCATTCTACAAGATAAGTATTATAATACTATAATACTACTAACCTTAATAAAGTTACAAGAATAAAAATAGCACAAGTATGTTATTTTACTATAATGTGGAACAAAATTTGGGATACTTAGGAATACTATTATAAATAAAACAAGCCACAGATATATGCAAAATAAACAACACACACTTAGAAAATTAAGAGTCAAGGAGGAAAGTATGAAGGGAAATTAGAAAACATTTTAATATACATGTAAACATGATACACCCAAATGTAGCAATAGAACATTACATGGTGTTTAAAGAAACAATTATCACTGCAAATGACTATTTTTTTCAAGTCAGGGTTTTTCTGAGTAGTTCTGGTGCCTGTCCTGGATCTTGCTCTGTAGACAAAGCTGGCCTTGAACTCACAGAGATCCAACTGGCTCTGCATCCCATGTGCTGGGATTAAAGGTATACACCATTACAACACAGTGCAAATGCCTATATTAAAAGATAGGCCTCATAAAAATTATTGAATAATCCATTTTAAGATAATAAAAAAATATAGAGTTCAAACTAAAGCAAGAATAAGTAAAGTATAATTAATTAAAATACAGTATAAGGCTGGGGATAGTTCCACCTGAAACAGAATTGGTTTGCAAATTCTGAGACTATAAGTTTGATCCTGAGAACTCACATGAAAAATACCAGATATAGGGCTTCTGCTTTTATCCAGGGTTCACTGGTCAGCCAGTCTAGCCTATTCACTGGATTGTAGGCAAGGAAAAGACCCTGTCTCAGAAAACTTGCTTGATCTCTGAGATATATATGCATGATCACACAAAACAAAAATCAATATAACCAAAGAACTATTATTGAAACAAAACATTTATAAATCATAAGAAGTAGAATATAGCAATGAGAGAGATAAGGGGAGGGACAGAGAAAGAGAAAGGAGAGGGAGTGAGGGAGAGAAAGAACAGATTATTAGAGTTTTTCAAAGAGAAATATTATACTGTTTATGTAAAAGTTGAAAGATCTGTCATCAACTTTAGGAGGCAGCTTAGTATATGGTGATACCAACCTATACACTTTCACTTGATTTTGGTTGTTGGTTATAGTTTGTTACAAATCACAATGATAATGACAGGTTAGTAGAACTGAGGAAAGCAATAGAGGTCTATTTAAGCAGTAATGGGAGACATTATGCACCATTAAAAATGCTAGCATTGTGCTCTAGTCACAATGGCCAGTTACCCATGTAGACATGTTTGGCTATAGATAGATAAAGGGAGAAGTAGTGGTTACGAGAGTAGTTCAAAGAGACTATGTATAGGGAGAGAATAAATAGGTGGAGTTTAGATCTTTACTGGAATTCTGTAGAACATTATTGCTTGTAGCCTGTAGTAAGGAATTTAAATCATTAGGCATATGTCTCTTACACTTTACCACTTTGCTTCTTGGCCATACTAAGGAGAAACTGGATTCCTCCATTACATATCCTCAACACGATTTACTCTGTCACCACAGGCCCAAAACAACAGGGCCAAAACCATGGACTGAAACCATAGGTCAAAATAAACACCCAATCCTTATGAAATACTTATGTAGAACATTTTATCACAGGAACACAAAGCTGACAGACACACTCCCATACCACCTGTGATAGAGACCTGTAGAGCACAGGAAGTTTGCAAAATGATGAGAAATAAATGTTTTTTGTTTCTTGGCTCCAGTACCCCAGAATGGTTAAGCACCCTACAGTTTACTTCAGTTAAGTGGCAAAAGCAAGTATTTGTCATGTTACTGATTTTGTCATTCTTACCTGCTCTCTAAGGGAATTCATATGTATCTCTTGATGCCTAAATAGCCTTGGAGTATGTCATGCTGGTGGTATGTTCTATATCTACATAGAAAAAGTGCTTATGGAGATTATCAAACCAGGGTAGAGCTGACCCAAACCAAATATCATAATTAATCTCAAGCTAAAGAAACCTGACATTATATAATATGCTTGAATATGTTTTGGAGTTGGACACAAACAGGCTTTACATTGTCAATTGGAATGGCATTTACAAAATGCGTCATTCTTTTTCACTATTGATAGCATCATAGCTTGAACCCTTTCTTGAACCACTAAGAGAATAGTCTTCTACAGGATAATACAGTGACTTTTGTGTCTGTGCAGCAATGTGATCACTACTTCCTAGGTCCACTGTTTTTTGCCCTAGAGACAATGTGCATGAACCCTCATATACTTTCTTCACTATGGATATTATGGTATAAGCAGTAAAAGAGTGGTTCTTAACCAGTGGGTTGTGACAATCAGAAAACACCTATTTCTGATGAGCTTAGGAACTGAGACATTGCTCAGTAGCAAAATAACAGTTATGAAGTAGCAACAAAAATAATGTTATGGTTGGAGGTGGGAGGGCACCACTACATGAGGCACTATATTAAAGGATCATAGCATTAGGAAGGTTGAGACACCCTGCACTAAGAGGTCAGTGACGCCATATAAATTCCTTTTCCCAGTTTTAATGGAAAGAGGTCTGGCCTTAGAGGATATCCAGGATGAATAAGGTATGTTTGTGGTTGTTAGTGACTTCATCATATTTGACTTAATTCCATTCATCAAATGGAACAATATAACAAACACAGCAGTTTAGGTTTAACACTGCATAGCTGTGGCTCTTTACTCTTGTCCCAAACCTGAAACTTATATTTGGTGCTGTAACTTCAAAATCCAGTGTATAGCAAAAAAGTGTGTGTGTGTGTGTGTGTGTGTGTGTGTGTGTGTGTGTGTGTGTGTGTGTGTGTTTGTGTTCAGGGTGGGGGGGACCAAACTGACTCTTCTCACGTATTGTTCTCATCTATGACATTTTAGAATCTTCCTCTTTCCTAAGAGGAAGTCCTTTAAGGCACAAAATGTGAATTGGAAGGTACAGATACCACCTGGCTCTTTTGGTGCCCTGGTGGAAGTGGCATAGGAAAGGGTTACTCTACTGAAGGAACAATAGGGCCTTATGACTATGCACAATTAGAGTTACTGCCACATCATCAGAAAGGGGAAGAAACCAAGAGATTTCAGAGAGATTTTAGTGTTTCGTTTCTAGTGATAATGATAATTAGGATGTTATGTCACCATGCATTGACAAAGGGAAGTGAACGAAAAGTTCAGACACTGAGGATAATGAGTAAATATCATCACTTTCATGGGACTGTCTATTAACACTCATGCATAGTTGTTGCAGTGAACATGATTAGAGTGATTGGCACGAGGACACCAAGCAGTTCAATGTGTTGTCCTAATCCAGTAGTTATCTCTTTTCTCATTCTGTTTCCTGGTCAATGTTGCTCAAACCCTATAGAAATAAAAGTTTGGTCATACAGCAGAGTAAGAAGTATGACTAATTAAGGCTGTGGTTCTCAACCTGTGGATCATGACAACTTTGGTTGAATGACTCTTTCATGGGGGTCAGCTAAGAAAATCAGAAAACACAGATATTCATATTGAGATGCATAAAAGTAACACAATTACTGTTACAGAGTAGCAATGAATATATTTTTGTGAGTGGGGGATCAGAAAATATGAGAAACTGTAGTAAAGGGTCACATAATCAGGAAGGTTGAAAGCCATTGCTTTGAGGTCAATGGGATAGTACCAGAAGATAATTATGGGAATGGAAAGCTAAAAAAGAAGAATGAAACAGAAAGTATTAGTTTTGTGAGGACATCCTAGGAAGACTGTCCTTTGTACTTAACGTGCTTTTCTTCTTTTCTTATGCATTTATGGGGATATCAATGTGAATTTGGCACTCTGATTTAAACACCTCCCAGGTCGTGTTTTATTTCTTTTTTTAATTTCAACCCTTTGTTCTGACTATAACCAATTCAACTTTTCACTATTTGGCTCTTTCTGTTTCTTTTATATTTAATCATGTTGAACTTTGAGCTATACAATCAATGGATTTTAAAAGTTTTTAGATCATCAATTTATATGTGTATAGGTGCTTTTTCTTGCATGTATGTCTGAATATCATGTTAGTAAAATGATGAATGAGGCCAGAAGGCACCAGATACACTTCAACTAGGGTAACGAATGGGTGCTAACCACCATGTTGGTGATGGGTCTCAAACCTGGATCCTCTGGAAGAGCAAGAAGCTTCAGTAAGATCTTCATTGGCAGCAAATTCGTGCCATGTCTAATGTTGCAGAGCAGGACCCTGGATTACCTGACCAAGAGCAAGAAGGTGGTAGGATGGGGCACGACACTGGACAAAGTGTCTTGCATACGCTGCCAATCCAAGAGGATGTTAATGACATTGAAGGAACTACAGGATTTCTGGGATCACAGTCAGTCTCGAGAGCGATTGTGGAGGAAGAACCAGGGCAGGAGGAGATATGGCCCGGTGCTGAGGAGATGTGCACTCATGTGGAAGAGGTCTGGCCTGATATTGAGGACACATGTGGCCTGATGTGGAAGACACCTGGCCTGATGTCGAGGAAGCCTGTCTCGCTATCAAGGTCTTCTGGCCTGATGTCGAGGATACCTGGCCTGATGTCGAGGACATGAGGCATGTTGTGGAGGAAGCCTGGCCTGATGTGGAGGAAGCCTGTCTCGCTATCAAGGTCTTCTGGCCTGATGTCGAGGACATTTGGCCAGATGTCCAGGACATCTGTCCTGTTGTCGAGGATGCCTGGCCTGATGTGGAGGAAGCCTGTCTCGCTATCAAGGACATCTGGCCCGACATGGAGGACACATGGCCTGATGTCGAGGAAGCCTGCCTCGCCATCAGGGTCTTCTGGCCTGATGTTGAGGACAAATGGCCTGATGTCGAGGACATCTGGCCTGTTGCCAAGGAAGCCAGGCCTGATGTTGAAGAGGGCTCGTATGTCTGGAAGAGTGATCTGAAGAATGAAGTAGCTCAGAAGGAAGCTGAGGACGACCAGGACTACAATAATGAAGAAGAGGAGAGGAGGAGGAAAATGATGTTGACTATGAATATGAGAAGAACAGGGAAGATGAGGATGAGGACCAGGGGAAGGAGATCATCCAGCATGCTGTGAGTTCATCTAATGGGCTTTAGGTCCCTGTAGAGAAAGTGCATTTCTCTCCAATATACCATGCCACTTATGTGTGTAGACACACGATTAATGACCACATTCTGCTTCACCCAAGGCATGACAAGTTCAGTCCTTGGAGGCCCAACTATTCAGGACAGGGAAAGACCCTCCAAGAAGTCCAGACCCTGGCAAAGGAAGCATAGAATAGAATGGGGATGGCGAGTGCCTAATAGAAGGTGCTACCTCTAGGATGACTGTCTTTTATAACACCTGGGAAGGGATTCCAAGCTACATTACACAGCTCAGAGGAACCCGAGGAGGACATGTTCTAGTACAGCGAGTCCTTGACTAGCACTTCTGGGAATCTATCAGCTGCTGATCCTTGCAACAAAGGGACAAGGCCACCAAGCATCTGCAATGTGACTTATCATTCAGGATCTGTTGGCATTGGTAGCTCACTTACAGCCCATACACAAGTGTTTGAGTTTCAAGGAGAAAATATGTACAGTTCTTTAGTTAAGAATAATGAAAGATATAAGGTAGACTATTTTCTTAAGATTCAAACAAGTGGTTCATACCAATGTTTTGTAATTGTTAATTATCGCTTATTCTTCCTTCAGATCAGGGCAAAGGAAGCCATGGATAAAGAGAGACACAAAGAATCGGTTCCTTGAGGATTTCAGATCATCTAACAAGCATTAACACATGGCAAGGTATCAGCAGTGATCCTCTTCTAATAGACTTCATCCCAATATATGCACTTAAACCTTCCCCCACTCTTTAAGCAAAGTTGAAATTAAAAATAAAAGTAATTTGAAACAAATAAACGGGAGAGACTTTTGTCAATCATACAAGCTCAAGTCGATTGATGTCCCTTTCTTTTGGTTTTAGCCTACCAGTCATTGAAGCAGATTACTTTTACCTGGTTTCACTCTTCCTAGTACACTCTCAATACATTCCATTAGTATGTTTAATGCACTTATGAACGAGAAAACAGAGATAGAGGTCTAGCCTGGTCTGAATTTTACTCCCAGAAACTGACAAGTGACCCATTTTGTCTGCAAGCAGGTTGGGGCACTTGAACAAGAGGGACCAAGACAGTCGCGCCAGCACCTGGGAACTTGGGAGCAATGCCAACTCCTTAGCTCCATTCAAGATGTCTTAGATAGTCAATTCTCAAATTGATCTGGCAGAGCTTCTGATGAACCTTTAGTTTATCCTTAACCTTAGCATAGTGCGAGAACTGCTGATCACTGTTCTGCTTCCCTGTGATTGGACCCACGTTATGTCACTGAATCGACTCTTTAAAATAAATTGAATGAAACAATAAATATTAGATGCTGGATTACGGATGGTCCAGGGAAATACTACAATTCAGAAAGTTCTAAGACACAGAGAAACACCAAAACAGGCAAATATTTGATAGTGGACTGGAAAAAAAAAATATATATATATATATATATATATGTATGTATACATAACTGTATATATGAGAAAAAGCTAATTTCTGGATACATTACCATGTGCATATCAAGTTTAAAAATGTAAAACCATAACTACAAATATGTGTACATATATAGGAAGGTGAATATATATGATGCATGCTTCTGTAGCATTCAGAGAATTTTCAATGGGAATGAAAATAGCTATTTAGGACTACAAGGTCTATTTTTAAGGAAAAGGAATATTTAATTGGATAGAAGTACATGGTGGACTTCATGGGCATTATCATACCTCACTTAGGTTAGCTCAGGGGTGTACACATGTGAGTTCCCACTACACCTTTGCTTGGGTTAACAGTGTTTCTGGAAGAAAAATGAAAAACAGGAAGGTTCAATTTAAAAAATATTCAACAACTGGAATCTGCTTAAGGAAAAAAGTGTAGTTGGATGTGACTAGAGTTGATGATCAGAGGAGAAAGGACAGGATGTGGAGGTTGGAAAGCTATGTTCTGCAGGTACTTCAAACTACATAGGTACACATTTGCCTTAATCACTTCTGTTGAATTCTATGGGAAAACATCACATCTTACAACATTAAGTAGCTGAGGTTGACATTTAAAAACATTTTAGCATTGATGAGAAAATAGGGACTAGGACACAACAGACAGAAAGAATTCATTATAGAGTTATATAGCACAAAATCAAAACTATAGTCTAGACTAACTTTTTACTTACTTCAAAAAAAAAAATTAAAAGCAGAAATTTTGAAGGTTCCCAGCACAGAAATTCAAATGTTTGGTAAGATAGTGTGTATTACCTTGATTTCATCATGAAGCTTGATATATAAAAACCTCTGCCAAAATATCACACTATACACCATCAATAAATGCAACTACGCAATCCTGAGAACAAAACTAAAGATAATATAATCTCCCTAGTACATATGATCAGGAATTTGACCTATTTATGACAGGCACAAGGCACAAAATCACATTGTAAGTGCTCTTCCCATTGAGGGAAGAGTCCAAATAGGAATTGATCTTAAGGGAACTGAAGAGATTTCCATTGACTACAATTGCTTAGTTTTGGAATGTCTGCTCATAGAACTTAAGACTAACTGCGAAATATTCTGTGAATTATATTGACATTCTTTCCACTCTACAGGAAGTATAACCACAAATCTGTGGTGATGTTGTATTTGTGATCTAGTAAAAAAAAAAAAAAAAAAAAAAAGGAGAACATAGGATAATGCCTGCGACTCTATAACATATAGAGGTCAGGTAGTGGTAGCACACATCCTTAATCCTAGCATTCGGGAGGCAGAGTTTCATGTGGATCCCTGTGATTTCAAAGCCACACTGAGAACAGAGACAGACATGGAGGCACACACCTTTAATTCCAACACTAGTTAACCACAACGGTCTGGAGGTCTCCACAGATAGAGAAGAATTGATAGAGCCGAACGGAAATATGAGATGATGTAGCTGGGCAGAGAGGGGAAGTAAGATGGCAGGGCACAGAATGGTATAACGATGTGAGTATACAGGAAGTAGCTCTCTTGGGCTAGAATTTCCTAGCAGGAAGACTTTGTGGCTGGCTTCTTCCCTCCGTCTGATCTCTTAGCTTTCATCCCAATATCTGACTCTGGGTGTTTGGTTTTGTTTTTAGTAATAAGACCGTTTAGCAATTCATGTGAAACAGTTCACTTGGCCTCTTCTGAGATTACTTAGGGAACAGACCTTCAGGGTAGACGATCAAGTATTTTTTTTACGTTTATCTTTTTGTCATATCATGAATGTATACAATGTCTTCAAATTATATCTACCCTCCATGCATCATGTCCACCTTCTTACCGGATCCCCAAGATGCCTCTCCTAACTGCCTGTCCTCTACTTTTGATAATCGGCAGAGTCTTGATTGTGGGGACATCACCTGGAGCTTGGGAAACCTATCAGGAGCCACACCCTAAGGAAACCAACTGCCCCTCCCCTAACAGGCATCCACAGCCAATAACTCTTGAGCTAGAAGTGGGAGAGTGTTGAGGCCTTTCACAATCCCTGCTGGAAATTAGACTCCCCTGATTCTGTGCATGGCCTCGGAAGGCTACCACAGCTGCTGTGGCTTCGTGAATGCAATGGTGTCCAGTGTGTGTACAGTGTCCAAGGAGACCAGAAGGCACCAGAGGCCCTGCAACTGGACTAACTAAAGGTTGCTAACCACCACTTGGGTGATGGGACTCAAACCGGGATCCTCTGGAAGAGCGAGAAGTGCTCTTCTGAGCCATCCCTCCTGCCCCTCTATACCTGTTTTAGAACTCTGTCTATACTGGCATAACCCGTGTCGAATAGAAATCAGTGGAGACGAGCTCATTCCTAATGATACACTATCATTTTACCGACAATGTGAAATTTCAAAGACAGGGTTGCTATCACTTTAAAAGGTATCCCAAGACAGAAAGGCCTCAAGGGAAAGAGGTGTGATTCTGAGCAGACCCCAGAATTTAAGGGCCTGTATGGCTCATTGGACACAATACACGTCAATCACTCTGTCTCGGCAAATGAGCTTACAGCTCTGGTGACGTGTGAGAGGGGCCATTATTACCCCTCAAGGCTCCGCCCCCTTATTCTTGGTTCTCAGCCTTCTTGGGGCTGGCCTCAGCAGGAAGCTCCTCCCTGGTACTGTCTAGCCCTTCCTTTATAGGTAGTCTACAAGTAACAGCTCCACCTGCTCACTCCTGGAAAACCTTCCCTATTGCTCTCACTGCCTCCCAGGAGCTACTTGAGGCCACAGCCTCTCTCTACTTCATGGGAGTCACCTTAACAACGCCTCATCCCCACCAACACCTTCAAAGCTCGAAGCTTCAGTAAGATCTTCATTGGCCTCAAATTCCTGCCATGTCTGCTGTTGCGGAGCAGAAGCCTGGATTAGCTGACCAAGAGCAAGAAGGTGGTAGGATGGTGCAGGACGCTGGACAAAGTGTCTTGCATGTGCTGCCAATCCAAGAGGCTGTTGATGACATCGAAGGAACCACAGGATTTTTGGGTTCACAGGCAGTCTCGAGAGCCATTGTTGGGGAAGAGCCAGGGCAGGAGGAGATATGGCCCGGTACTGAGGAGATGTGCACTCATGTGGAAGAGGTCTGGCCAGACATTGAGGACATCTGGCCTGATGTCGAGGACGTCTGGCATAAAGTGGAGGACATGTGGCCTGATGTGGAAGACATATTCTGGCCCCTGATGTCGAGGACATTTGGCCAGATGTCCAGGACATCTGTCCTGTTGTCGAGGATGCCTGGCCTGATGTGGAGGAAGCCTGTCTCGCTATCAAGGACATCTGGCCCGACATGGAGGACACATGGCCTGATGTCGAGGAAGCCTGTCTCGCCATCAGGGTCTTCTGGCCTGATGTTGAGGACAAATGGCCTGATGTCGAGGACATCTGGCCTGTTGCCAAGGAAGCCAGGCCTGATGTTGAAGAGGGCTCGTATGTCTGGAAGAGTGATCTGAAGAATGAAGTAGCTCAGAAGGAAGCTGAGGACGACCAGGACTACAATAATGAAGAAGAGGAGAGGAGGAGGAAAATGATGTTGACTATGAATATGAGAAGAACAGGGAAGATGAGGATGAGGACCAGGGGAAGGAGATCATCCAGCATGCTGTGAGTTCATCTAATGGGCTTTAGGTCCCTGTAGAGAAAGTGCATTTCTCTCCAATATTCCATGCCACATATGTGTGTAGACACACGATTAATGACCACATTCTGCTTCACCCAAGGCATGACAAGTTCAGTCCTTGGAGGCCCAACTATTCAGGACAGGCAAAGACCCTCCAAGAAGTCCAGACCCTGGCAAAGGAAGCATAGAATAGAATGGGGATGGCGAGTGCCTAATAGAAGGTGCTACCTCTAGGATGACTGTCTTTTATAACACCTGGGAAGGGATTCCAAGCTACATTACACAGCTCAGAGGAACCCGAGGAGGACATGTTCTAGTACAGCGAGTCCTTGACTAGCACTTCTGGGAATCTATCAGCTGCTGATCCTTGCAACAAAGGGACAAGGCCACCAAGCATCTGCAATGTGACTTATCATTCAGGATCTGTTGGCATTGGTAGCTCACTTACAGCCCATACACAAGTGTTTGAGTTTCAAGGAGAAAATATGTACAGTTCTTTGGTTAAGAATAATGAAAGATATAAGGTAGACTATTTTCTTAAGATTCAAACAAGTGGTTCATACCAATGTTTTGTAATTGTTAATTATCGCTTATTCTTCCTTCAGATCAGGGCAAAGGAAGCCATGGATAAAGAGAGACACAAAGAATCGGTTCCTTGAGGATTTCAGATCATCTAACAAGCATTAACACATGGCAAGGTATCAGCAGTGATCCTCTTCTAATAGACTTCATCCCAATATATGCACTTAAACCTTCCCCCACTCTTTAAGCAAAGTTGAAATTAAAAATAAAAGTAATTTGAAACAAATAAACGGGAGAGACTTTTGTCAATCATACAAGCTCAAGTCGATTGATGTCCCTTTCTTTTGGTTTTAGCCTACCAGTCATTGAAGCAGATTACTTTTACCTGGTTTCACTCTTCCTAGCACACTCTCAATACATTCCATTAGTATGTTTAATGCACTTATGAACAAGAAAGCAGAAATGGAGTTCTAGCCTGGTCTGAATTTTATTCCCAGAAACTGACAAGTGACCCATTTTGTCTGCAAGCAGGTTGGGGCACTTGAACAAGAGGGACCAAGACAGTCGCGCCAGCACCTGGGAACTTGGGAGCAATGCCAACTCCTTAGCTCCATTCAAGACGTATTAGATAATAAATTCTCAAATTGATCTGGCAGAGTTTCTCATGAACCTTTAGTTTATCCTTAACCTTAACATAGTGCGAGAACTGCTGATTACTGTTCTGCTTCCCTGTGATTGGACCCACGTTATGTCACTGAATCGACTCTTTAAAATAAATTGAATGAAACAATAAATATTAGATCCTGGATTACGGATGGTCCAGGGAAACACTACAATTCAGACACAGAGAAACACCAAAACAGGCAAATATTTGATAGTGGTGTGGAAAAAAAAAATATATATATATATATATATATGTATGTATACATAACTGTATATATGAGAAAAAGCTAATTTCTGGATACATTACCATGTGCATATCAAGTTTAAAAATGTAAAACCATAACTACAAATATGTGTACATATATAGTAAGGTGAATATACATGATGCATGCTTATGTAGCATTCAGAGAATTTTCAATGGGAATGAAAATAGCTATTTAGGACTACAAGGTCTATTTTTAAGGAAAAGGAATATTTAATTGGATAGAAGTACATGGTGGACTTCATGGGCATTATCATACCTCACTTAGGTTAGCTCAGGGGTGTACACATGTGAGTTCCCACTACACCTTTGCTTAGGTTAACAGTGTTTCTGGAAGAAAAATGAAAAACAGGAAGGTTCAATTTAAAAAATATTCAACAACTGGAATCTGCTTAAGGAAAAAAGTGTAGTTGGATGTGACTAGAGTTGATGATCAGAGGAGAAAGGACAGGATGTGGAGGTTGGAAAGCTATGTTCTGCAGGTACTTCAAACTACATAGGTACACATTTGCCTTAATCACTTCTGTTGAATTCTATGGGAAAACATCACATCTTACAACATTAAGTAGCTGAGGTTGACATTTAAAAACATTTTAGCATTGATGAGAAATAGGGACTAGGACACAACAGACAGAAAGAATTCATTATAGAGTTATATAGCACAAAATCAAAACTATAGTCTAGACTAACTTTTTACTTACTTCAAAAAAAAAAATTAAAAGCAGAAATTTTGAAGGTTCCCAGCACAGAAATTCAAATGTTTGGTAAGATAGTGTGTATTACCTTGATTTCATCATGAAGCTTGATATATAAAAACCTCTGCCAAAATATCACACTATACTCCATCAATAAATGCAACTACGCAATCCTGAGAACAAAACTAAAGATAATATAATCTCCCTAGTACATATGATCAGGAATTTGACCTATTTATGACAGGCACAAGGCACAAAATCACATTGTAAGTGCTCTTCCCATTGAGGGAAGAGTCCAAATAGGAATTGATCTTAAGGGTACTGAAGAGATTTCCACTGACTACAATTGCTTCGTTTTGGAATGTCTGCTCATAGAACTTAAGACTAACTGCGAAATATTCTGTGAATTATATTGACATTCTTTCTACTCTACAGGAAGTATAACCACAAATCTGTGGTGATGGTGTATTTGTGCTCTAACAAAAAAGCGAGATCAGAGGATAATGCCGGCAAATCTATTACAAATAGAGGTCAGGTAGTGGTAGAGTGATAGAGCTGAACGGAAATATGAAATGATGTAGCTGGGCCGAGAGGGGAAGTAAGATGGCAGGGCACAGAATGGTATAACGATGTGACTCTGGGTGTTTGGTTTTGTTTTGTTTTTAGTAATAAGACCATTTAGCAATTCATGTGAAACAGTTCACTTGGCCTCTTAGAGATTATTTAGGGAATAGACCTTCATTATAGACAATCATGTCCTCCATTTCATATTCACTCTTCCTTTCTGGCCCCACATCCGGAGAGTGGAGGCTCACACTGGTTCTAAAAAAGCAGCTATATCAATATTGTTTTTTCTAGTTCCCATTGAAGTATGCAGTCAAATATCCATAGTGATTTCCTTCTAGGAGAGAAAAAAATACCTTAGCCCATTTGTGCTGCTATAACAAGATGCCATAGAGTAGGTAATTTACAAATAATTGTATTTTATTGCTTATTTCTTAGTAAATTGGTGGCTGTGAATCCAAGACTATGTCACTGACAGTTGCTATGTCCTATAAAGAGTTTCATCTGCTTGCACGGTGGTACTATTTTGCTTCATCTTCTAGAGGCAATCACTCTTGTGTCCTCATTTTATAAGGATCTGATCTTTCATTACAGGGGAGCTCTTACGATATCATAACCTACTAATGTGACAATTGATATTGTTGTGTTGAGCATTAGGCTTAAATGTGAACTGTAGTAGAGAAAGAAGCCATAGCAGTGAATCAAGTAATGTACCAGGTAATAAGCACGTTTCCAATAGGCCGGAGTGAGCCTCATGTTCCACACAGAGGGCTCTTTGGCCACTTTTGAAGTCCAAAGTTAGTCTTTGTTTCTATATCTCACTCACTGCTACTTTGTCCTGATTTCTTTCAAATAATTGCTCATTACTTAAAATGAAAATATAATCACATCATTTCCTCTTTTCCTTTTACCCCATTTCTTGGCCCTCCCATGTATACCCTCATCTTGCTAGCTCTCATATTCATGGCCTCTTTTTATTTAAAATTTACTTGTATCTAACAGTAGACAAAGAACTAAAGGCAACTAGGGAGTGCTGTAGTTGGTAGCCATCCCAGCCTTGGCCTGGAAGTTCCAACCCCATTGAGGCTTAGGTAACAGTCACGCCTACAAGGTGGGGCTGAGAGAGGACACTGAAGACCTGGGTTCCAGATGCCCAGGCTCTCTTAGTTCCTGGACCCTGGACGCTGGAGGTAGACTGAGCAGAGTTCTCCAGAGAACACAGCAGGACTGCGCCACACTTTTCCCAGACTCTGTAAACTATCCATTCACTTGTAAGTTACCCCACAAAATAAACCTCCCTTTTAACTACATGTAGTGGCCTTAATAATTTCACCAATAGAGTAGGAGAAGCAGTGACCCAAGGGAAAGAGCTCTCCATCCTGATATTTTATAGATGATATATAAGTCGGAAAATTTGTTCTGCCATAGACTAGTTCAGGCTCAACCTTTCCTGCTACTGTGACTTGGAAAGCTCACTCCACAGCATGCTTTCAAACCTCCAACACTGGCTCTCATCAAAGGTGGAGAAAGTCTGCTTGGGCCCACTGAGGGCAATGGACTTGCTTTGTATTTGGCTAATGAACCTTTCTACATTCTCTTTGATATTTATGTGTTTTATGAAAACACCATGTTCCCTTTCTGAAGTGGGAGAGTATGCCAAATTGTTATTAACCACTAAATTTTGTGGGAATGATCAAAGAGATCCACAGGTGTCATTTGCCTGGAAAGGGATATTATTATGTTTAAAGGTTTTCACTATAAATATGAAAAGGTGTTTGATTTCTTCATAGTAGAAAAATGCTTTATACTTTGGAATTCTTTATTCTTGTCGTAACTGAGAAGAATGAAACAGAAAGTCTTAGTTTAGTTAGGTCATCATAGGAAGAATGTCCTTTGTATTTAACATGCTGCTAGTGACTTGACAGCACACCTGAAAGCCCTTGAACAGGAAGAAGCAAAGTCTCCCAGGAGTAACAGATGCCAGGAAATTATCAAATTAAGAGCTGAAATCAATAAAATAGAAATAAAGAGAACAATACAAAGGATTAATGGAAGAAAGAGTTGGTTCTTTGAGAAGATCAACAAGATAGACAAGCCCTTATCCAAACTAACCCAAAGACAGAGAGAGAGCATCCAAATTAACAAAATCAGAAATGAAAAGGGAAACATAACAACAGACAATGAGGAAATCCAGAGAATCATCAGGTCATACTTCAAAAACCTCTACTCCACAAAACTGAAAAATCTTTTTTTTAATGCATTTATGTGAGGATGGACGCTAACGTGGCAGTGTGAATTAAATACTTTCCAGGTCTTTTTTTGTTTGTTTGTTTGTTTGTTTCAGCTTTCAAACCTTTTGTTCTGACTGTAACCATTTCCACTTTTCACTATTTGGCTTTTTCTGTCTTTTTATATTTACCAATGCTAAAATCTGAGCTATACAAGAAGTAAGATGGCAGGGCACAGAATGGTATATAGATGTGAGTATACAAGAAGTAGCTCTCTCTTGGGCTAGGATTTCCTATGGTAATTCCTTGTGATTGCCTTGGTCTATCCCTCTGATCTCTCAGCTTTCATCCCAATATCTGACTCTGGGTGTTTGGTTTTGTTTTTAGTAATAAGACCATTTAGCAATTCATGTGAAACAGTTCACTTGGCCTCTTCTGAGATTACTTAGGGAACAGACCTTCAGGGTAGACGATCAAGTATTTTTTTACGTTTATCTTTTTGTCACATCATGAATGTATACAATGTCTTCAAATTATATCTACCCTCCATGCATCATGTCCACCTTCTTACCGGATCCCCAAGATGCCTCTCCTAACTGCCTGTCCTCTACTTTTGATAATCGGCAGAGTCTTGATTGTGGGGACATCACCTGGAGCTTGGGAAACCTATCAGGAGCCACACCCTAAAGAAACCAACTGCCCCTCCCCTAACAGGCATCCACAGCCAATAGCTCTTGAGCTAGAAGTGGGAGAGTGTTGAGGCCTTTCACAATCCCTACTGGAAATTAGACTCCCTTGATTCTGTGCATGTCTTAGGAAGGCAACCACAGCTGCTGTGGCTTCATGAAGGCAATGTCTTTGTCTTGTCTAGAAGACACTATATTGCAGCAGTCCTCCTAATCTCTAGCTCTTACAATCTTTCTGCCCCCTCTTACATAATATCCTCTGGACCTTGAATGTGAGAATGGGACATAATTCTCCATTTTAGGGCTGACCACTCCATAGTCACTACTTCTCTGAACTTTGTCCTACTGTGAGTCTCTGTGTTATTTTCCATCAACCACAAAAGGAAGCTCCTCTGATGCATGGTAAGAATTATGCTAATAGCTGGGCAGTGGTGTTGTACACCTTTATTCCCAGCACTTGGGAGGCAGAGGCAGCCTGGTCTACAGAGCAAGGTCTAGGAAAGGTATAAAGCTACACAGAGAAACCCTGTGTCAAAAAAAATTATGTGTGATGATAAGTATTTAGAAGGTATCTGATACTATGTCTATTTAGCAAAGTAATAGTAGTAGGTTTTCCCCTAGGGCCTGTGACCTCCCCAGCCATGGATTCTTGGCCAGGCATATGTCCCTCTGTGAAATGGGTTTTAATTCCAATTACAAAGCCATGGTTTACAACCATAATATTTGTGGCACGTTTGCACCAATGAACTTATCTAGTTATGTCAGTCATTATGGTAGCTCACAGAATTCACTGCTGAGTAAGATTGCTGATCATATTTTCCCCCTACTAACCTGTATAGTACCTTCTAGCACAATGTAATGTAGCATGAATCTTAACAGGTCCTTTTAATAAAATCAAACCCAGTGCCAGTTATTGGGGTGAATGCTGGAAGATCAGAGAAGCAGAACAAGCCACAACTTCCTCACCTTGTTCATTCTTCAGGTGATCCAGTTTCCTCAGACTGAATGCCTCTCCGCTGAACTGTGCTGCTCAAAAGCCTAAAAGCTTAACCAGGCTAGTTCCTGGTTCTCATGCCTTATATACCTTTCTGCTTCTTGCCGTCACTCTCTGGGATTAAATGCGTGAGTCACCATGCCTGGCAGTTTCCAGTATGGCTTTAAACTCACAGAGATCCAGATGGATGTCTGCCTCTGGAATGCTAGGATTAAAGGCGTGTGTGCCACCATTTTCTGGCCTCTATATCCAGTGGCGGTTTTGTTCTCTGAACCCAGATAAGTTTATTAGGGTGCACAATATTTTGGGAAACACAATATCACTACAATGTAAGCTGGCCAGTTGGGCGGAATCTTCCAGGTCACTATCACTTGGGTTTGTTTTGATTTGTTTTTATGTCCTATGACCAAATTTTGTGATGTCTTCGATGGTAGGGACTTACTGCTAAGTTCTAATGGATGACCAAAAGCAATGACAATAGCCTAAATTGACCCAGGAGTCTCTGGGATGCCTATGACCACAAACTGTAGGGTTTATCTCACACTTTGCACTAGGCTTTTTGTTTGATACCCTATGGATTCTCAGAACTGCATTATTCCCATACATAGGGCAACTTCAGTTTAAACTCTTTTTAGCATACATACTTTAGGCAACTTTTAAAATAATAGGTTTCTATGTGGCCTTTCCAAGCATTCTTGCTGATAGCTCTCCCTCCTGCTATGGCAACCTGTTTCCTAGTCTTCCATGCATCCTCTCCCAACTTAAACCTTCCCCTTATTCTCTGTTCTCCCTTCATATGAACTGTACACTATCACGCCTGTTTTAATCTCTTTCTCATTCCTTCCCATGGCTTCTGTTTATAGGTTTATGTCCTCTGCAGGTACTCCAAGTTAAACATCAAATCTGAAACTTTGCTGGTAGGATCCACAAATGAGAGGTAACATATAGCATTTGTTCTTTTTGGGCCTGGCTTACCCATATATTTTCCAGTTTCATCCAAACCCGGAAATTTCATTGTTTTGTTTTTATCTACAGATCAATAAAATTTCATTGTATGTCGGTACCACATTTTAATATCCACTCATAAGTTGATGGATATTTAGGCTGTTTCCATTTCTTGGATATTGTGAATAAAGCAGTAATTAACATAGATGAGCAAGTATCTCTGTTGCAGGATATAGAGTCTTTTCGACACTAGAGCTTGTCCATATATTAAATCTGATTTCCATCATGTCTGCAGCATTTTACATACCCACCAACAGAGAACGAGGGCTGCTCTTTCCCCCACAGCCTCACCAGCATTTGTTGTCATTTGACTTTTAATCATTTTTAAGCTATTTTAACTGGAGTTGGAAAATAAAAATAAATTAAATTTACATTTCCCTGATTCCTCAGATGTTGAACACTTCTTAGGATATTCTTAACAATTAATATGTATTCTTTCGTGTAGACCAATTTTTAAATGGTCTTATTAATAACAGAAAACATGTAGCCAGGCATAGGGTTGAAACCCTGATAGATCAGAGGAATACGAAGGGCCATATGCTAACCTCACCTCTTCAACTCTGCAGCTTCCAAAATGTGAGATTCTTCCTGTCAACCCATGCCTTGCTTTCTGCCATCTGATTTTTTTCTGTCTGTCCAGCCACATCACTTCCTCTTCTTGCCCAGCTCTGTCACTTCCTTTCTCTACATACCTCCAGACCTCCATGGTTAACTAGTGTTGGAATTTAAGGCGTGTGCCACCATGCCTGGCTCTGTTCCTAGTGTGGCCTTGAACTCACATAGATTCAGACAGATGTGTACCTCCCTAGTGATAGAATTAAAGGCATGTGCTTACATTGCCTGACTTTTGTGTTTACTTATAATTGCTGTTTTTTTCCACTGATCTCCAAGCAAGCTTTATTTATTTGAGCAGAAATAAAATATCACCACACTTTTGAGAATTCTGTTAAGAGCTAAAGCCCACCTTTTGACTGAGTTGTTTCCTTGATGCTTTGTTTTTTGACTTTGTTTGTTCTTGATATTAATCCTCTAACAGATGTAGGTCTGGAGAGGATTTCTTTCCCAACCCTGTGGGCTCCCTTTTCACTCAACTGGCTTTATCCTTTGCTGTACAGAGATCATTATATTTCTAAGTTACATTTGTCAATCAGAATTAATTCCTGAGTGAATTCTAAGTTTTTATTGTAGTGTTTTCCATCTCTTTGGTTAGGCTTATTCTTTTGGCATTCTATGACTATTATGAATGGGACTGCTTCACTGATTTCTTGTTTATGGTGTTTGTTATTCGTATATAGACAGGCAACTACTAATTTTTGTTAAGTTGATTTTGTTTATCTGTCATACCTTCTCTTGTCTTAGCAAGAACTTAAAGTACCGTTTTGATCAGAAATGGAGACAGTGGATAGTCCTATCTTGTTCCCAATTTTAATAGACTTTCAAGTTTTTCTTTTATGTTTAAGATGATGTCGGCTATAGATTTGTCATACATAAACTTTATTATGTCTAAATGCATTGTTTCAGGCCTAATTTTCTAGGACATTTATCACAATATGATGGTCATTTTTGTCAAATGTATATATTGAGAAGACCATGTTATTTTGGTCCTTAAGTTCATTCATATGATTTATTATATTTACCAAAATATTTATATTATCATCCCTGCATCACTGGGATAACACGAATTTGATAATTGTGGATGGCCTGTTTTATGTTTGTCTGACAAATTTTTCATCTACGTTACTAAGTGGTAGTGATCTGTTGTTCTCTTTTTGTGCATCTTTACTTGGATTTAGAGTAGCATTGGTTTCATAGAACAGGTTTGGAAGTGTTCCTTATATTTCTATTTTTTTCGATAATGGGGAAATATTTCTTGCAGTTCTTTAATGGTCTAGTAAATTTTTTCTCTGCATCCATCCAGAGCCAGGATGGTTTATTTATTTATTTTTCAGTCAGGGGACTTCTTATTACTGTTTAAATCTCACTTCTTATTGTAGTTTAAATTGTTGATCTCCTCTTGGTTTTGATGGTTAAGATGTATTTAGAAATTAATCCATTTCTTTCTGGTTATCCAGCTTGTTTTTGGTCTGTGTGACCTGCCCATTGGTGAAAGCGGGGTACTGAAGTCACATATGTATTGAGGGAGGTTCATAAATTCTTTAATATCCCACAGTGTTTGTTTTATGAAGTTGGGTGCACACAAGTTTTATGTATATGAGGTAATAATTGTAATCTTCTCTTGGTGGACTATTCTCTTAATCAGAATTAAGTGAGCATCTTTTAATTAGTTTTATATTTAAGTTTAGCCATATAGAGACACTTGCACATTCATGTTCATTGCTACTCTATTCATAATAGCCAGAAATTGGAAATGACCTAGATGTCCAAAAATGGATAAATAGATGCAAAAATGTGGTAATTTACACAGTGATTATTCAGCTGTTTTAAAAATGAAATCATAAAATTCTCAGAAAAAAAACTATCTTGAGTGAGATAACCCAGACCCAGAAAGACAAATATGGTATGTGTTAGGTATGTGTAGATGTTAGACGTTAAGTGTTCAATAAACATGCTACAATCTGTATAAGCACAGAGGTTAGTTATAGAGTAAGCAACTAGGGAAAATAAAAGGGTGTCCTTAGGAAGGGGAAACAGAATAGATAGTTATGGATGGGTGGATGGACATGGGGGAAGACTGGAATCAGGGGACCAAGTTGGGGGAAGAAGCAAGTATGGGATGGAATAAAGGTAGGGACAACTAAAACTAATTGCTATTTCATGGATATTATGTAGACTCAATACAGTAGAAGATATATATATATATATATATATATATATATATATATATATATATGAAATAAATCTAAATGGAATCACAAAATAGGAGAGACAAAGCCCCAACTCTTGCCACCAAATGAGACCTTCAGTGCTGGGGATTGGTTATATCTGAGTTGTAGGCAAAAGGAGACACATGGAAACCAAGGCTATTGCTAAAACTATTGGTTATTCTGCACAAACTGATATAAGGCCCTATTTCTGAAGACACCACCTATAAACTCATTGAACACAGAGAGGTTGAGCTGGTGCCTACCAAGAACCTTCATCCCTATTGATTGTTGTTCACAGTGCTAGAAGGTTCTCTGATTACTGCTAGAGGAGAAAGGTGAACACCATCTCACTTACAAACCATGTGATCTGCAGTGGTGATCTGCCTGAAAGATACGCAGGTGCAATCATGGTGCAAAAGTTGGATAGTAACCAACTACTATCTGATTGGATTTAAGGCCCACTCCATGAGATGAAACCCATGCTAAACATTACTCAGGTGTCCAAATACATAAGACTAGATAGACCACGGACCTGGGGAAAACCAAATACTACTGTTAAAGTTACATAGCCATAAAATAACTTTTAGCAACATTCTGCTATATTCATAAATCAATGTCTTGTTAAGCCAACATAGGAGAATCATCCTCCTGCAGTAGATGGGAACAAATACAGAGACCCAAAACTGGACAATATACAGAGTGAGAGACCTTGGAACACTCATTCCTAAATGGGATGACTCCATCAAATCCCATCCTTGAGGGCTCAGAGAATTCTGAGGAAGAGGAGGCAGAAAGATTGTAAGATCCAGTGGGGAACTTCCTGAGCACTCTGTTTCTCCATATTCCTATGATGTATCTCTTTCCTTGCTCTCCCACTCTGTCCCCTTTTCAGCTTGAACCTCCCATTCCCTTATGTTCTCATCCCCCATCCTTGCCCTCCATAATCCCCCTCACCTCCAGTTTGCTCATGTAGATCTCATCTATTTCTTCTTCACTGGGTGATCCATTCACCCTTCCTAGGGTCCTCCTTACTGGCTAGTCTCCCTAGAGCCGTGGGTAGGAGTCTGGTTATTCTTTCCTTTATATCTAGTATCCACTTATGAGTGAGTACATACCATGTTTGTCCTTCTGAGTCTGGGTTACCTCACTCAGGATGATATTTTCTAGTCCCATCCATTTGCCTGCAAATTTCATGATGGGAATAGGGAGAAACAGAGTGCTAGGGAAGTTTCCAGGAATCCACAAGGATGACCCTACTTTAGAGTACTAGCAATAGTCGAGAGGGTGCCTGAACTATCTTACTCCAGTGATCAGATGGCTGAATACCCTAACTGTCATCATAGAGCCCTCATACAGTTGCTGATGGAAGCAGATGCGGAGATCAGGCCGAGCTCCAGGAGTCCAATTGATGAGAGAAAGGAGGGATTCTATAAGCAAGGGACATTGAGATCATGATGAGAAAATGTACAGAGACAGCCAGCCAAACTACTGGTAATGCATAAACTGTGGACCAATAGCTGAGGAGCCCCCATGGTACTGGACTAGGCCCTCTGGATAGTCAAGACAGTTGTTTAGCTTGAACAGTTTAAGGGGTCCCAAGGCAGTGGGATTGGGACACATCCCTGGTGCATGAGTCAGCTTTTTGTAGCCCAGTGCCTATGGTGGGACACATTACACCTTCATGCAGGGAGGAGGGGCACGGACCTGCCTCAATTGAATGTACCAGGCTCTGCTGACTCCCCATGGAAAACCTTGCCTTGAAGGAGTTTGGAATAGGGAGTGAGTTGAGGGGGAAGGCTGCGAGAAGGGGCGGGAGGAGGGAGGAGAGGGGAATCTGTGGTTGGTAGGAAAATGAATAATTATGTTAATAATAATATTAATAATAAAAGAAAAGAAAAAAGATCCAGTGGAGATGGAAAACACCAAGGAAACAAGGCCTTCTAGACACAAGTAACTGATGCACAGAGGAACTCACTGAGACTTTAATAGCATGCACAGGGCCTTCATAGTTCTAAGCCAGATGAGCTTACAGCACTGAAAGGGGAAGTGAACACAAGTTCCCATCCCTAACCCAGAAGCTAAGTCCAACTGACAACCATTTGCAAATGAAAATTTAGTTTTTGCCAACAGAGTCTTACTAGGTAAACAAATCACACTTAAGGGCAGGCTCCATGCCCAGAAGTAGGTGCCCAACACAGAACAAATTTAATAGTATGGAAGTGGAGTGCATTGTCTCATAATGCTTTGCCTGGGCATATTGTTTTTTGTTTTTTGTTTTGTTGTTGTTGTTGTTGTTGTTGTTTTTACCTTGCAGGTCTTTTGCTTATATAATATGGTTTCTTGTCTAGTGTTTTTATGGGATTTCTATGTGTGCAAATATGGGTTTCTCTGTGTCTATGTGTGTTTTTGTGCTTTGTTGGCTCTTTTTTTTCTGTTTTTTCCTATTCTAGTTTTTTGGTTTTTATTTTATCTTATTTTACTTTTTTTAGATGCATTTTTAAAAAATCAGATGAAGAAAGGGTATGAATTTGATTGGACTGGGAAGTGGGAAGGACCTAGGAGGAGTTGGAGGAGGAGAAACCGTATTTAGAATACATTGTATGAAAAAAATACATTTTCAAAAATGGAACTAAATAAATAAATAAGACATTTATTTTGTCAGATATTAGAATAGTGATACCTGCCTGCTTCCTGGTTTCATTTGCTTGGAGTATGTTTTTTAATTTCTTCACTATAAGATAGTATCTTTCCTTGAACTTGAAGTAAGCATTTTGTAGACAGCAAAAAGATGATTCCTATTTTCTAATCCACTTGGCCATTTTGCATCTTTTGATTGGGGAATTTGGCCATTAATATTCAGAATTATTATAGAAAGGTGCCTATTTATTTATGTCATTTTGTTGATTTTGTGGTGTTTGTTTTCTTATTCCTAACTTAAATAACTGTTTCCCTGGAATTATTTCTTTTCCATCCACAGACTCCTTTATCTTCTGTACTAGTCGTTGGAGCAATGATTTCATCACCATAAACTCCTTTAGTCTGCTTCTATTATGGAAAGTTTTTCTTTACCCTTCTATTTTGATGGGTAATTTTGCCAGTTAACATAGTTTAGGTTGACATCTATGCTCTTTTGGAATTGCTCTAAGTTCTTCTGGCCTTTGGAGTTTCTAGTGAGAAATCAGCTGTTATGATGGGCTTGCCTTTATATGTTACTTGAGCCTCCCTTCAATACCCTCTCCTTGTTCTGTATATTTGTACGTACTCTAACTATAATATCGGGACTATAAAATGAGAGCTGGCTTCTTTAGTCTTGTCTAGTTGATGTCATGTGTGCCTATCATACCTAAATGGGCTTCTCTTTCTCTAGATTTGGGACGTTTTCGGCTATGACTTCGCTGAGGCTTTGCTCTATGCCTATGCCTTGAAATTATATATTTATTACTCATAGATTTGCCCTTTTCATGCTGCATAAAATTTCCTACATATTTGCACATGATTTTTTTAATTTATATTTTTCTTGGATGGATTGATACAATATAGGACTGGAGGAAACATATCTAAACATGTAAAGACTATATACAACAAACCCACAGCTAAGACAATTTTAAATGTAGAAAAAGTTCAAGTTAAAATCGTCTCACTAAAATAAAAACCATAATAGGGATGACTGCTATTTCTACACCTTTTTAAAATTGTGTTTGAAGCTCTAGCTAGAGCAATAAGAAAAATAAATAAAAGATACAAATACAAAAAGAAAAAGCCAAATGATGGAATTGTCTACCTTGGTCCTTAAGCCTTTGTATTCTATTTTCTACATGGTGAGGGTTTTCACTGAATTTTTATTAGACTTATTGAATTCTTCATTTCCGGCTACATCTCAGTTTTGTTTACCTTAAGGATTTCCATCTCTTTATTGAATTCAATATTCATATTCTGAATTGTTCCTATAATTTTATTTAGCTATATTTGTTTGTGGTTTTTTTTGTACTTCAATCACAAGTTTATTCTATCCCTTTAAAGCTCATGCAAATATTTGTGCCCTGTATGAATTCTTTGAACCCTTATACATATTTTATTTACTCTTTGGAATTCTATGCCTTGAGTTTCTTCTTGGGTTGTTCTTTTTAGGGACATTCACTACAGGATTGATTGGTTTTTCATGTTGGTTGTATTTTTGTGATAGGAACTGGGCACCTGGGGTTATGTTGTTGGTTGTATCTTCCAATAAGAAGCTGTAGCCTTCCAGTCCATAGTCCCCATGTATGATGTTCAATTGGGAAGTTTGAGAGAGTTCCAAAGGAATAGAGTTGGGGGAAGCTGGTCTCTTACCAAGGTCTTGAGCACAGAGTGTCCACACATGGGTTGGGGGTAGATTAACTTGCAAAATTTCTAAGAGAGCAAAGCTTAAGGGAGCAGGTCTCTTACTAGGAAGCCTGGGTGTCTTGACAGTGTAGTGAGGCCAGATGTTTGTCTGGGCAGCCTTGAAGAGTCATAGAGGTGGGGCCCAACAGAGTGGTTCTCTTGGTGGAGCTGGTCAAGTACGTTGGGGACTTGTATAGGCTCTCAGTTAGGTGGGGCTGACTTGAGAGTGTAGCTGGGTCAGCTAACTTAAATGAGTTTTGCCTCATGTGTAGACACTGCCTAAAGAGCCTGCAAAATGTTTGGGATGGGGTCTAGGTAAGGGCAGGTGGGTTTTTATGGCCTAGGAAATATGAGAGAAGTGTACCCAACATGCATGTTCAGCTGGAGGTCCCAGGAAGTGCAAGCAGGAAGCTTAAGGAGAAATTGGGCTTAGCAGAGGGTGTGTTGATGTTAGGTCTCTGGGAGAATTGAACTTGTGGCATCTCTTGGGGGCACAAAAACTGAGGGAGCTAATCAGGAAGCTGAGGAGCCTATGAGAATGAGGGAATGGGGCCTATGGTAGTAAGTACTGAGTCCTGTTTTTGTTTTTTTGTTTGCTTTTTCAGTTGCTTCTTTATTTTTGTTGTTGTTATTTGTTAGTTTGTTTTTGAGACTGATTCTCATGGTTCCCAGGCTAGTCTTACGTTCACAGTGTAGCTGAGGATGGCCTTGAATTTCTGACCCTCTGGCCTCCACCTGTTGGCTGAGAAATTTGTTTATTGATTATTTCTAGAGAGAGAGAGAGGTCCTTTGTATTTTGTTATGCAATAATAGAAAATTAATGCACAGGGCTTACCAGAGGAAAGTCTGGTCAGGTTTCTAGGTGTGTAGGTTAAACTATTTATTATTCAACCATTCCTGATATGTACCTATTAGATTTTAGATTTTCTTAGTAAGCTAAATAAGAAAAATAGCCTTGAATTCAAGATTTTAATGTTTATATATATATATATATATATATATGTGTGTGTGTGTGTGTGTGTGTGTGTGTGTGTGTGTGTGTATCTGTGTATGCAGGTGTAAGTCATGGGTATAGTCTTTGAAACTCAAACAGGTCCCAAAAGGAGAGGTAGGGAGATGTGATGAGGAAGGTGTGTGGAGGAAAATAGAACACATGTGACAATAAAATGATAAAGAGACTACTGGGGTAGAAGGGCACTAGTGCTTATGGGGGGATGGAGAGGCTGGGATGAATAAATGCAAATTCTGTTTGAAAACACCATTGTAAACCTAATAGTGTGTGCTAATTTTAAAATTAATAAATCAAAAATACACAAGTGTTCTAAGTTAAAACCTGGTCTTTCAGATTGACAAGAAGTAATATTCATCATAATAAAGGAAAGATATTTTACTTAATACTTGATTTAAACCTTTCAAATGCTTTTTATATATCACATATAGGCTCGCAAATAAACTCTTAACTGTGAGCGCTTCATATGGTACTCAAGTTATAGATTGCTCAGTTTACATATTTGGTTTATTATCCTTACCCCTTCCCCATTTCCTGTCATATTTTGCCACGTAAACACAGAAACACCACAGACCTTTGGTTTGGAAAGGAAACCTTAACCTTGGTCTCATATTCCCTCTTTCTTTAGGGCTTGGACCTACAGACCTAGTGTTGACAAGGCTAAAATCAACCTTCCTACTCCTCCACCCTAACCTAACCACATCCATCCTCTCTAACATGTAGCTGACTTTTTGCCACACATTTTACATAGTTCCTTGGACTCAAGGATTCTCTTCTTTCCCCACATGAAAATAGTTACATGGAGGCTATTTCTCATCAGCTGGATCAGGCACACCTACGTAGAGCCCTTTAGGATTATCACAAACTTTTCAAATGACATTTTGCTTCTCTGATAGCCCTCATCTCTAAACTGTCTATCCTATTTGTTTTCTCTGCTGTTATGCACAGACTGAAATGAGATTAAAAAGCAATCTGTGGTTTTGGAATTTAATTTCTCATAGAACAAAGACTAAGGAAACCAGAAGTTTGTCTAAATGTGCCTGTTGGTATCTAGAGACATTGCTAAGCTCTTCACTGACAAAAAAATGAACAAAAGAGAGAGGCTAGGTATAGTAACACATACCTATAATCCTAGCACTTAGGAGACTGGCAAGATTGTAGGCTCAAAGCCAGCCTGGTCAAGATAGTGAGCAATAATGCTTGCTGCCAAGCCTGATCACTTAAGTTGGATCTCTGGGACCCATATGGTGGAGGAAGAGAACCTATTTCTACAAATTGTCCTCTGACCTGTATCCCATATCACACTAGTGTCCCCATACATGCACATACACACAAAATAAATAAAATGTGATTTAAATATTTTAAAAACAGTATCAACCAAAATTACAGTATTTTCCATGAATAATAAAAAATATTTTTAGAAAATATACAATCAGATCCATCACCTGTAGAAGCTTTCAAAATGCTACACACAGCATGCTAACTTGCTTGTCACTGCTAGCACTATTGGAATGTGTTGCTCTGATTGGTTAATAAATAAAAGGAAGTATAGGTGGGATAAGCAGAGAAGGAGAATTCTGGGAAGTGGAAAGGGAGAGTCAGTAGACACCAGCCCGCCGTCCAGGGAGCAGCATGTAATGGCACACAGGTAAAGCCACAGGACATGTGGCAACATATAGATTAACAGAAATGGTCTGAGTTTAAATGTAAGAGCTAGTCAGTGATAGGCCTGAGCTAATGGCCAAGAAGTTTTAATTAATATAAGCTTCTGAGTGATTATTTTATAAGCGGCTGCAGGGTCCATGGGGCTGGGCAGGACCAGAGAAAACTTCAGCTACAATTATCTTGCTCTAGGATACATTCGAAAATGGAAACTTTTTAGAGTACTCAAAAATTGGTATGATTTGTAATCTCAAATACATATATGATTCTTTCACACTAAAAAATAAGTCCCGATGTCATGGCCTGGTAGTGGGGACCAGAGACAACTTCCATTTCCTCTTAGAAGGCATAATTTCAACACAATTTAGACCTCTGATTACCTAGAAAATGTGTTAAAGACACAAGTCCCTAAATTTCTGTGGGGCTCACTTACTGCTGTAATGTAAACATGCCTTAGGAACATAGATAAGGTGGTTAGTATATCCTGCTTATCAGCTCCAGTACACAGAAACTAGCCACAAGTGATGCTGGCTAGAATAGAAGTCTGACTTATGTGCCATGATTCTTCCTAACACTAGGACTTTTCCAGAGGTTCCATCTTCAGTGACTTGTGTGAAGATGGGGCCATTAGCTTCTGCCCAGTGTTACATTTTCCCGGTCTTAAACTGAGTTCCACAACAAAGTCCTAGTAAATACAGTCCACAATATGCACAGTGGAATAATAACCAGATATATTAAGAAGAAAATGAAACTTTAACTTCTATGGCAACATAAGATTGGAAATCACTATGTTATATTAAATAATCCAGGCACAGAAATATATGTACCACATGATATCATTTACACATGGAATATAAAAACATCAGTTTCATAGAAAATGAGACTATAATGTTGGTAATCAGAGGCCTGGGAGAATAAGGAGTGGGATAACAATGAGTATTATGATATACTTAGAAGGGGATAATAAATTCTGATGTGCTATTGCTCAATAGAAAGACTATAAAGTATTGTGTACTTCAAAAGAGAAAGGATTCGAACATTTTCACCATAAGAAATGAATCTTGATAAGCTAAATATGTTTACCCTGACATAAACATAAACATTGTATGTATTGAAATATCACATGCCCCTCATAAATATGTAGTTTTGTATATTAGCTACAAAGTAAAAATTAAGTAAAAACACAAGGAAAATATGTTAGTCAAATATTGCAGAAAAAAGTTTACAAATGACAAATAAGCATATAAGACAAAGAAGTACACATCAGAACCTGTATATTTAATAGAATAGATTCACACTGTGAATGACTTACTCATGTAGTTCTAATGAGAATTCAATGTGCAATTACTGTGAAAGAGTTTTATAATTTCTTAAAATGTTATATATACAACTACCAGATGATCCATTCATTCTATTCCTAGATATTTAACCAAAAGAAGAAAAAATTATGTCATACATCACAGACCTGCCTATGAATATATGTAACAATTTTATTTTTAACTCCCAAATCTGAACTCAAAACTTAAATGTATAAAAAACTCTGGCACATTAATTTAACATAATATTTAATAGTAATAAAAAAGATGTACTATTGGCACATGTAATAATAGTAATTGATCTCAAAATAATTGTTATTAGTAAAGAATTGTGATGAAAATTGATCACTGTACAAACGCACTTAAATAAAGCTCTGGGGGAGGGGGACATTTGTGTAGCAACAGAAAGCAAATCAATGTTTGGAGATAAGAACTCAAGAGGGAAGTCTTATGAAAGGATGTAGGAACAGTTAATTATCTCGGTTGTGGTGGTCATTTAAATCATTTATATGTCAGAATTTCTGGCATTATAACTTGTAAGTATAGGCAGCATATTTATCATATGTCAATTGTAATTCAATAAAGCTATTTTTAAAAAGCAAGTGATGATCCATTAGGATTGTTTCTTAGTCTTAATCTAAAGCTATAACAGGAGTCCCTTAGGCTGGTAATTTCTAGATAATATAAATTTCTTTTTCACAATTCTGATCAAAACAGCCACAAGTGGTGGAAATATAGCTCAGTTGGTAGAGTACTTGCCTAGCATGTAGGCAGCCCTGGGTTTAATTCTCAACATCTCATAAAAACAGGCGCATAACTATAATCCCAGTACTCAGGAGGTAGAGGCAAGAGTCTACACATAAAGCTACCTGGGCTACATTAAGATGTTATCTCAAAATAAACAAACAAAGTCTTTGCTGAGCTTACTGGCAGATGCCTTTAATCCCAGCACTTGGGAGGAAGAGGTAGGTGGATCTCTGTCATTTTGAGACCATCATGGTCTCTATAGTGAGTTCCAGGACAGCCAAAGCTACATAGTAAGATCCTGCCTCCAAACAAAATAACAAAACACTGACAATGTCTAGTGTCCAGTGAGGTCTTTGCATCTTCTCATTGCATTCTTATGTGGAAAGAGGTGGATGCTGTGTGTTGGTACAACAAAAGAGATTGACAAGTCAATTACCTCTGTGAAACCTGTTTGGTTTTTTTTTTTCCTTTTCTTTTTAATTTTTACTTTGATTTGAATTTGTATTTTATTTTATTTCATTTTTTATTCGTTGCCAGTTTTATACATTTGAATAATGAATATTAGTTTTTCTCACTCTAATTCCATCCCCTCCCTTCCCCTCACACACTGAAATACTTCTTTCCAGTAAGATTTCCTCACATTTTCTTTTTATGTGTGGCCCATTGAGTTTAGTTCGTTTCTTACCAGAGCATGGGTAGGAGATTATTTGCTGGAGCTAAGGCAGCCTAACACCTCCCCCAACATTAAATGTGAATAGTCATTTAGGGGGAGTGGTCTCATGGACCCTCCCCATCCCTGATCAAGTGTTGTTGACTGTCCAAACCTATGCAGGTCTTATGCAAATAACCACAGCTTCAGTGAATTCATGAGTATAATGGCTAAGTCATGTCCAGAAGACATCCTTTTGCCTCCTATCTCACCATTCCCTGGCTCTTATATTCTCTTTGTCCCTCTTCTGTTTAAATTTTATTTTATTTTACTTTATCTTATTTTACTTTATTTTATGTGTGTGTGTGTGTGTGTGTGTGTGTGTGTGTGTGTGTGTGTGTGTGTGTGTGTGTGTGATTTCTGGCATGCATGTCTGTGTACCATGTGCATGCAGTGCCCAAGGAGACCAGAAGAGGGCAGAAGATCTCCTAGAGGTGGAGATACAGTTATGAGCTGCCTTGCAGGTATTGGGAGTTCAACCCAGATTCTCTTAAACTCTAAGCCCTCTTTCCAGCCCTCCAACCCTCTTCTTTGATGTTTTCTGAACCTGGGTATGTGTGATATACTGTCTCATTAAGGGTTGAGAATTCTACCATCATTTTTAACCTCTGCACATTAATCAGTTATGGATTTCCACATTAACTGCTGCCTGATAGAGTAAGAAGCCTTTCTGATGAAGGCTATGTGTAGCACTAATCTCAAATGGTAAACAGGACTTTTGGCCAAATTATCATGGAGCCTCTTTTATAAAAGCATTAACACCATTCATAAGGCAGAGAGCTTCTGACTTATTCAATTCTCAATTGACCTCTCCTCTCCATATTATCACATGGGGTAATTTAAGTTCAAACATACAAATTTAGGAGAAACATATACATCTACACAATTACAAATGGTCTATCCATAAGAGATGGCAATATATTGTTGTTAAAAATGTTTATTTTTATTTATTTATTTATTTATTTATTTATTTATTTATTTATTTATTGGTTTTTCAAGACAGGGTTTCTCTATTTAGTTTTGTACCTTTTCTGGAACTCACTTGGTAGCCCAGGCTGGCCTCGAACTCACAAAGATCCTCCTGGCTCTGCCTCCCAAGTGCTGGGATTAAAGGCGTGTGCCACCACCGCCTGGCTAAAAAATGTTTATTTATTTTGTTATGTAAAAACTTGTCAAGATGGGTGTTTGGTATCAAAACAAAATTCATAGTCCCATCAATCTTATTGTCCTATTTTCAAAGCAAAAATGAATGAATTAAATCAATATGTTAAAAGAATAGAAAATACCAGCAATTAACAGAGAATATTTGGGGAGATAGGCAAGGATTGGGAGTAGTAGAAATATGGTAATGTACTACTATGTCTTGTGAAAGCTAACTTTATGTCAACTTGATAGAAGCTATAGTCATCTGAGAGGAGGTACCTCCAATTGAGAAAATACCTCCAGAAGATCTGGCTGTAAACAAACAAGACTGTAGGGCATTTTCTTAATTAGTGATTGATGTGGAAGGGCCCAGCCCACTGTGTTTGGAGATGCCCCTGGTCTAGCGGTCCTGGGTTCTACAAGAAAGCAGGCTGAGCAAGCCATAGGGAGCAAGCCAGTAAGCAGCATACCTCCATTGCTTGCTGTATCAGTTCCTGCCTTCAGGTTCCTGCCCTGTGTGAGTTCCTGTCCTAAGTTCCTTCAGTGATGAACAGTGATGTGGAAGTGTAATTCAAATAAACCCTTTTCCTCCCTAAGTTGCTTTGGGTCTTGGTATTTTATCACAGCAATAATAACCCAAACTAAGATACCTATATTATGCAATTCATCCATTCTAAATTGCCACTAGAGAAATAAGGAACTCACCTAGGGAGGTATCTCAATGGTTAAGGCATTTGCAGCACACTTGATGGATTTAGAATCAGTGTAGACACAAACTCTCCTTTGGGTATATTTATAAAGGTGTTGCCAGAAATATTAAACCAAAAGGAGGATCTGCCCAGAATTGATGTAGAATCATCCCATGGGCTGAAAAAGTAAGGTGAGCACTCTAAAAGAGAATGTGGATACAATGAGAGCGCAGTTGCATCATTTGTCTTCTGTCATGACTTCTCCACTAAGATGGAGTATTCCCTCAGACTCAAAGTTAATAAACTCTTCACTCCTTAAGTTCATTTTTCTCCAGTATTTTAGCTATGGTAAAAAGAAGAGTAATTAATACAGAAAATTGGTACTAAGAAATAGGACCTTGCTTTGAAAATATGACCAGGTAGTTCTTAGGTCATTAGAATTGCTTCATGGGAGGAATGTAGAACATTCTGAAACTTAGGACTAGAAAATCACTAGAACACAGCAAGCTGAGCTTAATGAAGCATTCTTGTGAGAGTTAGGAAAACCAGAATGTTGAGAGGCATACAGACACTGCAGGCCTACTTCATGATGTTTCAGAGAATAAGGACTCTAAAAGCAATTTAGAAAAAAAAGATACTCAGGTGATGTTCTGGCAAAAATCTGTCTGCATTCTGCCTGTGTCCTGAGATCTTAAATTCAAAAGTAATTAACTAATTTGTTTGGCAGAGGAAACCTTAAGACAGGATAACATTCAGGTGGTGACACAAATATCGTTCACCTCTCTTATCCTGGTATACAGTGAGCAAAAGCAGCAAGAGAAGAAAGGTAAGAAAAAAATGTAGTTTTTTTTTTTCAAGAAAAGGAGCATGGAAAAGATTAAAATTTTAGACAAGGTGAATGGAAATGCAGATGTAATTGTCAAAGGGAATAGTTCGATTAAATAGAAACCTGGTGTTCTATATTGTGACAATAGGAAAGGTACTCTGGGAATATGACCTCACTTATTAAAGGCTCCTACTTATGTAAAGGTGAACTCATTTGAAGGGAGGAATCCTAACCAGATGCTGCTGAAATAATTTCCTGCTGGAAAACAGCTGCCTATTGAAGTGTTTCTCCAAGCTCAGCAAACAGAAGGAAATTGAACAATTTGATCTACTTGGACAGGCTCAATCTCAGGTTGGCAGTGTAACTTGTTAGCATCATCCATGTGATACTTGTTTTATTGAATGAGAGATGCTAAGAATAAAGGAATCAAAGTTCCTAACAGCTACTGAGACAAGGCAATGTGTGGTAGGGCTGGAGTTCCTACAAGGACAACCTGAGATGCCATTGTATGAAGCAATGGAAGTGAAGCTCATGTTACAATGGAGATGCCAAAGATGCCAGGACCATACGACATCCATCAAAGACAACTCCAGGCATGAAGTCAAGTGGGCCCAAGAGAGAGAGAGAGACAACATGAGCTTCAGGTAGCAGATCTCTAAGAATGGAGCTACTACTACACAAGCATGGTAAGAACTCAGATGTTTTCTTTTCATCACATACTGTACATGCTGGATATACAGATTCAAGATTTGGTGTTTGGTCTTCCTTTGGTCCTCTCTTTCCTTACCCATATCTTCCTTTTTTGGAATGGGGATGTTTACTGCATACTGTTGTATATTTGAAATACATAATTATTTTAAATTTTGTAGGAGCTTGCAAATAGGAGACTGCCTTGGGTCTCAGAAGAAGCTGGGACATTGGACTTTTGAACAGTGTTGCAACTGGTAAAAACTGAAAGGGCTTTCGGGGACAGACTAAATATATTTCGCATTGGATTATGACATAAAGATGAAACTTTGAGAGGCAAAAGTGGAATGGTATTATGTAAAAACACGGTTGTTGATTGGAAAGGGTGGTTGATTTGTGATGGTTAATTGTGATTGTTCCCTTGATGAGGTTTTTAATCACTGTGAAACACGCCTATAAGTCTTTGAGAGTGTTTCCAGAAAAGTTTCCTTGAAGAGAGAAAAGCTTTCTACCTTTAATGTAGATGATTCCATGGGCTTGGGTCCCAGATTGAATAAAAAGGAAAACAGTGAGCTGAACATGAGTATTCAGATTTCTCTACTTCCTGTAAACACAATGTGACCAGTTGCTTCCCAATACTGCCATTATGGTTCTACTACCAGAATGAACTTTATCCTCTAGAATTATGAGCTAAAATAAAGCCTTCCATCTTAAAGTTGCTTCCTACCAGGTATCTTGGTCTCAGCAGTGAAAAAATTTACAGAAAACTGTAAAAAGCCAAGGACAAGAGACTATGGTGCCTAATCTCGGGAAGAATTCCACAAAGTGGGGAAGCATTAGAAGCCAGGGAGCTGAGACACTGTAGGCTTAAGAGCTGCAATACTAGTCACTATAAGACAAAGGTTCTTAACTTGTGGGTCATGACCCTTGAGGGGTTTGCATATCAGACATCCTGCATATCAGATATTTACATTACAACTCGTAACTAGCAAAGTTATAGTTGTGAAGTAGCAATGAAAATAATTTATTTTATGGTTGGGAGTCACCACCACAATGAGGAACTGTATTAAAGGGTCACGGCATTAGAAAGTTGAGAACCACTGCTCTAAAGGGTGAAGGTTCTAATATCTCAGACCCATTCAGGAGCTATAATCATAGCAAACACTGTTTGCTGCTTTCTGCTGCTGCTACTGGCTCACTGCTGCTAGAACTTGAGGGTTAAAGTTGTTGCCAAATGCTAGGGTTCCTGTGGTTAAAGCCCAGAGCAATAAACCTCCAACTTTCTTGCCCGGAGCCATAAATCTCTGCCTGCTAAAACCTAGGACAACAGGCCCCTGGATCTCCTTGCTTGGAGCTGTAAGTAATTAGGCCTTGTGTACTCAAAGACCTAGGACTGACAACATTAGAAGAGTTTGTCCTCGCCTACTCATGATTTCTATCAGAGTAGAGCACAAGGACTCCAGACTGATGGCTGCTGCTAGTTCCACTGTTTCTGATGCTTCCCATTTTTTTTTTCTCGTATCCTTCTGTGTGAAAAGTGACAAAGACTATCTTGTCCAGATTCCCTTGCCAGCTCTGTGTAAGATTATTTCAGTGGGAGATTTAATCATTAAGAGATTGGAAGGTGGCCGAAAGAGAAAAGCTATTATTTCTGGTTTACTGCAGTCCTTCTTGACCTGTGTCTGTCTCTCTCTCGCTCTATTCACTTCTTCTGTCAATGATTTTAAGAACTGTAGCAGCAGGGGCCAGGGAGAATTGGCTCTTCAGCAAGTGTGTGATTTCCTCAGCAGAAACATGATCTTTCATGTTCCTACTCAGGGAGAAAGGCTCTTGCTGTGGTGAGAAATCATAAATGCTCTGGCCGACTAGGCATGTGCACACTTCTGACTCTGACTCCCAGGCAAGCAGTGGAAGTTCACGTTTGCCTTCCCACAGCTTTATGATTCTTGTATGCTTTGCTTCCGAGGACGGTAATATCTGTATTTCTTCACACATATGAGTGTTGGTGTATATACATGTGTCTTAGAATAGATTAACAATAAGGAGATTATATTGGTTTTAGGGTGTTATACTGCCTCCTCTGTATAATCCCATTCTTTTCTATTTATTCTCACTAGTAGTGCATTCTCATTGACCATTCCATTCTTTGACATACAGCATGGCTTTGTGGGTTCTTCCTTTGTGCCTTGTCCTTACTCTAATATCTTTAAGTAGTGACCATTTCAAACTTCATGTTTTAAAAGGAAAAGATGAGATAGCAAGTAGTGCATAACACAAAAGGCCTTATGAAAAACGCTGCTTTAATAGAGAATAAGGAAGTAAGGATTTCTCCAGATTATAGAGAACCCATGCTAAATTTCTAGTCTATATACATACACACTAGTAGGTCACAAATAATCTCAAACTACCTTATGATTTTGAGGGGCTTTAAATTCCTTTCCTCCCATCTGTGCTATGCCTTTACTTCCTTCTTGTGCAAACCTACATAAGTTAGTACCATACAGCTTTTTTATCCTTCCTTTAAGCACAATGTCATCTATCATAGCATTAGTTTTCCTTACAGTTTTTTTGCAGAAGTTTCCTGGAAATTCACACATGACTGATTTTTATGGGGACAACAGTATTGATTTAATTGCTTCTATAAAAGAGGATGAAAAACTCTGGAAGAATCACGGAACTTAAGATGATACAACTAGGGGCAGAGTGGGAGGTAAGTTGTGACTATCAGCTCATGTGTCATAAGGAGGACAGCATGTTAGATGTTAGGTTTTCAACAATGTTAGTTGTATTTAAAATTAAATTTGTATTATACAATAATACCTCAGAGCAGTCTAACTCTTAAGAGTATTACCCAATGGCAATGTATGAGTTTTAGTAGCAATGCAGAAGAACAAAACTAGCAAATGTGACAAATTCCAAGTGTATCCCAATAACCATGTGTTGGAGGATTCTCTTGGGGACTTATCTGGAGCACTATTCCCCTCTCCCCCTGATCACACATATTGGACAGAGATTTATTGGTCCCATTTGGCTCTGGAAGTGACACACTGACCAGCTGAATTTTCTTGGTTTCCAGGAACTCAATAGCACATTTTTCCTTGTTCTTGCACTTACGTTGGGCTCAGATTTAGCCAGTGTACATTCTAATGGTCCTATTCAGTGTTTAGAGCCAGTGTTAGATATTGTTTGAGGCCTGGGACTTGTTATACAACCTGAGAAAATTTTGCTTTAGATCAATTTACCTCCAGCAGTGTCCTATTTTATTATTTCAGCAGCATGGCAATGCACACATGCATGCATAAGTTTCAAGGAGTAACCCAGAACAGAAAGAACATTGAAATGTTGAAATAGGATGATTAGAATTTTGGAGACTAGGAATGCTTACAACACAAATACACATACTTCAAAGAGTATTACAGAACAGAAAGGATGTTGAAATAGAGTGACTAGAAACTTGGAGACTAGGAATGCTTACATTAAAAGGTAAATTTTTGTAGTACTTAAGAAATCATCAGCCAGGCGATGGTGGCACACGCCTTTAATCCCAGCATTCCAGAGGCAGAGCCAGGCGGATCTCTGTGAGTTTGAGGCCGGCTTGACATACAGATCGAGATTCAGGACAGGCACCAAGACTACACAGAGAAACCTGTATCGAAAAAAACAAAAGAAAAAAAAAAAGAAATCATCTGTTCACAAAGCCTTAAACACATAATGTTCTTGGCAGATCCAACTAAAGAAGATTGGGCAGTACAGTACATGCTGACTATCAGATAAAAACAGTGCAGTCAAGTAGCAAAGGCTAAGGCTTGAGATACAAAGTTTTCATCCACAAGAATGCTGTGTAATGGGAACATCTAAGAAGAAAGCATGAAGGAAAGTTGAGAGATTAGAGGCACAGCATGGGGTGGGAGGATACAGATACAGAATCCAAAGTCTGCACATTCCTTAGTCGAGCCACATCTTTCTTTGTTCTTTCCTTTTTCTTTCTTTCTTTTTGTTTTTTTGAGACAGGGTCTCTCTAAGGTGCCCAGGCTGCCCTAGAACTCTTTGTAGCCCAGGGTAGTCTCATGATCTCTCTCTCTCTCTCTCTCTCTCTCTCTCTCTCTCTCTCTCTCTCTCTCTCTCTGTGTGTGTGTGTGTGTGTGTGTGTGTGTGTGTGTGTGTGTGTGTGTTGAGGAGTATTTTTCTATATAGCTCAGTATGATCTGGAACTTGCTATGAAGCCCTTGTCCTGGAATTCAACACACTCTTACTTCAGCCTCCTAAATACTGCTATTAGAAATGTGCCACTATCGGGCAGTGGTGGCACATGCCTTTAATTCGAGCACTTGGGAGACAGAGGCAAGCAGATCTCTGTGAGTTCAAGGCCAGCCTGGGCTACAAAGCAAATTCCAGGACAGCCAGGGCTACACAGAGAAATCCTGTCTTGAAAAAAAGAAAGAAAGAAAGGAAGGAAGGAAGGAAGGAAGGAAGGAAGGAAGGAAGGAAGGAAGAAAGAAAGAAAAAGGAAAGAAATGTGCCACTACACCCAGCTAGTAAATCAATCTCACTGATAACAAATTAATTTGTCCATTAATCTAGACATTTAGACTATGCTTTTTTCCTTATGCCCTGGATGAAATATATAATGATACCATTTGTTAAATATATATAAACCTTATTGCAGTATTATTAAACCTTTTTTTGTGATTAAACTACCACACATTGATATCATTGTTTGTATTTTTGTTTTAAATTTTCTTTTTAATTATCATATACAGTAAGATACTTATGGCAATATATATATAATATAGATAGATTAGTTGATCCTCCCTCCATCTCTCCCCATATCCTTATATCTCCTGTCTCCATTTGTACCATTCCACCTCTAATACTTTCTCTTCCACTTTTATATTTCATGTATTCTATTACCTTCCCCACCCCCACTTAAAACCTCTTCTTTTCCCTTTCAGGTGTCTCTTCTAGTTTCCTGGTCTCTATTCATACTCATTCCCACATATATACACAAATATTACAAGCTAGGATGTGCATATATGAGAAAACATGTGTGTTTGACTTTCTGAGCGTTTATTGGCTGTTGGTGGGCATATAAACAGATACAGCATATGGAAATAAATGTGGAGATTTCTCAAAAAAAATGAAAATGGGATTGTCATAGTACCTAACTCTACCACTCCTAAGCATATAATAAAAGACTGTATATCCTGTCACAGATATACTCACACATGCATAGTACCTAATTCTACCACTCCTGAGCATATAATAAAAGACTGTATATCCTGTCACAGATATACAAGCACATGCTTTTTTTTTCTTTATTAAGACATTTCCTACTCACTCTACATACCACCCACAGATCCCATCTCCCCCCTCCTCCCAACCCCCAGCCCTATTTCCCAAGCCACCCCACATCCCCACATCTCCCAAATCAAGGTCTCCCATGGGTAGTCAGCAGAGCCCAGCACACTGAGCCTAGGCAGGTCCAAGCCCTTCCCACTGCACCAAGGCTGCATAAGGCATCACACCACAGGCACCCAATTCCCAAAAGCCTACCCATGCACCAGGGATGGAAAACCATCCCCCTGCCTGGGTGCCCCCCAAACAGTTCGAGCCAAACAACCATCTTCCATATGCAGAGGGCCTAGTCCAGTCCCACGGGGGCTTCACAGCCACTAGTCTGCAGTTCATAAGCTTCCTCTAGTGTGGCTGATCATCTCTGCACATCCTCCCATCATGATCTCCAGGTCCCCCGCCTGCAGAATCCCTTCTCTCTCTCATCGATTGGATTCCTGGAGCTCAGCCTGGTGGCTGGCCATGAATCTCTGCATCTGCCTCCATCAGTCACTGGACAAAGGCTCTATGATGACAGTTACGGTATTCACTAGACCGGTCACCAGAGTAGACCAGTCCAGGCACCCTCTGGTGCCAGCAGTCCAAGGTGGGGTTTGTTTGGCTCAGGACATGGAAACTGGAAGCGTTGCTGAACACTGCTCCATGGCTTCTCAAAGAGGTTTTACCAATTCATAGTTCCATGCATCTGTGAAAGTACCTCCCTTCATGTTCTACATCCTCAACACTTGCTAATGTCAAACTTTAAAGTTGTTGACAAGCCATTGGGTGTGAAATGACATTTCAATGTTTTCATTTGCAATTCCCTGTTTACAAATGAGGGAGATAGGAACATACTTACTTTGTTCATTGGCTATTTGGCTTTCCTCTTTTTTAAGTTGGCCATTTATTTGTCAGTGCTTTTATTGGTTCACATCTAGGAATTCTTTGTATATTATAGGTACTAATCCATTGGGCTGGGACCCATCTGATGTCTTTATTCTACTCAATTGCAGTTTTAAATTGATGTGATTATTTGGTGAAAGTTTTATTTTCCTCTTAGACTATAAGTGCATGAGAAGAGGGACTGTACCTTGCAATAAATGCAGTATTTAGTACATACCAGGAAGTCAATAAATGTTTCTGACTGAAAGAAAGGCTATATATAAAGTAAAATTACTTAGTCTAAATTAACACATCTACTAACCAAAATAAGAACTGTAGTTGACAAGTTTTTTTTAAAGGTCTCCCAAGAAAGTATTATTTTGACCTGTTTACCAAGAAGTCTCGGTTTTTAGGAATCAAAGTATGCCTCTTAAACCAGTGGATTGCTTCCATATGCAACCTCAGTACTCAGGAGGCAGAGACAAGAATTATTACCCTGAGTTTAAGGCCAGCCAAGGCTACCTGCTGTGTAGCAGTCGAGCCTGACCTACAGAATGAGACTGTCCCTTCTTCCCTGTCAAATGTCTCATACTTGGACGATGAGAAGACTATGAAAACTCCCAAAAACTATGGGATTGCTGTACCATAGTAATGGGCATAGAAAACAAATGGGCAGGGCAGTGGTGGCGCACGCCTTTAATCCCGGCACTCGGGAGGCAGAGGCAGGCGGATCTTTGTGAGTTCAAGGCCAGCCTGGTCTACCAAGCAAGATCCAGGGAAGGCACAAAGCTACACAGAGAAACCCTGTCTCGAAAAACCAAAAAAGAGAAAGAAAGAAAGAAAGAAAGAAAGAAAGAAAGAAAGAAAGAAAGAAAGAAAGAAAACAAACAGTCAGCTTTGTGTTTTCTTGACTTGGAGAAGGAGAAGTTAATAGAAACCACACAGAGCATGTCTGAATAATGAGGATCATTTAAAACAGAGATTTGGATGATTTTCACAATCTTTCTATGAGTTATTGGCCTAGGGGCTTTATGGCACACATCTGTATTCCAAGCACCTGGGAGACTAAGGCAGAGGATCAGATGTTCAAGTCCATCCTTGGGTACATGACAAATTTGATGCCAGCCTGGGCTATATGAGACCAACTCTCAAAAATATTATCTCACTTAGTAAGGTATTTCATCATTTCCATCAATGATTCTGAAAAGGTCATTTTTTAAAATTTTTCCATTCTAGCTAAATAAAATTCCATCCTGCCTATTTACCACATTTTCATTATCAGTTGATGAGCCTCTAAGCTGATTCCATTTCTTTGTTGTTAGGAAGACAGCACCATAAAAACACATGTGCTACAAGGATGACCATACCTAAGTATCTACTCTGAAGTCTGCTTTCATACCAGGGAATGGGATTTATTATACTTTAAGATCTCATAGTGTTCCATTTATTTTTCCTTTCATTGAAAAGGGATTCTTAGTTCATATAATATATCCTGATTAAGGTTTATTCTCCCTCTACTCCTCCCAGTTCCTCCCCACCTCTCCTCCCACTTTGATCCGTCCCCTTTCTGTTCCTCAATAGAAAACAAATAGGCATGACTGGTTCAGCCTGAGACCCATGCCATGAGAGGGAGCCCACCCCTGACATTGCTTGGAGTGCCAGGACCCAGAGAGGCTGGATGGCCAGAGACCTGGGATAGAACCAAGCATGATTAGAGGGGAAAAAAAGTCAATATAATGATGCCTAACAACATTCTGCTATACTTATAGACTGATGCCTACATCAATTGTCATCAGAGAGGATTCATCCAGCAAATGATGGAAACAGATGCAGAGATCCATAGCCAAACATTAGTTGGAGCTCAGGGAATCCTGCTGAAGAAAGGGAGGAAGGATTGTAGGAGCCAGAGGGGTCAAGGACACCACACGAAAATCCACAGAATCAACTAACCTGGGCTTATAGGGACTCACAGCGACTGAACTGACAACCAGGGAGCCTGCATGGGACTGACCTAGGCCCTCTGCATATATGTGTCATATTGTGTAGCTTGTTCTATTTGGATGACTCCTAATAGTGGGAGCAGGGGCTGACACTAATGCTTTGGCTGGCTTTTGGGGACCTCCTCCTCATACTGCGTCACCTTGCCCAGCTTTAATACAAGGGGGAGGTGCTCAGTCTTACCTCAACTTGATATACCATGCTTTGTTGATATACATGGGAGGCCTGACCCTTTCTGAACAGAAATGGAAGAGAAGTGGATTGGAGGGTGGGCAGAGAGGAGGTGGAGGGAGGGAATGGGAGGAGAGGAGGCAGGGGAAACTGTGGTCAGGATGTAAAATAAATAAATAAATTTAATTAATACAAAAGAAACAAAACAAACAGGATTTTAAGGAATAATAATAAAATATGTAATATAATAATATAAAGCAAGAACACATCAGAATAGGATAGCTGGGTGGTGGTGGTGCATGCCTTTATCCCCAGTACTTGGGAGGCAGAGGCAGGCGGATCTCTGTGAGTTCGAGGCCAACCTGGTCTGCAAAGCAAGTATCAGGAAAGGCCCAAAGCTACACAGAGAAATCCTGTCTTGAAACAAACAAACAAAAAAAAAAACCTGTAAAATTAAGTGGTAGAGCTGAGAAAAAATTTGTATTGGTTAGAATATCTGTCATACTTAAATAATGGAATAAAATATGTAACCTTCCTCTCATGTGAATCACTGGTAACATAAAAGCAAAGCCAAGCAATGGGCCTAATGGATAGGCTCCTGTGTACCCAGTCATCATTATTAAGTTTTCTATTCTTCTGAAAATTTATATTTAAAATTATTTCTTACATTAAAGTTATTAATGTATTTCTCTCCACCATTGCCAGTAGTCTACAGTGGATGTTCTGACTTAGTCTGGTGATCAGATGGCCAAAAACCCTAACGGTCGTGCTGGAACTCTCATCCAATAACTGATGGAAGTGAATGCAGAGATCCTCAGCCAGGCCCCAGGTGGAGCTCCAGGAGTCCAATTGTCAAGAAAGAGGAGGGACTGCAAGAGCGTGAATTGTTGACACCAGGATTGGAAAAGCACAGGGACAAATAGCCAAACGAATGGAAACACATGAATTATGAACCAAAGGCTGTGGAGCCCCCAGCTGGATCAGGCCCTCTGGATAAGTGAGACAACTGAATAGCTTGAACTGTTTGGGAGGCATCCAGGCAGTGGGACCCGGACCTATTTTTACTGCATGAGCTGGCTGTTTGGAACCTTGGGCTTACACAGTGACACTTTGCTCAGCCTGGAAGGAGGGGACTGGACCTGCCTGTACTGAATCCACCAGGTTTAAATGAATCTCCAGCCAGGGGAGTCTTGGCCCTGGAGGAGATGGGAATGGAGGGGAGGGGCTCTGGGGAAGGTGGGGGTGGGAGCAGGAGGGGGGAGGACAGGGGAACCCATGGCTGATGTGTAAAATTAAAACACAAATATAATAAATTAAAAAAGGAGAAAAAAGTTATAAATGTAAGAAAATTTTGGTTCTAGATTCTGATGGGCTGATGATAGCATAATATCTGAGGGGTTTAAACTGGTATATCTTAATATTTGCTAACATGAGACATACAGTATTTTTTCCATAGATATTTGGGTAATGACTTGAATTTCAGACAACTTAAAGAGTGAGATATTTCTGTTCTCTATGATTATTGAGCGCTAGCATAAAAATAAAAATGGGAGAGGGGACATTTTTAAGATAAATCTTGTACATGAACATCAGAATAAGATATGAAGTACAAAATGTAAAACATCCCAGGATGACTGATGAGAATTACAACTTTATCATTCCTTTCATTCAACTCTCCCTTAGTCTCAAGTAACTAATTCTTATTCTCTTTGTCTTGAATTTAACAACTGACTCCTTTGCAATAGTCTGGGGAAATCTGGACCACAGATACTTTGTTTAATCTGTTTCATTGCGATTCTAAGATTTTTTTATGTCTTTTTTCCCCATGATGCCAGCCTTTGTCTTACAGATCGTGACAGGTTGCCCAAAACAATACAGGTAGATGCAAAGCAGACAGGCACAGAGTCACTTATTAAAGTGATTAAGTATGTGAAAATGGAGAATTGCCTTTCTTGTTAGATATAAGACATAAACATAAGGGCCTAGCCATGACCTTTTATTAAGGAACTAGGCAATAAACATCAGAATGTTTTATAGATTCAGCTAACAAATCGCTAAGAAGTTTTTAAATCTTCCCATAAGGTATAATAATAATTATAATTGACAATCAAAGAATAATGTTCCTTTAAAATGTAACTGAATATATTTGCAAAACATTACTGTACCTTTCTGTGTACATGAATAAGAACATGTTTTTTGTGTTTTTTTTTTATCTTAACAAATACAGGCACTGAATCTTTCGTATACCAATAACCCTTCAGCTATATTAATCTAGGACAAATTGATTTTCTCCTTTTGATTTGATATTTTCCCACAACATATAAAAAAGAGATAGTAGTGTTTATCTGATTACAAATATGGAAGACACAAAGTATACTGAAGTATATTTTTCATCTTTCTTTTTATAAGGTAAGAAAGAGACTTTTGTATTAATTTCCAGCCATCTGGAGACTGAAAAAGATGATTTGGATGTAAGAAACACCTTGACAGTTTTATTATCTAAATTTAGGATCAGATGCGGAGGAAGAAAATAGAAGAGACTATTACGGGAATGGCTGCTCAAATAAAATTGGAACATAGACACCATAGAGAACGTGCCTGACCCTGGAAGCTAAGCAGTGTTGGCCCTGGTTAATAATTAGATGGAAGAAAGAACAATTTCAGCCATGAACTATAGTGACAATATGATATTTTAGTTAAACTGGGCAAAATGAAGTGCAAAAACAAAATTTATCTTTTTTGTGAAATGAAGAATCCATTTACATGAGTCAGCATTAAAGGATATAAATTAACTTGGTACATTGAAAAATTTTTTCTTTTATTTTTGTGGGGTTTTTTTTGAGATAAGCTTTCTCTGTGTAACAGCCCTGCCTGTCCTGGAACTTGCTTTGTAGACTAGGATGGCCTCAAACTCACAAAGATCAGCCAACTTCTGCCTCCCAAGTACTGGGACTAAAGGTGTTCACTACCAGCCCTGCAAGGCACACTGAAAATTTAAATACCAGTAAGATGTCTAATATTTCACTATTATGATGGAAAAATAAACAATAAATTTATTTTCATTATGAGAATAAAGTGTACATTCTAAGATTATTTTTCACTTTAATTTTATCCCCTCTATTCTATTGTTTTTGAAACATATCGTACATTAATACATTATATGCATGTATTAAAACATATAGATACATATAAGAAAAGTTTAAGTATAATTTTTTAATTAACTTATTTTTATGTGTATGGGTGTTTTGCCTGCATGTATGTATGTACATTACATATACATCTGGTGCCTGTAGAAGCCAGTAGAAAGTATCGGATCTCCTGTGATTGGAGCTACAGATGGTTGTGCTCTACCATGTGGGTGTTGGGAACTGAACCCAGGTCCTCTGGAGGAACAAGTGTTCTCAACTGCCAAACCATATCTCTAGCCCCTAAATATAAAATTTAAGCTATTATCAATCACTTAATATATTAGAAGATGATTCATATACAATATTGATTTTACCATTTTAACTTGAGCTTCCAAAAAGAAATGCTGTTAATAAGAATGTAGATATGATTGCTTTTATGAAACTTGATATGCTTGATGTTATGTTTTTATTGGTTTTACACTCTTTAGAATTTTCTAGATAAAAAATTATCACTTCACATTCAAAGCCTTAAATTTATTTGAAGAAGTCAGAAATTAAATTTAGTCTGGCATTAAAGAAAAACAGAATCAGCAATAAAACCTAGACTTTATATTACAGTACGAATAGAATAACTTTATAGCTATATACCTTCATGTATTGTTTGAAATTTTTAAGAAACAAATCTTTGTCAAGACTTAGAAGACTTAGTATATTGTGGTTCAATTTATCCTTACCTTGAACACTTAATGGGGTATGTCAGTCTTTCTGAGCAGTGGGCTCAGTATATAGGAAATTTAGATTATTCTTTTTGTGATAATAATTCTTGAAAATCTAGGAGAAGACAATTTCACAAGACTATGTGGACTGTAAGGCCTCTGTTTCCACAGAAATACTTGGCTCCATTCTAAAGAATTTTGACACCCATCCTCAAATAATTTGACTTCTATCAAATATATACATTTATAAAAATAGTAGCAATGTTTTCTTATATACATTTAAACATTTATAAATTGAAGTTTATAAAACAAATAAAAATTAAAGAAAATAAACTCAAAATGTTAACTTCCTATGCTCTATGGAATGGTTTTATGTTCTCTCTACAACCACAAGAGTTTTAACGGAGGCCACTTCTTCACTATCATGTACAAATGTCCTTTTTCTTCTGAAAGCTTTAACCTGTTTTTAGTTTACCTCTCTGATGTTTTGTTTTTGGCAATGATGTCCAAACATTTTCAGAAATGTTGGTCACAACTTCGGTGATTTCTGTGTGAACCTGACCATTTTTTCCTTACCAATATTTGTATTTACATTATTACATGTTTTGTCATATTTATATTTACTTACTCTAAAACACTTTTAATTTTTAAAAAAAGCAATTTCAACAAAAGCTTTAAAACAAGGCAACTCTTTAGAAAATAACCTTTTTGTTCTAAATAGCAGTACTCTTCAAGGTCTTGTGATTTTCAAAAACAAAGGTTATCTTCATTCTTAGTCAACAATGTTTCTTAGCATTATGTCCTTTATACGCATTAGGAAAAGTGCTTTGACAATTTTCCAGATTCCCACGCACAGAAACGATTTCTTTAATTTTGTTTATTATGCTTTCATTTATTGATTTGAGGATCGGGGAAGGATGCCACTTTCTGCACATGGAGGTCAGAGGATAACTCACAAGACTCAGTGCTCTCCTCCTACCCTGTGGATCTTGGGGCTAGAACTCAGGTGGACAGGCCTTTAGTCACTGAGCCACCTCACCAGCCTGGATGGCAGCTACCTTATTGAACTGAAGCTTACATTATATGAGTGTTCTTTAGAGAAATTTCCATTAGAAACCATATGAATGCACAAGAAGAACTCAATTTAAAAAGTGCAATGGATATAGATAGACATTTCCCACCAAGGAATGTATGCAAATGACCAATGGATAGACCAACAGGCAATTAACAGCACTAATAATCAATAAGAAAATGTAAGGTTAAAAACATTGATCCATCACTCTTTACCTGTTAAGATGTTAATTACCTAAAATTCAAAATTTAACAAATATTGATGACTCAGTAAAGGGGGGCAATTGCTATAAATGATTGCTAGAAATGTAAATTAGTATACTCAATTTAGCAAAAAAATTTCCTAAAAAAATTAAATAATAATACCATATGGTCTAGCAAACTCACTTCTAGGTATATATTCAAAGGAAACAATACCGTTTCAAGGAAATTTATGTATGCATAACTATTCAACAATATACAGGATATGGAAGTAATATGTGCTCATGGATGGATAAATATATATGTATATACAATATTAAGTCTTTTAAAACAGATATCACACTATCTCTAAAACCAAGGAAAATATTTAAGAAAATATAAAAGAATATGTTAACAGAAATAAGCCAGACATAGACATGATTTCACATACAGAATCTTAAAAGGTCAAATTTGGGGGCTAGAGAGTTGGTTCACTGGTTAACCCTACTTGCTGTACCAAGTGGGTTTGATTCCCAGCACCCACAAAGACATCTCACAATTTTTTTGTAACTCCAGTTCTGGGGGATCTGTTGCCCTCTTTTGATTTCTGCAGGCACACATGTGGTGCAAATACATACATGCAGGAGAAACACTCATACTCATAAAATAATTTTAAAAATCTAAAAAATAAAATGTCAAAATCATAAAAGAAAGGGCTAGAAGGATGGTTACCAGGGATGGGGCTTACTCCATGAAGAAACTGGAAGATGTTAGTCAACAGTGCACATTTTCACTTATAAGATGAAAACACTCTAGTGACTTAATATACAGTATACTTACTGTAGTGTAATGTATATTTGAAACTTACCATGCTAGTGGATCTTAAGTGTGTCACCATACACAAAATGTTAGTTTGTGGTTGGCAAGAAATCTGATAAAGGTGCTTGCTTAAAAATTAAATCTGAGAATTGAAATGGATTTACTCGTGATAAAGGGCATCTATGGAAAATCCATAGCTAACATTATACACACTGGTAGAAGACTGAAATCTTTCCAAACTCACAAATCAAACAAGAGCCAACAGTGGTCCAGTGGGTAAAAGTGCTTCCTGCTGAAGCCTATGGACCTGAGTTCAGTCTCTAGATCCCACAGCTGGGGGGTGGGGAGACTCCCTAAAGTTGTCTGCATGTGAGCTAGAAAAAGGACATACACCACACACACACACACACACACACACACACACACACACACACACACACACACAAATAAATGTTAAAAATAATTGAAAATATTTATTATTTGTGTGTGTGTCACTAGTGCCACAGCCTATATATGGGATCAGATGACAGCTTTGTGAAGTCAATTCTCTTCTGCCTTGACATGACTTCTTATGGTCTTACTACATGTGTTTGCTTTTTTTCAAAGTGTTTCCCAACTCCTCCCAGATCCTCCCCATCTCCCCACCCACCCAACTTCATTCTCTCTCTCTCTCTCTCTCTCTCTCTCTCTCTCTCTCTCTCTCTCTCTCTCTCTCTCTCTCTCTCTCTCTTTCTGAGACAGGGTTTCTCTGTGTAGCTTTGCACCTTCCCTGGAACTCACTTGGTAGCCCCAGGCTGGCCTCGAACTCACAGAGATCCGCCTGCCTCTGCCTCCCCAGTGCTGGGATTAAAGGCATGCGCCACCACCGCCTGGTACACTCTCTCTTATTGTTGATATACATATTTCTTTCTAATTTCAGTATGATCAGATATGGAGTGATTTTGTTTTGTTTTGTTTTGTTTTAAGAAATTTATCATTAGCTGATGCAATCGAGTCACCTATAACCACACTGACAAGACTGAGGCAGGGAGATAATCGGTTTAAGATCGATGTGCGCAGCATTAAGAGTTGCAAGCTCTTACAAGAGAAAAATAGGAAGGAAAGAGGGAGACAGGAAGAGGGAGAAAGTGAAGAAAAGCAAGTACAAGAAATGGCCACCAAAAAAAAAAAAAAAAATCCCAAACCAAACAAACAAGCAAAAACACCCTGAGGAATATTTTAACGACCCTCTGTATTATCCGAAAAATAACAGCTGCCTCTTAATCTTTTCTTTTCCTTCAGGAGTCACTCATGTGTTTGACTAGAAATTAAAGGTATGTTCCTGGCTCACACACTTCAAAGTTCTTTTCCAGAAGATTTTCTTCTCTTGAGCTGTGCATTGGTTTCTTCCAGCGCTCGGAGAGACCTCGCGGGGTTTTTTTTTTTTTCTCTCTCCCAACCCCTCCATCACGGTAGGGGGCGGAGCATCCTTGGGCGGAGGGGAAGGCGGGTAACCCTCGGGGCTGGGGGCGGAGCCGCTCTTAGACGGCCTTCCGAGGCTTGGGCCCACCACTCGCTGGCCGCCTGCAGGGGAGAGACTGCGGAGCGGTTGAGCGGCTGAGCGGCGGCGGCGGCGGCGGCGGCGGCGAAGGCGAAGGCGAAGGCGAAGGCGGTGGCGGCGGCTGAGCATTCAGGCCCGGGCCTCAGCTGTCCGGGAAGTAGACGTTTTCCAAGATCTGTGGAAGATTTGAGTGGAAAAGGTGAGAAAAGTCGGGGCTGGCGGTTCAAAGTATTAGAAAGGGAATGTCGCTTTGTGCTAGTCATTCAGATTTTTGAAAAGTCCAACGGGAGAGAGGTGGCGATCCTCGTACACCTGTGAAGAATAATTCTTCGTGAGGTTGCAAACAGTAACTTCTGAGTGGATCATTTGGTATTTCAGGCAAAAAGCCGTGGTGGCTGTGGTAAATGGTTAGAAAAGTCCTGGCAAATTAATCTTCGATTTTGAAAAAAAGTTTTGATGTCATGAACGAGAATTTAAAGTGTTCAGGATGCTGGCTTTCATTTTATTTTCTATGTGTTGATTGTATTTCCCACAGATACTCATATTTTGGTGAATTTTGTATAATAGTATACAGCAAAATATAATTTACAGATTCAAGTGCCTCAGTGAGCTGGAAATTTGGTCATTTGTCAACTCTGTTTTTTTTTTTTTTAACTCAGTTTTTAAATAATTTCAAATAATTACAAATATGATCTTTTTCTACATCTCTACTTACATATGAAGAGATGAGTCTTGAATGATATTAAAATATAAACAGTAAGCATGAGAGGCTGGCATGAGGGTGGTAAAAGCCTGGAATCTCAGTGCTTGGGAGGAGGGGAGTTAAAAGCCAGCTTCCAACAGTTAGTCTAGGCTACACTAGGCCTTGTCTCAAAATCAAAACCTGAGAGATCATAAAAACAATAAACATATATCATTATACTAAACAGAATAAACAATTCCGCTAATAACAAAGGATGTCTCATATTAAAGAACATAGGAGGGATTATTCAATGTATTTCCATGTTTCACTGAACATGTAGTACGTACATTAGCATAAATTGAGATGTGAACTATATATGAGGACTGAATAAATGACATTTCAAGGAGTGCATTCAAGTGTACATGTGATGGACTGATAAAATCAAAAAAGTAGTACAGAGCTCAGGCGGCGCGCACTGGGGATGTGTGGTTCATGGACTTTTACACTCAGAAATAAAAATGGAGCTGAAAAAGGAATAATTTGTTTTATTACAGGTGCTTGAGCAGATGCCCACACACATTCCATTGTCTTAAGCTGCAGCTGGATTTTCCTGTGGATCTGAGAAGGCTGGTTATCCAATTACTTATGTTTGCCTAAAATTCAGATAGTTAGGCTATAGTCCAGCCTCTGGTTCAAACAGACGATATTTAAATACTCTTGAGAAAGAATGTAGAAAATGTTCAAACACGTATTGTGGAGCAGTATGTAGGAGATAATGTGCAGGCTAGCAAAACCGTATCATTGAACACTATTTGTTGTAAAAAGAATGCAGTGGCTACGGGCTGGCCTGGTGGCTCAGAAATGCGCCTGCTATGCAGGGCTGGAGATCTTGAGTTCCATCTCCAGAAACCATGCAAAGGTGAAAGGAGAGAACTGACTACAGAATTCCTCTGACCTCCATATGCATGCCTCGGCATGCATATCCACACCCCCCCCACACACACACTCACACACACTCAATTAATAAAAGAAATTAATGAATGAAATAACTCTAAAGGTGTATTCTAAAATCAAGCAACTTCCAGAAACTTCTACATAATCTAATATCAAATCTTTTACAGAAATGAGTGTTGTACATTAATAGAATGAGTGTAAGAGCAAAATGAACACATTAATGGTAATTTGAAAATGGGAATGGAAGTCAAGTTGGAGAGAAATATTTCAACTTATGTATTGCATCTCTTCAGTTTAAAAATAGCATAGTTGAGTTGTTTTCATTAGAAGAAAATTTAAAATTTAGAGATATGGAAAAAATCTTTAAAGTGATTCACAAAATAATAATATGGAAATTGTTTATAGGAAAATACCAAATATATTGAGGAGATAAACCATCTAATTTCATATCATTCAAATTATAAGCACACAAATGTAAGGCAATATATGAAGAAAACTCATATTTTGCTTTTTTTTTTTTTTTTGGTTTTTTGAGACAGGGTTTCTCTGTGTAGCTTTGCGCCTTTCCTGGGTCTTGCTCTGTAGACCAGGCTGACCTCGAACCTTGAACTCACAAAGATCCGCCTGCCTCTGCCTCCCGAGTGCTGGGGTTAAAGGTGTGCGACACCACCACCTGGCTTTTTTGATTTTTTTTTTTGGTTGAAAACTCATATTTTGATGACTATTGTATTTGGAATCCAAACTGAATAGAAAATAAACATTAGATATTTTATAGTCCAAACCCTAAAATGAGTTTACTATCCTGGTTTTTTTTCCATAACAGAGAGAGAGAGAGAGACAGACAGACAGACAGACAGACAGAGAGGAGAAACTGTTAAGCTGAGAATGAACAACTCTGGAAACTTGAGAAAAGTACTCTTTACATGGTTATTTCTCCCACTTTCCTCCCCCTGCAACTGATTGTCTGCAGTTCTGGTTTTGGTCAAAAGATGGCACTTACCAGGTTTACTAAATGTTTTCCAGGCAATTATTTTTATAAAGTAAAGAAACAAATATTATATTATATTATATTATATTATATTTTGTTTTAGCAGACTGTGAGCATTCACATGGGGTGTAATTGAAAATATCTGTTGTATATAACTGGAAAACTCCACACCAAGAGAATGAGTGATATGAGAATTTATAAATAAAGTACCAAAAAAAAAAAAAACCAAACAAACAACAAACCAAGGTAGTTTGCCAGAATTGGGCTGATAGAGCATACAAGGCAATTATCAGTTCCCTTCTTTTATGGCTCTGCCTCTTAATTTTCTGAATGGAGATTATTTCAGCATGAAACAAATACAGAGTTGTCCTAAAAAGCATTTCAACATATATGAATAAGAAGGAAAATCAGCATATCATGAGATTATCAGGGATGTGATTTCCCCTCATTTCTGTGCCTCACAACAGCTAGAGTTTGGGTAGGTAGGCAGTTTCTCCACATTTTTTTTCATCTTATTGATTTGATTTTCTGTCTTCCTCAGCCTCAGTTGTTATCAGACTTGCAAGTGACGTGGGCAAGTCAGCTTGTGACACCACTTGTGAACGTTCTGCTGGGCAAACAGCTGGAGTGTGAATCCAAACAGCTGGATCATAGTGTCAGGCTATCACAGTCTGTGTGACAGAGGGTAAGGCTCTTCGGATTTCATCAAACTTCTCACATTTAAAAACATTTTGAGATGGCAAAGGTTACTTTATTTTGCATCTGTGGCATTTTAAATTTAAAACTACCTTTTGTAGTAAAGCTTCTTTCATTTGAAAATTGGGGTGGGGGTATATGGATTATTTAGCTCCCTGTTAGTACAATTAAATGTCAGAGTTTTGAGAAAGACTGCCTTGTTCTAAACAGAAGTTATGCTAGTGGCTATCCAGAGCTGGCCTGTGAACCGGACTGTCAAGTCCCTGAGAATTGCTCTGGGTTGTCATCACATAGCACTGTCACTAAGGTTTCTCAAGATCTGCTTAAAGGCCCCCAAGGCTTTCCTTAGAAGGCAATCTGCATGCTTTCTGGAATAGTATTCACAGTGGTTTAACCCATTCACTTCTTCTCTGGCAACCATCACAAATCTCTGACTCCAAAGTTGGTGCTGTGTTGTTGAAGTTGAGCCCTCTGTCTTTTGTCCATGAGATTTTCTTCACTTTTATTGGATAAACAGGGCAGTAGTAGCAGCTCAGAAAACATTAAAACCAAACACTCCCCAGTATAACCAGAGAAGCCCAAAAGTCTCCAGTCATTCGGGAACACAAATAATGTCCCTGATACTGCCAAAGACCCTCCTACCTAAATACGTTTCTTTCTTCTTTTACAACAGGAAAAAAAAAGATAAGGTATCCAGTTTGTGTTATCTTAGTTATCTGGTTTTGTCCACCCGGCCTTCTGTCTGATTCTGTTTGTTTTTCTGACCTGAACCTTGTCTCCACTCTTATTGTCCCTCTACCTTTCCACTTGGCAAAGTAAACTCTTTATCTAGTCCCTTTTCTTTGAGGCTGTTTTAATCTAACCCCGTTATCGCTTATTGAAAATGGTTTGTTTTTTTTTTAAAAGCTACCCTGTGAATTTTCAGGGGAATGAAAAGAGGCTAATGGGAAATAAGAACCATGTAGTGTCTCTTTCACCTAGCATAAGGCTTCTTGGGAAACACTGCAGGGGTCTGCAGTTTTTTATTATCACACCATGAAATGTAGTTACTATTTGATATTGACAACCTCAGTCAACATTAGAGGTTGGTTCGTGTGACTCAGTCATCTTTAGTAAATAGGCTGTCCGGGATGTGGACACGACAACCTAAATTTGTGTGAAGAATTGGAAATTTTGTTTCTGTAAAGGTAGTAAAGGTTTCAAACCCATACCAGTCCGACTTTCTATTTGAAAAATAGAAGCATAATGCCTCTACTGCTGCACTGTAAATTCTGACATTGGATCCCACCAATAGAGACCCACATCTTACCAATAAAGCCTGGAAGCTCCTTCCAGAATGCGTACAGGACCATTTTGACCTTGTCTGACCCTTCTGCTTAGGATCTCTGGAAGAACTCTTCTTACTGCAGAGCTCCCAATGCAAGCAGGTTTTCCCCCCACTGCTTCCTATTTGTTTATTACAGGAAGAGCTTTGTTAACAGTCCAGTTCTGTTTCTCTATTCTTGGTTGTTAAAATGAGCAAGAGATTCATGTTACTCGTTCACTGTGTTAACTGAGGGGTTGTTTAATGTTTTAGAATATTTTTTTTTTTTGTTTTAAACATTATCTCATGAGATGTAAACCTCAGAATTGTTATCCACAGGTGGTGTGTAAGATATAGCTCCCCTTAGGAAGCAACAAGTCAGGCTTAAAAGAAAAGAAAATTCTAAATTTTAGTCTTAATTTCTCGGGTGCTTTTGAATTAACAAAAAAGTGTAACGAAGGATGACAGCAATCCAGCTTTCCCATATGGGTCTGGCTGTTAAAAAACAAAGCACAGGAACAAAGGATGGCTAATCATTAATAAACTGGAGTGAAATGAGCGCTTCACTGCAGAAGATCACGACATTCAGTGCCATTACCGAAGCAGGCAGATCTGAAAGGGAACCGACCACTAGGCTTCAGCAGCAGGGAAAGATGTGCCATAATGACTCTAAGGCCAAGGGGATGTAACCATGCTGATGATGGTCAGCCCAAAGGCATAGTGCACCAAAACCTGTACGAGGGAGAGAGTGTGTGGAGAAGTGTGGGGATTACTGAGCATGACAGCAGCTTACCATGTGTTCACCAGCAGGAATGTGAATGTTGAACTGCACTCAGGTTTGTATTACAGCCACTGGTTTCCCCCTAGTCAGAGAGGAAATGACATCACCCTGCATTCTAGCAAACAGGCAGGATTCTAAGCCCCAGAGGCAATGCATGCACTGGGGAGAGGCTCTAAAGGAGTCACACTGACTGACTTGGGCTTTTTTTCTTCTCGTCCCTTACCTGGCTTTGTAGCAGGCACGAGTTTCTGCTTCCTTGTAACCCTGCCTAATCTCTTTGCTGTGTTTGAGTCAAACTGGGCTTTAAATAATGGGAAACCTTAGTGTTAGTTACATTCGTGTTATTTTGATTATTAAAGTGGGTGGACATATTTCATGTGTTGCTCAGGTTTCATTTTGAATATCTGGGTTTTAAGGAGCTCCAATAAAAGTGATCTGCCTTTCTCCACTGAATACATTGATATAAAATGGGGTTTTACAGGTAGGCGAAAGTGTAAGCTTTAGTACAATGGTAAGTTGCAGAACACTGATAATTGTAAAAGTCAAGTGGGCCTTAATTAAGACGGAGCACCAAATTTAAGTAAACACTGCCAAACAGGTTTGAGGCTAGTGGCAGTACAGAAACAGAGATATTTAGATTTGCTCTGCATGGGGCTGCTTACAAGGAAGCAGTGTGTTCCTTAGAATTTCATGAACTATTCATGTCCTCTTGTCCTTTGTCCATTTATTTTTATTTTGCTGTTTATTTCTAGTTAACATGTAAGAGCTACTTTAGGCTGCCCTCAACATTTTATTGGGTATTTTTGGTGTGTGTGGGGGGAGTATTAGTTTAGTTTTTGAGATAGGTTCTCACTCTTTAGCCCAAGCTCCCTTCAACACCCCCAGCTTCCTGCCTCAGTTTCCCCAGTGCTTGGATTACAGGTGTAAGGCCCCACATCCACTTAAGAGCTGCTTTAGAACACAGATGTTTTTGCACTGAAAACAAGTTGTGCCAAGTTTGTTGAGTTTTCCACTTTAGCTTATGGTATTTTTTTTTTTTTACTACGAGGCTTCCCTCGCTAATTTCAGTATTTGATACACATTTCCTTAAAGAATTTTAATTCACGTTACAATTTTAGAAATGACTAAAATGTGTGAAAGTTTCTGAAGGATGACTAAGAAGAGCTGATTAAAACACACACACACACACACACACAAACACGGAGAGGAGGAGGGGGAGGAGGAGAGGGAGAGAGAGAAGGCAAGTAGAGGTAAACACATATCTCAAGACCAGGAAAATTAATCTTGCAAAGACTTAATTCTCCCCCAAATAAGGTATTATTAATTCACCTCAATTACAAACAAGGACCTGGCAGATTTTTTTTAAAATATTTTGAGCAGCTGGACCTTAATATAGTTTGCAGAAATAATATGGCAGGATGGGGGGGGAGGAAAAGAGGGGGGGTGGGAGAGAGAGAGAAAACAAAACAAGTATGTACGTTGCAAAGATATTCTTGTCTAGGTCTTTAATATATGGTAAAGGCATTTCTGCATTTTTTGGGGGGGTAGAACATCCACCCTGGTGCTTTGATGCAAAGTAAAGGACACATGTTGCCGTTCGTTCTGCTTTTGAGTTTTCGGGTTTTTTAAAACGGCTTTTTTTTTTCCAGACTGAGACAAGTCTGGGTTGGAGTTGGAGGCTTCCGTCCCTCCCAGAGGGGCACTCCCCCTGCAGCCCCCAGCACGAGAAGGGGCGGAGCTTCTGCCAGCTCGTGGGAAGCGCGCAGAGGCGCCTGGCCTGGGGGAGGGGCCGCACTTCTCCCAGCGGCGGCAGCAGACTAGGAGGCTGGAGGTAATGGCTGTCTCCAAGCCCGTTATTTTCTGGTAATTTCTTCGCGCTTTTGGGGGAAAGGTGGAAAAAGAAAAGAGAAATTAGTGCCTGGGAGAGGTGGGGACGGAATAATGTTTCGTTAGATTTGTCGTTTCTCTGGTGGAATCAATCCTCCAGCATTTGGGGTTTTCGGATAATTTCAAAGTCCGTAGTGTGAGGAGAGGTGATCAGATTGCAGCTTCTAAATTAAGACTTCAGTGAAGCATGCCGTTCGTGTTCATTTTCTTACGTGGCATTCCATGTTTTTGTCTCTGGTACAGTTTTGGGTTTTTGTTTTTTTTTTAAAGAGATTTTTGTTTTAAATGTTTGTATTCTGCCAAAAAAAAAAAAAAGAAAGAAAAAGAAAAAAAACTGGCAGAAAATGAATGACACAGAAAGGTGCCTGGGCTTGGAACGAGATTTAGATACGCTGTTGAGTGATATCACTTGTAAAAAAAAAAAAAAAAAAAATCTGCGCGTTTTCCTGACTGGGGGCGGGGGCGGGGGGCGGGAAACTAGACTCCTGTGTCTCTGAGTGTTTGGGTATGTACACTTGGTGGTGAGGTGAGGCGTGATCTTTTTTTTTTTTTTTTAACTGCTTTCAGCATTTTCAGATTTGCTTTTTTCCCAGATAATTTTTGTAATTAGAAAAAGCAAAATGATGCTGAGACTGCATACCTATTTTGTTTCAAACACACACACACACACACGCACGCACGCGAACACACACGAGTACACACAGAGATAAGTGTTCTCATAACCTATTTCTTTTGCTGAGAGAGGTTTTTTTTTTTTCTTTCTAGACCCAGTCAAGCAAGGAGCCAAGTTGTGTACGCTAGAGCCCTGCGTGTATCCTGCTTGTGTGTGCTCCTGTCAGGCCACAGGTACAGCAGTGATCAACAAGAACCATTTTTTTTTTCAGTGTTGTTTCAGTTTAAACGTGAGATAGGGGACTGGGTTTCTTTCTCTAAGCAGTTTTAAAAGTATTATGTGGAATGATACTTCAATCCTATGGAGTATTATATACAGCTGGCAAATAAAAGTATGAAGCGCAAGTGATTTGAAAAGCTGTCAGCAAAGTAGAAGTCGGTGGGAAAAAAAGTGTTTAGAATGGCAAGCAGCATTTTAAGTTATTTAAGGAGAAAAAATACAAATTATGTGCCATCAAATAAGAAAAAGGGGATCAGCCTACTAATGGAATTTTTATGTGGTCTTACTATCTCTGTTTTAAAATAGCCTCTTTGCTGCTGCTGCTGTTGTTTGAGACAGACTTTATAGACCAGGCTCACGTGGAACTCTGTAGTCCCAGGCTGACTTTGCAGTAGTCCTCATGCCTCAGCCCATTGAATGAATGATGGGGATATAGGCATAAGCAAAAAAAAAAAAAAAAAAAAAAATCTATATTTAGTCATTTTCTAATGACCAGAAAATAAACCTTAAAATAAAATGCTGTGAGTTCGAGGCAGTCTGGGCTACCAAGTGAGTTCCAGGAAAGGCGCAAAGCTACACAGAGAAACCCTGTTTCGAAAAACCAAAATAATAATAAAAATAAAAAAATAAAATGCTTCCAAGTTCGGGGAAAATAGAATTTGAAACAATGCATTAGTGAACTGAACTGGCTATGAGGCATGGTGTTTTATGTCTGTAATCTGAGCATCCAAGAGTCTAAGGCAGGAGAATGGCCTTGAGTTTCCAAGTTAGCTTGAGACTGCATAGTGATTTCCATGTCAGCCTGGGTTGCAGAGCACTCCCTTGATTCAAAGAACCAAAACCAAATTAAAGCAAACAAAAAAGATATAGTTTGTAGTAGTATGAATTCATGTTTATATGTAAAAATATGTTATATAGGTAATTATTAGTAGAATTTTCTTTCCAAAATTATCACTTTTGTAGCTTCCTCATATTTTATATTTTCAGTAGACATGAAATTTATTTTACAGTCAAGAACTTTGGAGATGAGGACATTTGGATTTCACCTTTTGTGCAGTGCTTAACAAAGCTCTGATTTTCAGTCTGGCGTATTCTAGAAGCCTGAGAAAGCTACTGGCTGGCAAGATATAGTTCCCACCTTTCTCCAAGGACGTGGTAGTGACAGTTCTGCTTCTGGACACAAGATGGCGCTTGCCAGATAGTCTAAATTTTCTCCAGACAAGTGTTTTTATAAAGTGAGCAAACAAAACAGTGAAACATATTTTGTATTAGGAAAGTGTAAGACAGCATGTAGTATATAATTGAAATTCATTTGAAAAACTGTTGTGTAAGAAGGACAAAGAAGCCCCATTCAAGACTGATGTGAGGACTCTAAACATTTAAAACCTACAGTCTGGCCCACAGTAGACAGAAAGCTACTGTTACTTCCATTCTCTTCCATCTCTGTTAGTAGAATGGCATGTCTACGAGAGTTTTGTTAGGGAAATTTATTTACACTTTTAAAAAACCCATTTTATTGCCTTGATTCTCTGTTCCTTTTTTGCACAGCTTCAGTTAATATCACATTTGTAAGTGACATGGGCAGTGTAACTGGGATCCATCTGCATCCTAGAAAGGCAATGCAACTGTAGAAGTGTCCAGCAGAGTAAAGGCTTTGCTGGGAACATAGCTGGAGTGAGAGTCAAGACAGCTTTTAGTTGGTCATGTGGTAACAACAGGAAACAAATAAAACCATGTGGCTGCTGAGTTTCAAGCTCAGATCCTCCAAAAGACAAGCCAGTGCTCTTAACACTAAGCTATCCCTTCAGCCCCCTGTGGTTTGTTTTTTTTGAGATAAGGTTTCACTCTCCAGTATAGGCTGGCCTGATACTTGGCTATGTAGACCAGAATGGCCTAGAATTTGCTGCTATCTTCTTGTCTCTGCCTCCATAGTGCTGGAATTATAGGTATTAACTAGCATAGCCATCTCTACCAGTGATTCTGGAGTGTGTGTGTGTGTGTGTGTGTGTGTGTGTGTGTGTGTGTCTGTCTGTCTGTCTGTGTATCTCAGTGTGTCCACAGAACACCACAAACGCAGTTAAACTAATATTTTCAAGCTATGATGAGTTTGAGTATGACTCTATTGTAATTTGAGGAAAACATGTATGTTAAAGCTCTATAATGAAATTAGGCAAATGTTCACAATGATAGCTACTTTTGGAAGACTGCCACGTCCAAGCCAACTATATGACTTGCAAAAGACCCTTGGAAAGAATCCTGACAATAAGTAGCCATGTGAGGCATTCCAAACCTCTGACTGACATCATCTTAATGATAGGTTATTACATTATCTGGGCCAGCATAGGAGACACAGATTCTGAATTCTGTCTGGCTGATATAGGTAGGTAAAACAGCACTGACACCTTAGGTAAGTTAAGAGTCCTTAGAATAAACTTTGAAAGATCTCACAGGACACAGATGAAAATGGTACCCCTGATGTTCTCCCTGCTCTCCTTGCTCATTTCTCATTTGTCACCAGCACACATACTAATTCCTTTTCTATAGTGGCTACAATAAGGATTGTGTACTGGAACATTATAAAAGAACCAATTTAAAGTCATTTAAATAATTTCCCTAACCACCAGTCTTATGTCTTGACCTGGTGCCAAGTAATTTTGTCTTTATTTTTTTTTTAGTTTTATCTCTCTCTCTCTCTCTCTCTCTCTCTCTCTCTCTCTTTCTCTGTGTGTGTGTGTGTGTGTGTGTGTGTGTGTGTGTGCATGCGCGCATGCGCGGGCGCGCCTCTGTGTGGGTACCTGTGGAGGCCCAAAAAAAAGTGTTGGATCTCCTGGAGCTGGAATCACAGGCAGTTTGGAGCCACCTGATATGGGTGCTAGGAACTGAACTCAAGTCTTCTGAAAGAGCAGCAAACACTATAAACTACTGGACCATTCCACCAGCCCTCATCCATCTTTTTTTTAAATGAATATTGTCTAGTGTCATGCATTCAAATTATTTATTCAATCTTTTTTTCTCTTATTGAATTATGTATATGTTCATGGTGGGGGTGGCACATGCTTGTGTGTGCATTTATGTATGTGGAGGCCAGAGGTCTTCACTGGGTGTCTTCCTCAATCACTCTTCACATATTTTTGAGACAAAATAGCTACTGAACCTGCAGTTCCCTTGACTTGGCTAGACTGACTGGCCAGACAGGGATGGTAGGCACAAGCCATTGTATCTGGCTTTCACATAGGTACTTGGGATAAACTCGGGTCTTCACAAGTGTGGCAAGCACATTACTGAGATAGTGCCCCAGCACTTTATTCAACCTCATTTATAAATTTTCAGAAACACTTGAATTGAGTAAGCTGCAAGAAAAATAACTATTAAGTAGCCCTAAATAGAGGCCTCTAAAATGACTGTTTTTCTAGTTAAGCCAGATAGTCAAACATAAAGCACTGTAACCTAAGGACTTTTCTGGATGACTAAAAGCTCACTGATTGATTGATTTGTTTGTTTGTTTGTTTTGTTTTTCGAGACAGGGTTTCTCTGTGTAACTTTGTGCCTTTCTTGGAACTCACTCCGTAGACCAGGCTGGCCTCGAACTCATAAAGATCCACCTGGCTCTGCCTCCTGAGTGCTGGGATTAGAGTTGTGCACCACCACCACCTGGCTCTGATTGATTTCTTGCCTAAATCTAGTTGTACTAATAAATCTTTTCCATATTTAGACTGTCTGCAGATGATACTGAGCTTCTACCTTATCATCTTCCCTGTCATTGTCTACCTGGTGTCACTCACTTAGTCTGCTACTGATGCCCAAAAGACATTTACCTCTTGAAATACGTTTTGATAGCGGGTGGTACAAGTTGCCCATTCAGTATTCCAATACAGTTAGAACTGGGTTCCAAAACCCATGTCTTTATACATTATATCAGAGGACCTTGCCTTAATGCCTGCCTGAGAAAATTGATATTTAAGTATTTGATCTTTGACAGTGTCTCTTATGGCCTCACTAATAAAATACTAGATAAGTACAATGAACTTGGGTGATAAGAATAAGTTTGGTCATGCCTAGATCTTTTCCTATGGATATCCCAGAGAATGGCAGACATTGTGAGGAATGTTTCTTTTTCTCTAAATTTTCAGAAGTAGATCCTAGACAGGTCTTTCTGTCCTTTACTTCAGTTGAAAAACAGTACAGCTTAATTGTCTGGGCATAAAATAGAGCTTTGTGTATGTGTTGTGATAATGTGTTGTGAGGCTCTAGTTTCCTTTTCTTTGATTTTGTTCTTTAGAAAATGTTTCCCATTACAAAATCTACAGCCTTAACTCTCAGTAACCTTATCTATTGACATTCTATAGATTTTAATATTAATGGAAAAATACAGAACTGTTGTTTTCTTGTTGCTGTTCTCTTTTGTAAAGCTTTTGTGTCATGAAACATACTTACATTTGGCCAAAGATTATGGAATTTTTTCTCCTTGCCAATGATATACTGCAGCTTGCCTTTTACTCCATTTGAAGTGTTTTTGTTTACTGTCAAGTTCCTTTGCTATTTATGTGTACCTCTGTCTTAAGGATAACTGAATAGTTTGAATGTCTAAAACATGTCTAAGATTATTGTTTTCTATTTATTTATTACTTTTCTCCCAACCCAGTCACAGTTTCTCCTCCCTCCCTCCTCTCCTTTCAGTCCTTCCCCTCCAACCTCCCCTCTTCCTTTCCCTATCTGTCCTAACAGTGGGAGCAGGGGCTGTCTCTGACTGTTACCTGCTTTGGGGACCCTTTCCTCCTACTGGGTTAGCTTGTCTAGCCTTAAGAAGAGGGGAATGCCTAGTCTTACTGCAACTTGATATGCCATGGCTAGCTGATATACATAGGAGGCCTGTCCTTTTCTAAAATTAATTCTTTAATCATGTCCATGAACACCCCCAATGATCTTTGGGAACATTTTTACTACATAACTCTGATTCTCTTTTAACCTAATGCACAAACATATGCTGTTTATTCTGTAGCCAATCTATATCTTCTGTTTTATTAAGGTTCTGCTTTTCAGTGGAAGCACACTAGTAACCAGCTCTCCCATCTTGGGATTTAGAAACTATTTTTTTTTCAAAAGCTGTATGTCTTAGAAGCCTCCCAAATGCTTTAAAAGAAATTAACAAGTTAATAAAAATATTGCAGAGGATTAAAATAATTTAGTTTCTAATAGATTTTTGTTATTTAAAATTATATTTTATACATACTTCTGGTACACACAACCTTCTTTGGTAGTCAGTTAATCCAAAGAAAAACTCAAACTCTGTGTATTCCCATTATTCTCAGGGTAAAATACAAATGTCTTTTATGGGTTATATTCTGGGAGATCAACGCTCTCTTTTTTTGAAGGTTCACATTTATTGAGAAATAATTTGCAAAGAGTTAAATTCACTCTTTTTTAAACTTTAATTCTTCTCTCATACATTACATCCAGATCATAGTTTCCCCTCCCTCCACTCCTCCCAAACTTTTCCCCCACCTCCCCTCTCCCCCAGATCAACTCCTCCTCTGTTTTCCATTAAGTAAAAAAGAGCAGACCCCTCAAGGATATTTACCAAATATGGTCTAACAGGATGCATTAAGACAGAGCACATCCCCTCACATTAAGGTGGGACAAGAAACCCAGTAGGAGAAAAGGGGTCCCAAGAGAAGGCAAAAGAGTCAGACACCCCCTCACTCCACTTTTGGGAGTCCCACAAGAACATCAAGCTACACAACCATAACGTATATGCAGAGGACCTAGTTCAGACCTATACAGTGTCCAGGATTGCTGCTTCAGTCTCTGTGAGGCCCGATGAGCCTTGCTTAGTTCAAGTTTGTGAGCTGTACTCCCCTGATGTCCTCATCCCCTCTGGTTCCTACAATCCTTTCCCTTCTTCTACAGGGTTCCCTGGCTCTGCCTAGTGTTTGGATGAATTCACTTTTTTTCAACTGCACATCATGATGAGTTTTGACAAACTTAGTCACAAAACAACACAGTTGGACTATGGAATGTTTTCTTATCTCCAAAACATGGCATTCAGACCTCTCTGTATTCAGTACACTGTCTCAATCTCATTTCCTGACGAACAGCAAGCTTATTTCTGTCCCTATGGATTTTCTTTACCCAGGATGCCACTTACTTGGAATCAAAAAGTAGTCCTTTAAATCCAGCAGTTTCACTAAATTGATCATTAGACAGGTATTCACAAATATTGTTGCATGTATAACTAGTTTATTCCTTAACATAGCTGAGGAGTATTATATGATATGACAGTTCTTTGATTTGTGTAACCACTCCTCAGTAGATTTATAGGTTTTGATGATTGTGGTTAAAGTAGCTAAATGTGTGTGTGTGTGTGTGTGTGTGTGTGTGTGTATTTTACATATATATATATATATATATATATATATATAAAAAGTTTTTACTTCTCTTGAGTAAATATCTCAGAGTAGAATTTCTGGCTGTGAATGATTAAGAATGCTTAACTACATTAACAACCACTAGGCTGTTTTTAAAGTGTGTTTGATATTTCTCTCTCTCTCTCTCTCTCTCTCTCTCTCTCTTTTTGGCCAGAGCTGAGGACCAAACCCAGGGCCTTGCGCTTGCTAGGCAAGCGCTCTTCCACTGAGCTAAATCCCCAACCCCTGATATTTTTGCAATATATGATAGTTATTCTGCATCATTTTCTGAAGTTTATCTTGTCACTGTTTTTTTCTTTAATACCAGCCATATTATAAAGGTGTTAATGATGCCTCATTATGCTTTTACTTGCATACACTTAATTATTAATGGTGTTGAACATATTTTTATGCTTTCAACTGTAATTTGTGTGTCTATTTTAATTAAGATGTTGATATTACTAAATTCTAAGAGTTACTTATATATTCTGGATACAAACTCAATAAGAGGTATGTATATATTTTGTACATATTTTCTCTAAATGATTTTTTTATTTTAGTTTTGAGAAAATTTTCAGGCCTAATTTTACTATTTTTTATGGTTCATGGCTTGTTTTTCTGGATTTGTATTTTAAAAAACATTTGACTCACCCAAGGTCTCAAAGACATTCTACTAATATTTTATAGATTTTTCACTTTACATATAAGCTTATGGCCCATTTTTAATGATTTTTCTTCATAGTCTTAGCTAAGGTGTCACAACGAATAATCATTCTTAAAATGTTCCAATATGATTTATCAGAAAGAACTTTTCAGAAATCAGTAGGCATTATTTGCTAGTTTATTTGTGATATATTGGCCTATGTCAGTCTTGTGTCAGTATACATAATATGAGTCTTCTACCTTTTATATTTCCTTTTCACTATCATTCTGGCTCCTCTATTTCATGTGCTTTTCCAACATATTTTAGAGTTCTTACTTCAACTTCCACAAAAATCCTGCTGGGATTTTATTGAAGTTACAGTGCATATAGATATCTATGGAGAGTTGTTTTACCCTAAAATCAGTGTTTCTGTCAATTCACATAGTATATATCCCTATTTATTTAGATCTTTATTTATTTGCATCTGCATATTAAAGTTTCCAAAATATTAATCTTGCATTTAGTTTAGTTTTGTTTTTGTTTTGTTTTGCTTGAAATGGAGTCTCTCCTTGATCCAAAACTTGCCAAGTAGGTAAGCTTGGCTAGCCAGCAAACCCTGGGGAATCCTTCTGTCTCTACCATCCAAGTGCTGGATTACAAGTACAAACCACAACACCTGGCTTTATAAATATAGGTCATAGGGATCCAATTCAGATCTTTGTACTTGTAATGCAAACATGTCACCAATTGAGCTGTCTCCCGGCCATGTTTCTTGTATTTTTAAAAAATAAAATTATACATGGAGCTTAAAAACTTTTACCTTAAATCTTTGTTGTATAGAAACACAGTCAGTCAACTGTAGACTGGTTGATTCATTAGGCTTCTCTTTATAGATAATTCATGTTATCTACAAATGCAGTTTTACTTTTCCTTTCCAGGGCATACATGCATACATAATTAATCTATTTTTCAGTACTCATTTTATTCACTGGGGCTCTAACCCAGTGTTGACTAGAAATGTTCAAAGCAGATATTCTTACTATGTTCCTGCTTTTAGCAGAAAGGCATTCCATGTATTACCACTAGGTATAAACTGTAGGGTTTTTATAGATACTGGTGATCTGATTGAGGAAGGTTCATTTGTTTTATACTGTGCTCAGTGTTGTTATCCTAAATGTTAGTGGAATGTTGTTAGAATCTTTGTCTGCCTCAGTTACTATGATTTTTTCATCATTTTTGGTCTTCTAGTATGGTAAGTTGAATTGATGGATTTGGGGATGTTGAACAATTCTTATATTACCAAGTATGAATTTCATTTGGTCATGATATGACTTTTATCTATGTCATTGCTTTGAGCAATAGCATTTGGTGATGATTTCTGCTTTTATGTATAAGAGATATTAGTCTGTAGTTTTCTGTACTTTTTATTGTGTTGTTGGTATCTGGCAAATGTTGGTGTCATAAAACTATGTTTTATGTTGTTTCTAATGTTTTATCACCTTATCCTTACTGGCTTGCATTATCAGCTTTTCAAGTAGAGACTGGTGCACTATAAGATTTTGGTCCTCTATTCCTTACCCTAAATACTCGTCAGTCCCTATATACCTGTACTACCAGGTGATCTGCCTTATCTTCATGCCCTTCCATTTTGCCCTGTTAGTATTAAGTACTAGGCTCCCAACGAGGCAGGAAGTATTGCCCAGGTAGCCTCAATGTTTAGGGGTGCCTTTGGGCTTGGACCTTGAAAGTTAAAGCTTTCTCAGTAGTGGCGGGGAGCCTCTGATTAGAATCACTCTGAGTGATCTTTGGAAGGAAGCTATAGCTTACTGTATCTCTCTCTCTCTCTCTCTCTCTCTCTCTCTCTCACTCTCACACACACACACACACACACACACAGAGAGAGAGAGAGGGGGGGGCAGGGACAGGGACAGCGAGCACTTCAAATCCCATCTCCAGGGAAACAGGTCCTCCAACAAAGCCATACCTCCTAATCCTTCCCAAGCAGTTCTACTCTCTGGTGACTAAGCATTCATATATATGAGCCTATGGGTGCCATTCTCATTCATACTACCACAGAGCTCATCAACCTTTAATACTTAATTTAACATAGTTCTATGATAGACTGAGGGAAAGCTAGGACCTTTTAAGATATCTAGAGATTTGTTATTGTTAAGTTAAATTGTTAATGACATTCTCATGTCTTTATACATTTATATATATATATATATATATATATATATATATACATATACATATACACGTGTCTGTGTGTGTGTGTGTGTCTGTGTGTGTGTGTGTCTGTGTTTTGGTTTTTCGAGACAGGGTTTCTCTGTGTAGCTTTGCGCCCTTCCTGGAACTCACTTGGTAGACCAGGCTGGCCTCGAACTCACAGAGATCCTCCTGCCTAGGAGGAGTGCTGGGATTATAGGCATGCGCCACCACCTTTTTATTTTTAAGAAAAAGAACTTTTAGTGCCTTTTAGTAATGTATGCATGTGTTAAACTTTCATTCTTTGTATTATTATAGATTAAAATTGTGTTTAACGCATAATACATTATACTTGAACTGTATGTATTTCTCCATGGTTTAACATATATTCAGGTTCTCATAACCACCACTACAGTTGGAAGTCGATATTGCATCATCCTCATGATTTCCTTGTGCTGTCCCTTTAACGCTACACCCTTTCTCATCTGGAACACCAGCAGTGCTGATCTTTTCACTATTATTACCCTTCTATTATTTTGAAAATGTCATATAAAATCAGAGAGTGTTGTGGTGGACAGGTTCTAAGTGACCCACTCCATTACAAAGTATCCCCATTGTGTGCTGGCTACACCTTGTATGCATTTAGCATAATTTGGCAAAGATGATGGGATGTCACTCACTGCAATGATTATGTGAGACTGCCATAGCCAAATGGAGGGAACATAGGAGAGGATAGGAGAGGAGCAAGGAGGGAGGCAAGCTAAATGCAGAATCAGGTACAGTATTCTCTTTTATGTTTCAGTGACTCAGCACATAATGCTTTAAGATTAATTATTTTCCTCAGCTGTTCATCCCACGCACAGGTATAGAACATTTTTTATTTGTAACGGGATTTTCAATGTGTCTAGTGATTACAAATATTAACTCTGGAGTCATAGTACCTAGGTCCAAGTGTCCTGTGCCAAAAACACCGTGGACATTCTTGTAAACATTCCTTAATCTCTCTAATGCCTCATTTACAAAATGAGAATGCTGAAAATGCTCACTGCTTTAGTCCATCTGTGCTGTTATAACAGAGTACTTGAGACCAAGAAATTTCTTCACAATGGGCAAATATTGGGCTCACAGTTGTGCAGGCTGAAATATCCAAGAACTGAGAGGCCATATTTGCCAGGGGCCTTATTATGTATTGTAAGGTCACAAAAAGTAGCATATAGTGAAAGATCAAACAAGAGAAAAAGGGAGAGGGGCCTCAGTCCATCTTTTGAACTGGAACCCACTCCTACAAGGAATAAACTACGGCTGCAATGTGGCAGTAATTGGTTCACTGAAGTTTTAATCAACACATAAAGGTCTCTCACCTCTCAACACTTGGCACTGAGGATTTAAATTTCCTTTACATGAACTTTGAGGGATATGTTCAAACTCAAGAACCTTTCTAACAATATTTTATAATGTTTGTAGATAATTTAACAGACTGCCTGGCATGTGGTAATAAATCACTGGCATCTATCCTCAATACTTAATACTAATAATGTTTATATGGAATGAAATAAGTTATTATCTGGCTTTTAGTGAGTTACCAGTCAAATACTAATACTATTGCCTGGCATGTAAAAATTATAGCAAATATATTCCATTTTTATATAATCCATTTTATAATAAGTATATTATATATTACTTCATAATATCACTAGTATAATTTCCAAAATGTATATCTATTGTGGTCAATTTCTAGTGAACATGAAAAGTAGTGAAAGTGAAGCAGAAAGCCCAGACTAGCAGTTCATCTACTTGTGGTGGTATTGTCTTTGGAATCTTCACAGCTACGCAGTTAGACAAATAAAAAACTCTCCATTTTCCTCCTGAATTAAGAAGGAAACTACATTCCTTAGGCTCTAAGGCAGTCCGACCTCTCTACCTGAGTTCTGGTTAGAGGACAGAGGCCAGCAGTGGTATTTGCCACAATCCTTAAAATTGTCCACAAGACTTTCCATCTTCACTTTCTTAGATCTCTAGTCCAACACAAATTATGTACCAAAGGATTTCAAGGCCCAAGAAAATGGTAAAGCCATAGGATGGAAGAAGTTTGTGTCCTTTGGACTGTTTAAAACAGAGCACCCTCCCCTTTCTGGCAACTTGATGACCTACATTAAAATTTGACATCAGCAAATCAAACATTTGAGGAGTGAATGTGAGAGATTTGTGGATATTTATGCCACAAACATTGCATAATATATCTATTAGAGCCAACAACATACAAGCCTAGAGATGGACTTTATTGGTTTATTAGTATTTATTATTCTGATACTAAAGTTTATATAAATGTGATTTTTAAAAAACTACATTTAAAAATTATACCATCTAAATAATGTCATATGTGCTGTAGTGATGCAAATAAAACACTGCATTTTTCATGTTATCAGTTATAATTTAAGTATAATCATACTTAAACTTGCCTTTTAGTTTTAAATTACCATAGGGATATTCTGATTAACAAAAGGCATATAATTTAAAAACAAATTCTCCCTGCACTGAATTTCCCAAGTGTGAAACACAAGAGCAAAATACTAGAAAACACAGCCTCCTATTGTAGAGTAGGATACACAGAAATGGATTTCTTCCCAAACATGATGTTCACTTTCTACTCAAAAATAAACATGTATAGGCAGCAGTCTCTGAGGCTTTCCTGAAGAATTGTAAGAGAAGAACTGAGTCAAAGGAGAGACATACCATGTTTTGGACACAGAAGTCAGTTTTATCTAAAACAATGTAAAGTTATTATGCAATCCTAATCAACATCTTTCTCATTCAACTTTAGAAGATGTTGATCAGAATGGTTTTCAGGTCATCTTTAAATATATTTGGTTTACAAGTATTTTATTGAGAAATTCTGCATCCATATTCATCTGGGAATTTGGCATATAGTTTTCTTTTGTTGTGTTTTTATTCCAAGCGGGGTGAGGGGGTGTGGGTGTATTATGTATGCATGGGGGGGGGCGCCAGAGGGAAGAGGAAAGGGTCCATTCAGAGTGGGAAATGGGAACAAGAAAAGGCAGAGGAATAAATAAGAACAAAGCACATGATAATGATATATGAAAAAGTTTTAATACAAGCCCATAATTTTGCAATGAAGACATAATAAAAAAAGAAATTAATCACCTCTATAGACATAGGATGCCAGAGAAGGCTAGTTAAAATATGTAAGAAATAGTTAAACTGTGGTTTTCTTATTATGAGATATAAAGTGTTTTGCGACCTCCTCAAGAAATCATCCACAATCAGGGTTTGAATGGAAATTAGACAGACCCTTGTCGCTGTTACACTGTGAAGTTCTGTAAAGGGGAATGTTTCCACGTCTCAGCATTTAAGCGGTTTTTCTTGGCAATTGTCTCCTGTAATTCAGGGAGTGGCCTTGTGCTCTGCATCACTGCGGGGGCGGAGCCTTCTCTGAGCAGTGCCTGTGAGTTCTGCCCTGCCAGTCTTGGGGGAGGAGCTGCATTTTACCAGGCTGCAGCTGACAAGAAGCTTCAAGGTAATGTCTGACTTAAATTTACTTTCTAGTGACTTCTAGGAGCTCTGGGATAAAAAATGAGAAAATAGGAAGGATGATCTTAGAGTGGAAGGAATGTTGTGTGATTTTTAAAGAATTGCTGGCATTTTGAGAGCATTAATCCTCTGGAACTTTTGTATCTCCCAAGGTTTTTTAAGTCCACAGAAGGGAAAGGGGTGATCAGATTACAGCCTCTAAATTAAGGCTTCAGTGCAGCATGGCCGTTCATGCTAATTTCCTAACTTGGCAGACCTTGTTGATATTACAAGGCGTTCTGTTATTCTATGAAGTTTTAAACATTTTTTCATTTACACAGAAATAAAACTGACAGAAATATTCAACAGCACTGTATTCATACATCTGCTAATTGGGATACACAGAAAAGTACACACACACACACACACACACACACATATATATATAAATATAAAATGCATGTGAGTATAGAAAGGGGATCAAATGTGCAGTTGAGTGAAGACATGCGCACATAATATATACATGTATATGTGTGTGGTTGGAAAAAAGTGACAGAAACTCCTATGTTAGCATTCAGCATTTCTGGGTAGTCAAAGTGCTATTTTTAATATGTTTAACCCATTTTAATACCATTAAAGTGTAGATTGCCTCATGATTATTTGTTTAACTGTGAAAGAAAATGAAGCTCAAACAGCATACTCATTTTGTTTCACACACATTCATAAACATACGTATATGCTTCCACAATCATACTTATTGTTTTTCCAATAGTGGAAAATTTCCTACATCTGATCAGATGAATAGCTTAGCTGCTGTTCTGATTATAAGTCTGTGTGTGTCCTCCTTGCAGTTCATTATTTCAGGTCACATGTAAGTGTATGGATAAAATAAAATATTTGGTTTATTCCTGTGAGCCATTTAAGGAATATTATATAGTATAGGGCATGCATACTCTGTAGTATTACATATCTGATAAATAGAAAACATGAGCCTCACACGAAGTAAATTGAAAGTTTCTGAGAAATAGCACCTAATAAAGAGAGAAAATTATGAAACACTAATTACATATGTTTCCTCAATATGCATATTACTATAATGTATGCAATTAAATCTGAAAATACATCTCTAACAAAATATACATTATCTGTATAGTTAACGCATTTACCATTCTATATTTTTTAAATAGTAATTCATGTTTATTTGGGCTTTTCTTTACATCTTTAGGGAAATATTGAAATAAAATATTAAAGACTTGGGACAAGCCTCATTTAATAAGTTATGTAAAATCATGTGTAAAACACTTACTTATATAGAATTGTGTTCAAACCATACTCGTAAGAGGCAGGCATTCCTGAACCTGGTTTGAAATGGGCATTCATTCTTCTGTGTAAAAATTTTCTAAAATGAGAATATTCAGGGCAGATATTTGTGTCAAGTTGTACTTACCTTTTATGTGTATATGTATTTTGTATCATTTCAATTTTTATGAGCTTCTGGATCATCAGAACTACTGTGGTGAAACATTACCCTATTTCTATCCTGTACTACAAACCCTTAAATATACTTTATTTAATGTTTTTAAATGTGGTACTGGGAACTGAACCCAGGATCTTATGTATGCCAGGCAAATACTCAAACAGTGAACCACATCCCCAGCTCTTAAACCCTTATACTTAGCATAAAGAATTCTAAAAACACAAGAAGGCCCTTCACTGGCTAGTACAGTTTCTAACCTTCTCCCATAAGACGGATCTTGTATTAAGGCCTTGCCTATATCATCAACAGGCTGCATTTCTGGTTCTAGTCATAAGATGGCATATGTGCCAGAAAGCCTGAATTTTTTTCAGGCAGTCATTGTTATGAAGCAGGGAAAGAAAACAGTGAAACTATTTTTTTTAAATTAGACTAGGAGACAGTGTGTGCCATATAACTGTGACTCCATTGAAAACCACTGCAACTTTAAGAAATCCACATGATAACTGATGTGACTATTCAATCAGAAAATATAAACTGTGATTCATAGTAGACACAAGATAATTTGTTACCTCTCTTTCCTCATGTCTCACCTCATGTTTTCCTAGAGCAAGACCATTTCAGCATGAATGGTAAGGAACATTTCATCTTGTAAGAACACAAGGGAAAACAAATATGACATCTACATTAATGATGAGATTCTATCTCATACCTGTGTTTCACAGTGGCATGCCAGGAAGTTTGGGTAGGCAGGTTGTTGTTTTTTTAACACTTCCCTTTTATTGATTTGATTCCTTGTCTTCCTTTTGTTCAGCCTTGGTTAATATCAGAGGTGCATGCGATGTGGAAACTCTGCATGTGATTTGACTTGAGCCCAGAAAGGCAGTGTAACTACATACATGCCCCGTAGGGTGAAAGACTTGCCTGGAAATCAACTGGCTTGAGAATCAAGATAGTTGGATCACATTGCAAGACTGTCACTGTCCACGTGACAGAGGGTAAGATTCATCCCATTTCAGGAGAAAATTCACATTTGACAGTATGCTGATGTCTTAAAGGATACTTAATTTTGCTTCCTGCTTTCTGTATGTAGGATTTTCAATTTAAAAGCAACTTTTGTATTAGCATAATTCAGTTGAAAGATTGAGGCAAAGCCATGTACTCAGCTAGTACACTGCCTTTTACTGTTAATGAAGGATTGGAATCATTTGAGAACTTACTAGAATTTCAGTTTTTTTAGCTCATTCTAGAACTTCTGAATAAGACTTTGAGAATGGAACCTAACATTCTGTGAGGTTCTCAATATGATCCTCCTGATTGCTAAATTGGAAAATTCACTACCACGGATGTGATACTAGGAATACAAAAGAATCAAAGTATTAGATGACAAGAATAGGTTCCATAGCATACAATTACAAGTACTTAGAGCAATACTGATGCATATTCTTTAGCAAAAAAGTAGGGGTTCTTGAATTGGGGTTATCATTTCCAATTTATTTCCAGTTGTTACCTCCCTGTCCATTAGGCTGCTTTTTAGTCTATCTGTTCTATCATTGAACACAGTTTTTAGTTTTATCTCTTTTGTTTGCATTTGCTCGTCTTCTGCTTTGGCAAGATCATTTTATTTATTAATAGTATGTTCCCTATTTCAGTATCTTCCAGAGTTCTCATTCAAACAACATCTTCAAGTATCCTGGGGACATCTGAGGAAGAACACAGTGCACATAAACCATAAACTTTTTTGTAGTTCTAAATCAAAAGGAACTTTACTAAGACTGTTGTTTGGGTAGGACTTGTATTTGCAGCCACAAGGCCAACCAATTTTTGTCTGTAATCCTAACTAATTGTCACACTAATCTAAATCATAATGGATGGCGAATATGTCCTGTGTAATTGGAAAGAACAGTTATGGCCAGCAATAGTCTTATATAGGTCTGAAACTTCATCCAACAGTAAAAGGAAAAAGACCTTTTCCCTGGAAGTGCAAATACTTTCACTGGATGAGAAAATTACTGTGGACAGCAAAGACACAAAAGTCCTCAGTAAATCCGAGGTTGAAGCCATTATGTCCTCACTAGCAGGACAGTCAGAGGTGAGAGTTCCACCAAGGGAAGAGACAGCCTATGAAAGATCACTGAAAATGGCACTGGAAATTGTGAGAGAGAGAACAAATCAGAGCCAGGAAAGCATACCAGATGAAGAAGACACCACTACAACATCTGAAAGTGTGCCGCAACAGCTGTCTGATTCACCTCCTCCTAAAAAGTATCGGAAACTTGAAAGCAACCTCCAAGAAGACTCAGCTTCTATGTTACTATGCTCAGAGAGTGATGATTCCCTATCTGATGATAAGTTGCAGGTGCACACAACCACTGATAGTATTCCAAGTGAAGTGGAAACAAAGTCATCACAGAACTTCAGCTGGTGCCAAACTTATCCATCATTTCCAGATGATGATGATGATGATAAAAAAGAAGAAAAGAAAAAGATTGACATCTCAGCAATCATGTCCGTGAATTTATCACTCAAAGAGGAAAGTGAAGATATTAAAGAAGAAAAGTTTGTCCCTTCATCAGATGATCTTGCTGTACCCAAAGAGGAGTCTCAAGACATCTACTCAGAGGTCCCAGCAGTTTCCTCTGAATGTTCCACCTTCCCAGAGAATAATATGGAAGATCCTGGAGAGGGCCCATCGAATCAGAATCCACGCTTCTATGGTAGCCAAAATCAGTCTTCTGTGGAATCAGAAGTAGGTGCTGAGACCTCCCCTGCAGAGTGCTCAGGGGATTATCAGGTTTCACTTCCTGCCTGTAATCCAGTCAATAGTGATCTACTGCTTCAGAGACTGGATTTAGAAGATCTTGAGGAAGAAGCCCGAGCTTCTGGCAAGCTATTGTCTCTGAATCCCGCTAGTGCAGCTGCATTAGATAATGACGACGACGACGATGATGAAGACCTTCCTCGCTTCATTCTCTGCTATGAGACACGTGCATTTGAAACCGGAATGATAGTGTGGTTTAAATATCAAAAATACCCGTTTTGGCCAGCAGTGATAAAAAGCATAAGGCGAAAAGAGAGGAAAGCGAGTGTGCTTTTAGTTGAGGCAAACATGAATCCTCAAAAGAAAGGTGTTAGAGTGTCTTTCAGAAGATTAAAAAAATATGACTGTAAAGAGAAGCAGGCACTAGTGGAGAAAGCTAGGGAGGAGTATCGTGAAAGTATCGATTGGTGCGTGTCACTCATTTGTGACTACAGAGTTAGACTAGGTTGTGGTTCTTTTACAGGCTCGTTCTTTGAGTACTATGCTGCTGACATCAGTTACCCAGTCAGGAAAATAATCAAACAAGACACCTTCAGAAATATATTTCCAAAGCTACACAATGAAGACACAGGGGAACAAATGGCTGTGACATCCCACGCCAAGAGAATATCTTTCCAGAAAATTCTCCCTGACCGGATGAAGCCTGCTCGGGATCGAGCTAACAAGAACCTGGTAGATTTCATTGTCAATGCAAAAGGAACAGAGGATCATCTCCTGGGCATTTTAAAGGGCACAAAAAGATCCAAATGGCTGAAATCATTTTTGAATGCAAAGAGTTTCACACCCTGTATTGAAACATACTTTGAAGATGAAGATCAACTGGATGAGGTAGTGAAATACCTACAAGAAATCTATAAACAAATAGATCAGAAGATGCTAACTCTGATAAAAGATGACAAAATCAAGTTTATCTTGGAAGTTCTCCTACCAGAAGCAATTATTTGCTCAATTTCTGTTGTTGATGGCTTAGATTATGAGGCAGCTGAGGCAAAGTATCTAAAGGGACCATCCCTTGGCTATAGGGAGAGAGAATTATATGATTCCAAAATCATATTTGAAAAGAGACGGAGGTCGTTAGCAAATGAAGCTCATTAAATTGTGCCAAGAGTTGAAACCATAAAGGAAGCTAGATAAAACTTTGGAAAAGTAATCATTCAAAATTCCCAACATGTAAATACTTGCTGAAATGTTTGCAGGGGAGGGTTTTTGAATAAGTTCTTTTATTTTTTTGAAAATCTGTGTGATCTGCAGATACCACTACATCCATCTTTATTTTCTTGTGCTTTTTCAGAGCCAGCTTTGCCAATATATTTTTAGCAGTTTAATTTTCTAATACATGTTAGAAAGCATAATTCTTAAGGTATTTTAAGGGAAACTACTATTTTGTTCTATGATATTTTTGTGTCTTTGCTGTATAGGTAAATACAGTATGCACATTCAGTTTAATAAAATTGCACTGGTGTTAGATTTTAAGCAAGAGAATTAGAAAAGATGTCTAAAACAAATATCAGCTATATATTTTTTGCTCAATTTTTTTTATAAAATACTGAGTTTTCTCTTAAGATAGCTGAATTATTTTTCCTGCCATGCCTATTTATTTTTGGGAAAAATATCTCTAAATCATAGAACCAAAGATAGACTAAATGTTGCTATATATTATAACTAACCACAATTGCTTTGCAAGAAAACAATCTAAAATTAAAAAGCAAATGGGTTATCTGCATGTAATCTCTGTGTGTGTGCGCGTGTATAACATCTCAGCATGCAGAAAATGATTTTTGGCATCCATGAACAGAATTGTTCATTCTGTACCTCTCTGAAATTCCAGTTTGAGGAGTGTCTGCCTTTCGATGCTGTATCACTTTTTAGAACAGATTAGCCTCTGGCTAGCTTCATAATCGTGAGTAGGTTTTATTTCTATAGCTGTCTGTGCACATGTAGAAGACAGTTTTTACAATCAGCATATCAACAGTCCTGCCACTCCACAGTCCAAGGTTGCTGCTTCAAAGTCTCTCTAGTTCAATATAAACTAGAAAAAGTAAGCACAGTGTTCAGAATCCTGTCTCCAAATATAAATTCATTTGTCTTAAGCCAAGCAAGCTTTAGCATTTGGCTTATTTATAGAATGGTTCCAATTGGTTCCAATAACATAAACGCCAACTGGTAAATCATTCCAACCTACAAGATGGACCAGAATCCGCAAATTGGGGAAAATGTTACAGCAAAAGATCATTCTGTGCTACATGTGGCAGTTATTCTGTATATGGTTATGTATACAAGATTAGTTGTTCTTGTAACTTGAAACAAGATTTTTTTTTATAAGACAAAATCTTAGAAAAGCTAGTATATTTAAAAAACTTGATGTGAAAAGATGTACTAAGGGCTTAACACAATCCTATCTACATTTTTACCTCATAGAGTGAGACAACTTTCACTCTTGGGCTCTTTTGTGTTAATTTCACATGGCTATATGTTTATGTACAATTTGCAAAACTTTGGTATTTGATTTATAATAAAACGATTATATCCTTCACTTTAGTTGTATAGCAACATTGTGGTGTTTGTGTAAATTAATATATGTACACGTGTGTGTGTGTGTATATATATATATATATATATATATATATATATATATATACGCACACACAATTTGTTTAAAACTTTTGCTCATTGTTATCATTTAACTCTTGTTATACATTCTCATTCTAAATAAATGCCCACTTTCATGATTGATTTTGTATTGTTTTAAAAGAAAACTTTCCCAATTGTTTATGCTTTGTATCTAACAAAACCACTTTTGGATCCTGCCTAAAATTTACCAACATTCCTTTTATATGCATAATGTGTCAATGCACACAATTTCCACATAGTTTTGAGAAGTTTGTTCGGACACAACACATCATACAGTATGTATATCTATATTCTAGGAAAATGCATTGTATTTACACTATAATACTGTGTCCATCTGGTTCCAACATATTGCCCCCTTTAGTATCTCCAGGAAGCTATCTCTGTATCCTGGTTCTAAAACATATTTAATATTCTACTTAGTGTGAATTAGCAGATCAACTATATGGGGTTTAAATCTCTGTTCTAAGGATAGATTGTGGGTGCCATAGAAATGAGATCAAGGTGACAATTTTTTAACATGACTATGTTGTGTTACATCACACTGAGAAATATTAAACTTAAGGATTACCTGTGTCTGAAAGTGAGAGCCTCAGATTTCCTCATATTAGGGAATGCCTGGGTATTCTCTGAGGTAAAGAATGGGGCACCTGATCCTTTTAGAAATGTCATCTATTTGAGATCTCCTGGGTAATCTGGGGGCAGGGGGTGGAGGGGGAGGGGATGGGGGACAGGAACATGAAGGATTGGGATGGTTCAGTTGGGGGAGGGGCAGAGGGAGAGCAATGAAAGAGATATCTTGATAGAGTGTGCCATTATGGGGTTAGGGAGAAACCTGGTGGTAGGGAAACTCCCAGGAATTCACAAGGAGGACCACAGCTAAGATTCCTAGCAATAGTGGAGAGGGTGCCTGAACTGGCCGCCTCATGTAATCAGATTGGTGACTACCCAAATTGTCATCATAGAACCTTTATCCAGCAACTGATGGAAGCAGATGCAGAGATCCACAGCCAAGCACGGGGCCAAGCTCTGGGAGTCCAGTTGAAGAGAGGGAGGGATGGACTATATAAGCAAGGGCATCGAGATCATGTTGGAGAAACCCAGAGAGACAGCTGACCTGAGCTCAGGGGGAGCTCATGGCCTCTAGACCAACAGCTAGGGAGCATGCATGGAACTGACCTAGGCCTTCTGCATGTGAGTGACAGTTGTGTATTTTGGTCTGTTTGTGGGGACCCTAGCAGTGGGACCAGGACCTGTCCCTAGAGTGTGAACTGGCTTTCTGGAACCTATTCTCTGTGGTGGGATGCCTTGTTCAGCTTTGATACAGCAGGGAGGAGCTTGGTCCTGCCTCAACTTGGTATGCCATGCTTTGTTGACTCATGGGAGGCCTTACCCTTTCTGAGGAGTGGATGGGGGGCATGTAGAAAGGAGGGGGGGAAGGAATGGGAGAGAAGGAAGAAGGAGAAACTGTGGTGGATATGTAAAATAAATAAAAAATTTAATAAAAAAGAAATGTCACCTATCTTTTGGCATATGCTGAACTAAGATGTCTGTTCCTTTTGAATAGGTCATCAAATGGTATTTGGGCTGCAGAAAAGAATAAGCTTAGTTAGCTTCCTCACATTGCTTTCAGACTATGTGGATGTTGAGGCAGGCTATAAGTTTGTCCCAAGCTTGATCCTTAGCATACATTTTTAGTCTGAGGGAAATGCCTGTTTTGCCATTTGCCCTAGCCACTGGGTAAAGGGATCCTCATCTCTAGTTAAAGAAGACTGTTCAGTTTCAAAACCAGATTTTACTTAGGTGTCTGCCAAACTGCATTGAGACCATGTACAGTATTCGAAGGGTTAACCATCTATGTATCTGTATCCAAACAAGGAAATAATGGAAGTCTGAGACAGAATAAAGAGGGAAATGGTAAACTTTTTGAGACAGGATTTCACATAGCCCACACTGGCCTGGAACTCAAAATGTATTTAAGGCTCACTATGAACTTCTGATCCTCATGTCCCTCCTGTCCAGCAAAAATGAGAATCTTGAATCCCTAAAATCATCTGAACCTTTAGCCTGACAATAGCAGTTAATTCGAAATTGTTGAAAGCACATGTGTAAGCATCTGGGAGTTTAGGAATGAATCAGAGAAAGATTCTTTAGGCTAAATAAGAGTATGTATGGTTAAATATATACAATGCAAAGTTAAAATCCAAAGTCAGTGAATTGATAATCCTAAACTGCTCTCATAAAAATTAATGTTAGCAAAGCTAATGTTCATATAAAAGCAAATGCTTACACCTAACCACATTTTTACAGCTTCGTGTGGTTTATCTGAACCTCATTTGTGATGCCATACATAGTCAGGGTAACAACTGTATCAACTCAATGTATATTTTTATTGAGAGAAGGGAATAATTTCCCTTTCCCCCCTTCATATTATAGAAGCTCCCTTTAATAAAAATTAAGTTGTATTTCTTATTGAATGGGTGACTCCCCATTTTCCTTTTATTTAATACACTTTTGTTTAAAGAGGGAGACAGAGTCAGCCAGCATACATGGACATTACAATACAATACATTATCACATTTATGATGTTGATTTTCAGGAATAATGCAGATAAAATGTACTTGTTTGAGCAGGCCCTCTGAAGTTTGAGTTAGGAACCCCAATGACAAGGCAGTTCATGAAGCAGCAAAGATGGCATCAAAAACTTTGTCCGTGGTAATACTTTCAGAATACTCAGTTTAATGAAAAAAATACAGTAGTAACCATGATGTTGAAAACTGGATGAGTGGATTTTAAAAATGTGATACATGAATCATTTAACTATGATCAGAAGCTTTCATTATTGTGAAAACAACAGCATGGGCTTCCAACCTAGATACCAAGGCTGCATGATGTATCTATCTTATTGCTCATGGGCCATAAATTTCTAAAAGCATGCTACTTTACTGAATATAGTAGCAAACTGTAATATAGTGGTAGGTACTCACTCCTAAACATAGAAAAGATAGAGCAAAACCAAAACATGGGTGATTAAAAAGTGGCATGTCTATAAATCACACCAAGAATGAAGGTTTTGGGACTAGAAGTTCTCCTGGATGAGGGAATGAGACAGTGGAGAGGGAATGGAAGGTCTCAAATATTATAGCGCAGTTCTGTAAGATTTATACATGCTATACACTAAGGCTACACTTATGTTCACATGCCTGTAAGCAGACACACAAACCTACATAATAAAAGTAAAATTGAAATAATTTTTAAAGAAACCCATAAACATCTTTATCACACTACTCTCCCCAAGGCTCATAGATCATCTTGGAAGAAAAGGTGGAAAGATAGTAAGAGATGAGAGGTGAGGGATGACTCTAAGGAAACAGTGTCTAAAGACACATAAGAGATGTTGCACATATATAAAACGCATATTGTTGTGGGATCACACATAAGACTTTCACAAGCTCAGACCAGACAAAACCCCATCATGGAATGGGAGTGGATAGGCATGAATTCCCACCTCTACTTAAAGAGCTCTTGGCAACTAATAGCTGCCAGGAAAGGAAAAATCAGTTCTACTGTAGGTCAAACACACTCCAGAGCCAGCCCCATACCCAAGAGTACTTGAGCTGCTCCAGGAATTAACAAAACAAAACAGAAAAACTAAAACCAAAACCCAAACAGGAGGGTGGGTGAGTAGGGAGGTGATGGGGAGATCTGAGAGGAGTTACAGGATAGATGTGATTATGACCAAAATATATTGCATGAAATTCTGAAAGAAACCATAAAAATATTTAAAACCAGAAATAAAACTTTCACAATTTTAAAGATACCAACACTTTCAATCTCATAATTATTCATATAACCATAATAAATTCAATTAAAAGACAGTAATGAATCACATTTTAATACAAAAGATCTGCAAGTTTCAGGATACCGAAGAGTTATTAGTGTAGAATACCCAAGGAATTCTGCTATGCCTGGGTAAAAATGTAAAAACATCAAAACTATAGAAGACTCACTAAAATTTAATATAATACCACAACCAATTCTACCACTAATAACCCTAATTTTATATTAATTAATCCTAAAAAAGCTAATAAATCTGTTCAAGAAAATTCTACAAAACATGAATAAAATAATGATGATGAAGATTATCTAATACAAAACATGTTATAATTCTTACATGGAATTAAACCATGAATAATGAAATGAAAAAAACAATGTCTTTCAAGAATAAATGCATTGATGAGCACATCAAAAAATCTGTTTTATAATTTAAAATAAACTATTTATTAATTCCATAGCCCTATCAAATAACTCTGTATGATGAATTTGTGGCTATTAGACAAACCACAACTAGATTATCCCTATATAGACATTATACTTCAAACATGACAACTGTGTCACCTATCACATATTTAGCAAGATATAAATCATGGTTGAACTGTTCTATATAGTCACACAAATGAACTTCCATATTCATCTATTTTCTGTACATGGACTCTTATTTTTTAATAATACTTTATTCTTGAGAATTTTTTACAGCTATGCAATGAAATATGATCATATCTAATCATTTTCCCAATGCAACTTCTTCCATATGTCCCCACCACCTCTTTAAGAACTTTTATTGTTTTTTATTTAAATACTTCTACATTTATTTATTTTATGTATATGTGTATTTTGCTCCCATATACATTTATGTATCATGTGTGGTTATCATAGGCCCATATGTTGGAATACTTGGTCCCCAGGTGGTGGAACTATTGCTGAAGGTGTGTCACTGAGGAAAGGCTTTGGGGTTTCAAAAGATTCAAACCATTCCCTGTGTGCATCTCTGCCTCCTACTATGAATCAAGATGTGATTCTCATTTATTCTTACCATACCTTTATCCTACCATCATGGACTCTAACCTTCTGAAACCATAAGCCAAATAAATATATTCTTTCATACATTGTCTTAGTCATAGTGTTTTATCACAGCAATTAACCAAGACAGAAGTTGGTATGACAATTGGGCTATTGCTGTGGCACACCTAACCATGTTATTTGAAGGAATGTGAAAGATTTTGGGACTTTGGAGTAGAAAATTAATGATAGTCTTAGCTTCCTAACCCTAATTCTACACCTCTTATATTGCTCTTATCTAGGAGATTCCAATAACTATGTACCCACATATTCTTATAGTCCACCTCCCCCTGTTAAATCAAAATGATATCTCTTACTTTCTTAGAATATTTTATAATCTCTCCCTATTGAATAAGGAGTATATTAGTCACACTTATATTTTCAACCCTTACCCTGGCAGGCATTCCTACATAATAGCTATCTAGCCTACACACAATGAAGTATAATATTTCTCTCCAGTAAGCCAACACTTACTCTGAATTCTTGTAGCTGATCTGACACTTAAATGAATCAGAGGCCAACCAGGACACCCTTCATTTGTAATGGACCAATGGCTTTATCCTTTATGTCCCTATTGTTATCATTCTTACACCACTCACGTGCCTATTTGAAAACAATCTTATCATATGAAGAGTACTTGTAACTAATACTTTGATCTTAGAAATGAAAAGATTGGAGAAATGATCTACATAGGAGTCAAAGACACTTAAAACTTCAGCAGCACCATCTAAAAGCTGAAAGTATGCTTAAATTATTACCTTATTCTTCTATCTGAAGCACACAAATGTTCTTAAGTACTAAGTATTAAGAAATCATAATTTAAGCCTATGTATATTGTGAATTACATCCTTATAATAATGACCTAGTAATCCAGGTATGGTGTTGCAAGCATTTAATCCTAACATTTCAGAGACTGAGGGAAAGATGACCATGAATTCAAGTCTTGGCTGCACTACATAGTAAGTTCTAAGCTAACCTATACTGCTGCATAGTAAAACATTAGTATTATAATGCTTAACCATATTTCACACATTTTTAACTAGGCATTAAAATTTTGTGCCTGGAGCTGCAGAGATGGCTCAGTGGTTAAGAACACTTGCTTCTTTCCCTGGGGACCCAAGTTCAATTCTCAACACCATTTTGAGGCAGCTCACAGCCACCTATAACTCCAGATGCAAAGTATCTAATGCACTCTTCTGGCCTCCACAGGTACCCAAACATGCATGACATACACACATACACATGACTTAAAAATAAAATAAGAATATACTTCTCATCCATCAAAGCATATACATAAACCTATGTAAAGGACAAAATTCACTAAATTTTTCAATCTCATAGGATTTTCTACATGAAAATTAATCATTTAGGTTAATTAATAAGGCATAATTATTATTGATTATACATGGTACATTACACCAAAACAATTCTTGTAAATAAGCTTATCATCTCAAATGGAAATTTTCACAATTTACTAACCAGTATGAAATCAGAAACTCCCTTTAGGGTTTCTATACTGAAATTATAAATGGACATTTTCAGGACCATTTTATTAAAACTCATAAAATGTTCCCCTTCAACATAAACAACCAATCATGCATTTGCTGTTCGTATCCTTTTCTTTTTTTGATTGAGAGGATTATGAGACCCAGCAAAGCCATAAAATCTATAGCTGAACTTCAAACAAATATTCCATATAAATCATTAGGTGCTAACTATATTTAACAAAAAATATAGCTTTACAGTCCACACTTACACAAGAGCACTTCAAATGCATACATACACAACACATACTGGTTAGTTTTTGTGACATTGACACCCAGGAAGAAGGAATCCCAACTGAAGAAATTGTCTCTATCAGACTGACCTGTAGGCATATCTGTTGGGCATCTTTTATAACTAATTGATTTGGAAAGGCTCATCCCATTATGGGTGGTGCCACCTCTGGGCAGTTAGTTCTAGAGTATATAGGAAAGCAGGCTGGGCAAGCCATGGGGACCAAAACCTGTAAGCAGCATTTCTCCATGGTTCCTGCCACTGTTCCAACTTGGGTTGCTGCCCTGTCTTCCCTCAATGATGAAATGTGGCATGGTAATATAAACCAAGTCGCTTTTGGTCATGATGTTTAATCACAAAAATAAAAAGCAAAATAGGATGTCGCGCCCGCCTCGACCAGCAAGGATGACGCAACAATGGGACTCTTCTTAATACAGTTTATTCAGACCCTTTGTTAGTTGCGATGTCTCTCCCTGGGGCAAGCCTCTCCCAGCCCCTAAGTAGGTCTGGGCTACCAACCCCAATCAGCCACGTGGGCACTGTCCACAGGTCCACGCATATGCCAACGGCACACGAATCCAGCCATAGCCAAATAAGGAGCTGTTTACCACAAAGAGTGTTTGCCATCGGGAAGGCAGAGGGTGGAAGCCAGCGCCATCTTTAGGGTGCGGCTACACGCAGCTCTCTACAGTTCCCCCTTTTTGTTTTACAGAGCAACAGGCAAGAGTAGAGGTCTGATCTCTGCTAAAATGGAACATGTACTAATGTTTGTCCAGGCGTCGTCCACCCAGAGAACACTAGACCTGTCCGATACCCTTTTCACAGAGGTGGGAGTTAGGGTACCAACCCACATGCAATCAGACTTGCTCTTCTTGAGGTCAGCGTATCATAACCTCAAGTGCAGTGCACAGGCCTCGCATCCTGTGCCTAAATATCTTTTAAAGTAGCCAACCAGGCTTGGGGGGACTGTCCTGCATCAATGGCCATAAAGGCTTGGATAATCATGGCTGCATGACGACGCTGTGAGATCCTAATGCGACAAATGCACCACAAGCATACTAGGGAGGTGAGCACCAGTAAGCCTACTAGGGCTCCTATTCCCGCCCACTCCTTCATGTGATCCATGGCTGTAGCAATCTAGGAAGATAAACCCTCCGCCAGTCCAGTATCCACTTGGGTCAAATTCACCGTGACAATAGCCACCCTCAGCTGGTCCATCAGGTTATCAAACTCTCCGGTCCAATTGCCTAAAAGATAACTAGACAACCTTTTAGATAAATCTGCAGCAGAACAATTGGAAGCATACAAATTCAAAAAATTCAGAGTAAATAATGCAAGAGAGAGCCTGTCCTTAGGGGTACGGCCATAGCCTATTCCCCCTTTTTGTTTTTGAAGCAACTCCTTCAAGGAGCGATGAGCACGCTCCACAATGCCTTGACCTTGTGGATTATATGGTAGGCCATGTACAAGTTGCACATTCATCTGTTGACAGAAGGAAGCGAACTTCTGTCCGGTATATGCAGGACCATTGTCTGTTTTTAACTGTTGAGGCTTGCCCCATGCTGCCCAAGCTTCTAAGCAATGAGCAATAACATGAGAGACTTTCTCTCCTGCCATTGGGGTGGCATGAATGATTCCAGAACAGGTATCAACAGATACATGTACATATTTGACACGTCCAAATTCAGAGATGTGTGTAACATCCATTTGCCATATTTTTAGGGGGAGCAGACCACAAGGGTTAACTCCTAATCTAGAAGGATGATGAAAAATGACACATTGGGGACAATCTAGTACCACCTTTCGTGCATCCGCACGTGAGATAGAAAACTTTTGTTGTAATGTCCTTGCATTAACATGAAATTCTTTGTGGAAAGCATGTGCTCATTGTATGGCAGAAGCCACAAACATCCATTCCTGTCTGGTACACTGGTCCACTATATCATTGTCTTTAGTCAATGGACCTGGCAGACTGGTATGTGCACGGATGTGTTGTACAAAAAAGGGATTCTTACGTTGCCAGATCAGTTTCTGTAATTGGCCAAACAATGAGCTAACAGGGCTAGAAGATTTGATGGGCCCTGCACATTCAAGGCTTTTCAAGGCATTAACAACATAACTAGAATCTGACATTAAATTAAATGCAAATGGACAAGCCTTGAAAACTTCAAGAACTATTGAAAGCTCCACCTGTTGGGGTGCACCTGGCAAGAATTGATGCTTTACAGGTTCAGTAGAATCCACCATATAAGCACCACAGCCTGTCTTAGACCCATCTGTAAATATAACACTTGCTCCTGGAATGGGCTGGGAAGCAGTTACCTTAGGGAAAACTACAGGATGTTCTTTAAAGAAAGTTAATAGTGGATGTTTAGGATAATGGCAATCTATGTGTCCTGGATAGGTACAATGCAGTATTGCCCAATCATCTATGGCAGCACATAATACCTTGACTTGAGCAGAATCACAAGGAACAACTAGCGTTTGTGGTGATGTTCCAAAATATTGTAAACATTGCTGAATACCCTGTTGCGCAAGTAATGCTACAGCAGTAGGATAACACTCAATTGATTTTGCAGGTGAGATTTTAGTATAAATCCATAACAAGGGTCCTTTTTGCCATAAAATTCCCGTAGGTTGTAACTGGGTAGGCAGAATGCACAGGGTAATATCATCATTATTTTGCACTCTTTGAAGAAAAGCTCTTTGTAGTCTATCCTCTAATTTTGTTAAGGCTTCTCGGGCTGCATTGGTTAGTTGCCTTGGTGAATCCAAGGCTGCATCTCCAATTAGAATATCATATAATGGTTTTAATTCATAATTGGCCTTTCCTAAACTTCCTCTTATCCAATTTATATCTCCTAATAATTTCTGAAAATCATTCAATGTGCAAAGATGATCCTTCCTTAACTCTACCTTTTGTGGCATGATATGATGATTAGTTATTTTAGAGCCAAGATAATTGACAACTTTGCTCTGTTGCACCTTCTCAGGGGCAATAGAGTCCCTTTTGCTTTAGCAGTTTTACAAGTGAGCTATATGCTTCTTGAAGAATGCTCTCCTTCTTAGCTGCTAACAGTATATCATCCATATAATGGAGGCATCTCAAGCCAGGAAAACGTGCTCTCAAGGGTTCTAAAGCAGTAGCTACAAATAGTTGACACATAGTAGGACTATTGGCCATGCCTTGTGGCAATACAACCCACTGATATCTTTTATCAGGTTCCTCATGATTAGTGGACGGTAAAGTGAAAGCGAATCTCTCACTGTCTTTGCTATTCAGTGGAATGAAAAAGAAGCAGTCCTTAATATCTACCACAATAATAGGCCAATTTTCAGGCAAGGCTGACAGCAATGGAAGACCACGCTATACAGGTCCCATAATTCTCATTTGCTCATTTATAGCTCTAAGATCATGTAACAATCTCCATTTTCCTGATTTCTTCTTGATGACAAATATGGGTGTATTCCAGGGAGAAAGGGAGGGTTTAATGTGCCCTTCCTCCAATTGCTCTTTCACTAATTGATATGTAGCATTTAATTTCTCAGAGGAGAGTGGCCACTGAGGAACCCACACTGGCTCCTCCGTTATCCAGGATATGGGAATGCCCTCCTCAGCGGCCCCTAGGAAAAACCCAACCCTTGTTTGGGTTTCCTAGGTACTGCTTGTATTGGTTCCTTTCGGCCTTGTAAAAATTTTCCCAAGCCAAAATCAGGATGACACCCCATGTTTTTCATAATATTTTTAGATTCTTTGGAATATTCATTACTCAACTGAAAGCCCATGGATTTCATAAGATCCCTCCCCGAGAGGGACACTGGAAGCTCAAGGACATAGGGTTGCATAACGCCAGAGTGACCTTCTGAATCTTGCCAATTTAACAAATTTGCACTAATATTAGGAACACTGGCATAACCCAATCCCTGCAATGTTTGTGAGGAAGCCTGTATAGGCCAACCTCGAGGCCAATCTTTGCTAGCTATGATACTGCGATCTGCTCCAGTATCCAAATTCTAGGTCTCTTCCCAATTTCTCCCAGGAAGACACTGTGAGGCTTCCTGAAATTGCAAACCAAGGAGCAACTACATCACACTCTTGCAGAAACCACGCTAGAGTGCTTTTTTTAAAATTTCAATTTCTTAGAGAGAAGCAGCTCATTAAGAGCCAGAAAAACTGGGTGCGAGGAGGAAGCGCCCATGTTAGTATATCCTTTCTTCCTCAATTTGAGAAGTTTCTCGGAGCCTTTATGGAACAGCCCCAGCCCTCCGGTTTCACCTGCTTGTTTTGTTATTTAAATTACACGCCCGCTATAGTAGCAGAACAGGTTTCACTTATTGACTTTGTTATTCTAATTACCCGTCCGCTTTGGTCGCGGCTCTACTGAATTACCCGTCCGCTTTGGTCATGGCTCTACTGACCCGCTTCCCCTTTGTCTACAGGTGAGCGTAAAAACCCACTTTTGTGCGGGTCCTGTTTTTTTCTGAGGACTTACCGGTATACTGCCTGACTGTAAAAAGTTCTGAGCCCCACGGAGAGACGTGGTAAATTTCCCCGTACGTTCGTTTCTTTGTTTCCCCGTACGGGCCACCACTTGTCGCGCCCGCCTCGACCAGCAAGGATGACGCAACAATGGGACTCTTCTTAATACAGTTTATTCAGACCCTTTGTTAGTTGCGATGTCTCTCCCTGGGGCAAGCCTCTCCCAGCCCCTAAGTAGGTCTGGGCTACCAACCCCAATCAGCCACGTGGGCACTGTCCACAGGTCCATGCATATGCCAACGGCACACGAATCCAGCCATAGCCAAATAAGGAGCTGTTTACCACAAAGAGTGTTTGCCATCGGGAAGGCAGAGGGTGGAAGCCAGCGCCATCTTTAGGGTGCGGCTACACGCAGCTCTCTACAATAGGACAGGAATACATAAACTCACAGGTCACATATACACACACCACATACATATAGAATTAATTTTGTAACCCTTCAGACCCATTACCTCAAATCTCTAGATTAACTAATGCATTCCTTTTTCTCCTTTTTTATTAATTATATTTGTGTTTTAATTTTACACATCAGCCATGGGTTCCCCTGTCCTCCCCCCTCCCACCCCCACCTTCCCCCCCCCATCCCCTCCCCTCCATTCCCATCTCCTCCAGGGCCAAGACTCCCCTGGGGATTCATTTAAACCTGGTGGATTCAGTACAGGCAGGTCCAGCCCCTTCCTTCCAGGCTGAGCAAAGTGTCCCTGTGTAAGCCCAAGGTTCCAAACAGCCAGCTCATGCACTAAGGACAGGTCCGGGTCCCACAGCCTGGATGCTTCCCAAACAGTTCAAGCTATTCAATTGTCTCACTTATCCAGAGGGCCTGCTCAAGCTGGGAGCTCCACAGCTTTTGGTTCATAATTCATGTGTTTCCATTAGTTTGGCTATTTTTCCCTGTGCTTTTCCAATCTTGGTCTCAACAATTCACACTCTTACAGTCCCTCCTCTTTCTCAACAATTGGACTCCTGGAGCTCCACCTGGGGCCTGGCCGAGGATCTCTGCATCCACTTCCATCAGTTATTGGATGAGAGTTCCAGCACAACAGTTAGGGTGTTTGGCCATCTCATCACCAGACTAGGTCAGATCAGGCTTTCTCTCCACCATTGCCAGCAGTCGACACAGGATGTATCATTGTGAATTTCTGGGGACCTCTCCAGCACTCTGCCTATTCCTGTTCTCATGTGGTCTTCATTTATCATGGTCTGTTATTCCTTGTTCTCCCTTTCTGTTCTTGATCCAGCTGGGATCTCCTGCTCCCCTAAGCTTTCTTTCCCTCAAACCTTGCCCTTCATTACACCCACTGTCGTCCAGGTTGTTCATGTAGATCTAATCCATTTCTCTGTCATTGGGCGATCCCTGTGTCTTTCCTAGGATCCCGTTTTCTAGGTAGCTTCTAGGTAGCCTCCCTGGAGTTGTGTAGCAGTCTAGTCATCTTTGTTTTACATCTAATATCCTACTATGAGTGAGTACAAACTATGTTTGTCTTTCTGAGTGTGGGTTACCTCACTCAGGATGACTTTTTTCTAGATCCATCCATTTGACTACAAAACTCACGATGTCATTGTTTTTCTCTGCTGAATAGTACTCCATTGTGTACATGTACCACATTTTCTTTATCCATTCTTCAGTTGAAGGACATCTAGGTTATTTCCAGGTTCTGGCTATTACAAACAAAGCTGATATGAACATAGCTGAGCAAATGCCCTTGTGGTATGATTGAGCATTCCTTGGGTATATGCCCAAGAGTGTTACAGCTGGGTCTTGGGGGAGATGGATTCCCAATTTTCTAAGGAAGCACCATATTGATTTCCAAAGTGGCTGTAGAAGCTTGCATTCCCACCAGCTTATATTACATTATATAAACTTTTATATTGATCAACCATTAAAGTAAGAAACTTCTGGAACATAGTTCAAGAATGAAGTCATGCGAGGAGAATTCTGAGTGCTTGTGAAAAAAAATGCCAAGCAAACAAAAGTCTTATGACCTCAGTTTCTTCAAAACATCAAATTGTTCTTGGAATGTGTTCTCATGCTCCTCCCAGGTAGAACAGATAGGAGTGAGTTTATTTCAGCTGTTGTTATTCATGTGCTCTATGGCAAAACATGTTTTTGCCTTGTGTGGCTTGTTCTTGTGATTGAACACCTTACTAATGTGATTCCTCTTAACCCTCAGAGTATAAATTGTCTGATGCTCTGATTATAGTTGGCTATTGCATGAGATTTTAGTCTGCCTCATTTTTAGGCCCCACTGTCCCAGGTTCATGCTGCTAACTAGAATGGTAAACAAGAGAAAGCATTAAAAAAATCATTAATTAATTGAGAATAATCCTATAATTACCACTGTTAATTATGACAGCAATAAAAATTAAGATTTGACCCAATTCTTATACATTTTTGTTTGTTTTTTGTTTGTTTTTGAGCCAGGGTCCAGTTCTTGCTATTCTGGAATTCAAACTAACCTGCCTCCGCCTGAAGAGTGCTGGGATTAATGGCATGTGCCACCAAAACTGGTTTATAAAATATTTTAACTTTCTCCAGACAATGAACACAGCTAAATATATAAAACAAAGTACTGAAAATACCCACATGCATTTTTTCTAGCGCCATAAACATATAGGATTATTCTTGTCTTTTTTATTAGTTCCTAGTGAAGTTACACATGGAAGCAGCCACATTCCAGTGAGAATTCCTTCTAGACCATAATGTTAAAAGGGAACAGACATCAAGCCCATGATGTAGTAGCTCACAGTCTTGCTCAACCACACCCCCACAGAAGAAAGCAGTGATAAAAATTAAACAGTAAAGATTAGATTGATAATAAGCATCAAAGATTGATAATACTAAGATTGGGGTTGATAAAATGTGTGCCAACCACCACAGCCATTATTATGAACCCTAATTAATAAAAGCTGGCAAAAGGTATGAAAGGAGGAAGAGACTAGGCCTGTCTCAACGGAATCTACCAGGCTGAGCTGAATCCTTAGGGGGAGTCCTTGCCCTGAAGGAGATGGGAATAGGGGGTGGAGTGAGAAAAGGGTGGGTGGGAGGAGAGAGAACAGGGGAATCTGTGGCTGATATGTAAAATTAAATTAAATTATAAGATTAAAAATAAGAATAATAAAAAGGAAAGAAAGAAAAATCAGGATACCAATATGACAATTACAATTTTTTTATTTCTATTTCTTTTTTTGTGTGTGTGGAGCTGAGGATTGAACCCAGGGCCTTGCACTTGCTAGGCAAGTGCTCTACCACTGAACTAAATCCCCAACCCAACAATTACAATTTTATCCCATGAGTAGAGATGTAAATAGGCTATAAGGTTGTAGTCATTTGATGTCCAGTTGAATGAATTTGGAATATCTGTTTGACCAATAATAAAATCAGCCGATTCTACTTTTGTTAATTTAAATAAATAAATAAATAGAATGTATTAGTAAGTTTCACACACACACACACTAGCCTTGGTTTACACAGTTAGGATCATGAGTTTCAGTTTTCCACCTCCACTTGTCTCATGAAGTTCCTAGGAAATAGTACAATGCAAAGACTTGCTTAATGTGTTAATGACTTCTGAAGTATCTCCTGAAGTACTAGTCTGAAACTGTTCAGCAGTTAAGTTTATTTTTAATCAGTATCAGGAACACACTCTAAAATAAAGATGAAAATTATTACATATATACAATATAACATTTTCAACCTTAAAAAGCAAGACTGTCGCATGCTAAAAAATGAATGATTTCAAGATGAAATAAAGCAGATGAATGATTCCATTCATACATATAATCTAAAATAGTCATTCATGTAAGTAAAGAACAGAGTGACGCTGATCAGAGGAGGAGATGGGGAATGAGGTAGTTGTTTTGTTTCTTGTGTTTTATTTATTTATTTTGTCTGGGGGGGGCAGTGCCTAGTTGTAACAGCATATGAGTGGAAGTCTGAAGACAATGTGCTGATTTTGTTCTCTCCTACTATGAAGGTGTGCTGATTTATTTGTGCTGAAATGTGGTGATATTTCATTTGTGCATTAATAAATAAAGCTTGCCTGGAGATCAGGGGGAAAAGGTCAGTCATTTTTAGTAAACAAGAATTTAGGCAGCACACACCCTTAATCCCTTAGCAGGCAGGATCTTTGTGTGTTCAAGGCCACACTAGGGAATAAAGCCAAGCATGGTGACACATGCCTTTAATCCCAGTACCAACAATAGAGACCTGGAGGTCTATACTGACAGAAATGACAGAGGTGCACAGAAAGAGGAAGTGAGGTAGCTGGGCTAAGATAGCCAATGAGAGGACAGAACAGCAAGGCAATTAAGGTGTGGGTGGACAGGAAGTCATGCGCATTTGGAAGCTGCACAGTTGGTGAGGTAAGGTTTGCTGGTGGCTTTCCCTATTTCCCTGGTCTAAGGCTTTCACCCCTATAATTTGGCTCCGTGATTTTTATTTAATAAGACAGTTTAGAAATTTGTCTACATGTGGGTCCCTGAAATGCAACACAGGTTACCAGGCTTACAGTAAGTACCTTTACCTTGCTGACCCAAGCATTATTTATTCATAGGTACAGACTTACAGTTTAGCCAGATTAAAAATTTATGGAGATGTACTTCACAGCATGAATATATTTCACAATAGTGAACTGTACTTTTGGGTATGCTTAAGTGGTCATTTTGTGGATTTTCTTAACTATAATTAGTAGATATTTAGTGTCTACGTATTACCACCAATGGGGTCCATAAGGGGAAAAAAAGGAGACTACTACATCATGGCAGATCACTGAAGCATTACTTATTTGCTTAGCTTCTTTTTCTCCCCAGGGTAGAGCTAATTTTGAGATGTCAGTTCAAATGCCTGATAATACTAGAAGTATTACACTAACCATGATATTTTCTTTAAAAAATAGAGAAAAGGAAAGAAAGGAAGAGAGAGAGAGGGAGAGAATGAGAGAATGAGAGAATGAATGGATGTGGTTGTACATTGCCTTTGAGTCACTCCTTTAGAAATTTTGGATTCAATAGCCCCCTTGGTGACATTTGCCAGCAGCATTAAACACATAAACTAGGCACTGATCATTGAGAGATAGAGGTTAGAGAGATAGCTAAGTGTTAAGAGTAGCTGCTGCACTTGCCCAGGACCCAGGATTTGGTTCCTAGCAGATATGATGGCTTACAACCATGTGTAACTCCTGTTCCTGGTGCCTTCCTCTGACTTTTGTGTATACTTCACACATGTGGTACCTAGACATATATGTGCAGGCAAAACCCCCATACACATGGAAAATCATTATAAAAATAAACCCCAACAAACTGAGTAAGTATCAGACAAACCAAAAAATAGGAAGGGGTTGGGGTGGAGAGGAAGAAGACAGACACACGCACCTGGAGAATCAAACCAGTAAAGAGCTTTTGCTTGTTATAACTGAGAGCTGCATGGGGCTAGATTCATAACAAACACACACACACACACACACACACACACACACACACACACACACACACGCATGCACAGGCGCGCACAAACACGCACACGCACACACGAAGGCACAGGCACGCACACACACAGCAGTCTCAAGTCTTCAATTCTGCCTGATCATAAGGTTGCAGGTATTGAAGTAGTAAAACCTAAGGCTGAGTTATTGGTAACTGGACTGAATGGAGGAGCACAACGACTTAGACCCAGTGTGAGAAAAGACCAAGACAAGTGTTCTTACACTCCTTTTCTTTTTCCACTTTTCTTTTCTAACTTTTCATTGGCTTTAGATAATTTAAAATTATTGTCAAATCACAAGCCTTCCTTAAAAGGCTTCTAGGAAAGACTTCAATGATATTATAACAAAGAATGTAACTCAATACTCTTTATAAAAAATAAACAATAAAAAGTCACTAAACAGGCCAGGTGGTGGTGGCGCATGCCTTTTATCTTAGCACTCGGGAGGCAGAGCCAGGCGGATGTGTGAGTTCGAGGCCAGCCTGGTCTACAAAATGAGTTCCAAGACATGCTCCAAAGCTACACAGAGAAATCCTGTCTTAAAAAAAAAATAAAAATAAAAATAAATAAAAAAAATTTCTATCATCTGATACTTCTTAAATATATGGAATGTGTTTTTAAAGTACAGTAAAATTTATGTTTTAAAAACTACTGGTTTTATAGATATTAATCAAGAAGATAATTCTTTATACATATAATGTATAATGAGGTCATTGTAACTGTAATGGTAAAGCCAGAAAAAATTTAAAAAATGAAAAGAAAACTATATGCCAGTCCTTTATGAACACAGATGTGAAAATTCTTAAGGTACTAAGAAACTGAATAAAATGGGAAATTTAAAGCATTATATATCATGACTGCTACAGCTTGAATTTGTAATGTTTTCTTAAACTCCATATATTAAAGGTATAGGCTCTGCCTTGGGACTGTTTGGAGGTGGAAAACTAGGAACAGTGTACCTAGTGGGAAGTACTGGAGTCATTGGACACTTCCTTGAAGGCTATAATAGGACCCAACACTTCCTCTTCCTCTATTTTTTATGCCTTGGCAATGAAGGAAACAGGTTTGTTCTACTATGCCCTTCCTACTATGAGGTATCATGCATGAGAAATGCAAATTGCAAATCAAAACAATCTCTGTCTCTAACTCTCAATACCAGGAATTCACAGTGGTTCAACAAGGGAATTTTCAAAAGTTGATGTAATATACCCATTAGCAGAATAAAAAGGAAAAAAACACATGTGATAATAATTATTGATGTAGAAAACTTCATTTGATAATTTCCAATACCATTTGAGATTAAGATTAAATACTCCACAATCCAAGAATACACACCAATGGAAATAATCAACAGAGACCAGAATCCATGGGAAAATATTTGTAAATTATCCATCTGCTAAGGGTTAATATCCAAAGCACAAAAAGAGCTAAGGGAACTTGGTCAGACAACCTGTATATGCATTTCTCAAAAGAAGACACAAAAATGGCCAACTGGTATATGAAAAGACACTCAACATCACTCCATCAAATCAATAAAAATCAAAACCACAAATTTAGCATCTGTTAGTTACAACCCAAAAGACAGGAGATAATATGTGCTGATGAGGATGTGAAGGGAAGAAAAACTTTAGCATGGCTCTTAGAAAAATGCTATGAGGATCTGAAATAATTGAAAACAGATTATTATATGATCTAGCAAACCTATATCTGGATGTATAACCAATGGAAACAAAATCATTGTCTTCAAGAGATATCTATACTCCTAGATTCACTGAAGCATGTATTACAGCAAGCAAACAATAGAAACAACTTAAGAGTCTCTCAAAGGAGGCTAAAAGAATGACTTTTTGCTTTTGGAGATGACCTAGATTTGATTCCCAGCACCTAAATGGTGGTTTACAACTGCCCATAATTCCAGTTCCAGGGGACTGGAAGCCCTCAGATGACCTCTACAGGCAGCAGGCACCAGGGATGCTCATGGTGCACATACATACATGCAAGTAAAACATTCATAAAATAAATGATTAATCTAAAAATATTTTTAAGAAAGGAGTCTCTCAAAGAATAAACGAAAAGCAAAATTTGTGTGTGTGTGTGTGTGTGTGTGTGTGTGTGTGTGTGTGTGTGTTTGTGTGCGCGCGCGCACGTGCATGTAATCATTGGCCAGTCATAACAAAGAATAACAATACTATTAATCTTTTTTTTAAAAAAGGAAGAAAATATTTTCTTTTGAAACAACATGGATGAATCTGTTGGCCATTACACTAAGTAAAATAAGCTAGGTATGGCAAAATACATACTGCATGATCTTAGTTATAAATGCAGTGAGAATTTTTTTAAAGTTTAACAAATAGCAAAAGAGAATGGGGGTTATCAAGGCTGGGGACAAGGCTTGCACCAGGTTTAAGCTTTCTGTCAATGATCCCAAAGTTTGAGATATGTAGGATGAATGCATTCTGGAGATTCACTGTATAACATGGTAACCATAGTTACATCATATATTCTATACTTGAAAACTGCTAAATGCTTAGATCTGAATGTACTTATCAGAAAGATTAATAAACATTAGATGCCATGAATGGGTGAATATTCATTTAATCATGTATACATATATATTACGTTATACTGGAAATATGTACAATTTCTACTTCCCCACTGGATCTTTATTAGCTGAGGTGAATTAGTAACAGAGACCAAGGAGGAGATCAGAGTTATAAAATGTAAGAAAGACTCCACCTGTGTTATTGCTGGCTTGAAAATAGAGGAAGGGGAAGCTAAATAATATAATAATTCAGGAAATGACAGGAAACTGATTTTCCGTAGAGTCTACAGAATAAAATAAAATACTGCAATACCTTAACTTAGCGCAGTAAGACACATGTCATACTTCTGAGATATAGAACTGTAAATGATTAACTCATTTTGCTTTAAAAAGCAATATGGATGTTGAAAATAATTTCCTCACTATTATAATTTGAGGAAAATCTATAAACAACAACATCATACATAGTGATGAAAGACTGAAATCTAAAATCAGGAATCAGCCAGGGGTGGGTAAGATGGCTCACTAGGTAAAAACAGTTACTGTGAAGGCCTTATGAACTGAGTTCTGTCCCCAGACCCACTGTGGAAAGAGATAAAGGATTTGTGCAAGTTATCTTCTGACCTCTACAGGGATACCATGGCACACACATGTCCCCCCTCCACAGTCACACAATAACAAACAGAATAACAGAATTTATCTGCCTTCACTGATTGTACAAAATATTTTATTGGAATGTTTCCCCAGAGATATTAGGAAAGGAAAACAAGGTAATGCATTCCTAAATAGGTCTTCCCAACTAATCCACAGACATTTGCATAATATGGCTCCACAACAGATCCCCTACAATGAAATTTCATGACTAAGCATTACATCATTGGTAATAGTAAAGCTAAAATTGTGTTGCTTCAAACCTACATGTTGCTCTGATAAAAATTCCGAAGAGAAGCAATAGGAGGAACCGTTTACTTTTGCTCTCACTTTAAGGGTACAGTCTGTCTTGGCCGAGAAATTAGAGCGACAGGAGCTTGAGGCAGCTAGTCATGTTGTGTCTATAGTGAAGAAGAAAAGAGAGATGAATTCTGATACACAGATCACATTCTCCTTGTTATTCAATCTGGACTCTAGATTCAGTCTGGAATGGTGCTACCCATAGTCAGGGGGTGGCTTCAAATGTCAGTTAATTGAATACAGACACTTGCTCCCAGGAATACCCAGAGGTTGGTTTTCTAAGTGACTCTTGTCTGTCCACGTTGAGCAACAATATTAAGTATAACATCTCCTTTCACCAAATCTCATACAACTGCTGATTTAGGCTTTGCCAGCACCTTCTACTGACACAAAACTATTATCTTAAAATCTGTAAATGAATTTTCTAAAATGTACCCAGTAGACATTTGTGAAATAAATCGAATAAAGGACTACTAGCCAAACCAAATCTCTTAAGTCCTGCTCTTTATTTGCCGTTGAGGAAGATGGGCTTGTGTGAAAGTTGTCATTTGATGCCAATGATTTCTGAGGCTTTGAAATCATTCACCAACTCTAGTACAATCTTTTCCAGAATGTAGTACCTGAATTAAGTTGACAGAATCCAAAAATTTGGAGCACACTGACAACATTATGGAAAACAAGTAAACATGATGTGTGATTTTATGCTGGGGTTTTAATTAAATTTGGCATAAGAGTAAATTGGTTCTTATTAATTTCCATGGAATTTATAAAGAGAAAGGAAATTTCATATCTGGAGCATGTCTACATTCATCCCATTTCATGTGATCTCATATTTTTAGAATCTTTGGCACATTAAATTGAAGAATTTAGTTAGATATGAAATGATAAGAAAACACTGAGTAAACACATGGTACAATGCTCGAACTAGAGACAGCAAAGCTGTGTTTGTAAATGAACATCTGGCTGACATCTAGCTTAGGAGAAAGCATGGACGCCAAACAGTTCATTGACAATTCACGACTTTACTGAAAGAAAAAAAATGACTCACTCAAAACACATGCTGGACGAAAGCTATCTCCAATGAAATCCAGTTACAGAATGTAACTACACTCTGGGGTAAGTCGTGTGTGTTAAAAAGAACAAGGGCCTGGAGGAGCACTGGAATACGAAGTCTTGGAGATCAACTATTTTTCTAACTCCTCGTTTTTGGAAGGAAAGTCTGATTTGAGAGTAATACTCTTGACCTCTCCCTGCAGCCTTCCTTCCCTTTCCTCTGGAGAATGATTGGTAAGCTTTGTAAATGTAGGGGGGAAATTAAGTATGACTTTATCAGCCCCTTTTTCAGATGTGGTTTGCACAGTGAAGACTCATTCTGGCTTCCTCTAGGCCATAAATTAATATAGACACTCCTTGTGCCAAAAGTTGGTGAGGGCATTGATTTTCTATCAGACCAAGAGGCTGTCTTAGTAAATCTGTCTAGTTCAAGAGGAAAGTACTTTAAAGTATTTTGGCTATAGATTACCAGGGATAAAACCAATTGATCTCACTTTCACTTACATCTTATTTTTCAGTTAGTTCTGATAAAAAATACAAATAAATACTTAACACATTTTATTAGCCTCACAAAAAGAAAAAAGTTACAACTAAATATTAACAAGAACAAATACAATTTTATGAGAAATGGAGGAAATAATTTGTGGGTTATTCCATTTCTGAAACTTTTGGTTACAATTCACATTTTGAAAATTAAAACTTACTTTAAGCTGAAGCAGAAGGATGATGAGTTTAAGATTAGCCTGGGCTGCACAGCAAATTTTTGTCCCCCCTCAAAAAATAACATTGTAAACCCTAATTGACATTCAGCTGAGGTTCCCTCCTCCCAGGAGATGCTGGTTTGTAGAAAGCTGACAAAACTAACCAGCACAAGCACAAAGAGATACTTCACAAAATAATGTTTCTAAACTCTCTTTTAAAATTAGAGCTTAAAATAGTTATTTGCATAGAAATTTACATGAAATAAAAAATAATTTGCTTATTGAGATTGAGAGTCCAGCTGACAAATACATGATTAAACAATGCAGTATAGTAAATGTGAGGGCATTTAGTTTTAAACAAATGAGAATTTGGCCTGGCCAGTTTGTGAGAAGCTAAATTCTTCTATGTATTATTACACAATTATGAACTTGGACTGTTCTCTGAATAACGAATAATATTTTATACATCTTTACTTACCACAATTTCTGGCATCCAGTGGCAGTCTTGACCATTGGCTTCCAGGCATGAACACAGAAACTCAGTTCCAGGAAAAGCAGAGTTTGTGGGGTATGTTTGCAAAGTAAAAGTAGTGGTACAAACATATGGAAGTGAGAAGGTCAGTTCTGCTTCCAGGAATAAGCACATATTCCCAACTCTGACACTGACAGTGAAAGCTGAGAAAAATTCATAGACAGTGGTATAAGGCCTGAGATGTAACTTGTCGGAAAACTGAGAATTTTTTATGTCTTATACCAGGTGTATGATTTCAAAACATTTTTTTCCTCTGTCACTTTTTTTTTCATTCTTTCAAAAGTGCCTTATGAGATTTAATTTTGATAATGTGAAGTTTATCTATTTCTACTGTTAGGACTCATGCTTTTATTAGCACATCTAAGAAAACTTGGTTACAAAGATGGTCTCCAATGTTTTTCTGTAGGAATTGTATACTTTTAGGGTCAACATTTAATTTCATAATGCTTTTTAATAAAATTTTTCTCTGTGATATGAAGTATATCAATAAGAAAAAGAGAAATGTCTGTGCTCTCAGAATGCTGGGCATTCCTTACTCCTTGAGCCAGAACTTGAGGGCTTTCATTTCAAACTCTAAATATGTAATCTTGCATTTATTTTTTTTCACTTTTTATTTTATGATTTAATTTAATTTTACATATCAGCCACAGATTATCCCCCTGTCCTTCCCCCAACACACACCCCATTCCCATCTCCTCCAGGGCAAAGACTCCCCTGGGGATTCAGCTCAGCCTGGTAGATTCAGTACAGGCAGGTCCAGTCCCCTCCTCCCTTCACCCAGGCTGAGCAGTGTCCCTGCATAGGCCCCAGGTTCCAAAGAGCCAGCTCATGCACTAAGGACAGGTCCCAGTCCCACTGCCTGGGACTATCTCACTTATCCAGAGGGCCTGATCCAGTTGGGGGCTCCTCAGCTATTGGTTCATAGTTCATGTGTTTCCATTAGTTTGGCTATTTGTCCCTGTGCTTTTAATCTTGGTCTCAACAATTCACACTCTTACAGTCCCTCCTCTTTCTCAACAATTGGACTCTTGGAGCTCCACCTGGGGCCTGGCCGTGGATCTCTGCATCTGCTTCCATCAGTCATTGGTGAGAGTTTTACCACAACAGTTAGGGAATTTGGCCATCTGATCACCAGAGTAGGTCAGTTCAGGCTTTCTCCCAACCATTTCCAGTAGTCTATTGTGGAGGTATCTTTGTGGATTTCTGGGGACCTCTCTAGCACTTAGGCTTCTTCCTATTCCCATGGGGTCTTCATTTATCATGGTCTCTCTTTCCTTGTTCTCCCTCTCTGTTCTTGATCCAGCTGGGATTTCCCACTCCCCTAAGCTCTCTTTCCCTCAACCCTTGCCTTTCATTACCCCCCCCCATCTGACAGAGGGCTGATATCCAGAATATATAAAGAACTCAAGAAATTAGACATCAAAATGCCCAACAGTCCAATTAAGAAATAGACTATAGAGCTAAATAGAAAATCTTCAGCCGGGCGTTGGTGGTGCATGCCTTTAATCCCAGCACTCTCGAGGCAGAGCCAGGCGGATCTCTGTGAGTTCGAGGCCAGCCTGGGCTACAAAATGAGTTCCAGGAAAGGCGCAAAGCTATACAGAGAAACCCTGTCTCGTAAAACCAAAAAAAAAAAAAGAAAAAGAAAAGAAAAAAGAAAATCCTCAACAGAGGAAGCTCAAATGGCTGAAAGACATTTAAGGAATTGCTCAACATCCCTAATCATCAGGGAAATGCAATTCAAAACGACTCTGAGATACCACCTTATACCCATCAGAATGGCTAAGATCAAAAACACTGAAGATAGCTTATGCTGGAGAGATGTGGAGCAAGGGGAACTTTCCTCCACTGCTGGTGGGAATGCAAGCTTGTACAGCCACTTTGGAAATCAATATGGTGCTTTTTAAGAAAACTAGGAATCAATCTCCCTCAAGACCCAGCTATACCACTCTTGGGCATATTCCCAAGAAATGATCAATCATACCACAAGGGCACATGCTCAGCTATGTTCAGCAGCATTATTTGTAATAGCCAGAACCTGGAAACAACCTAGATGCCCTTCAACTGAAGAATGGGTAAAGAAAATATGGTACATATACATAATGGAGTACTACTCAGCAGAGAAAAATAATGACATCATGAGGTTTGCAAGCAAATGGATGGATCTAGAAAAAATCATCCTGAGTGAGATAACACAGACTCAGGACAAACATAGTATGTATTCACTCATAGGTGGATACTAGATGTAAAACAAAGGATGACTAGACTGCTATTCACAACTCCAGGGAGGCTACCTAGAATAAGAGGACCCTAAGAAATACACGGGGATCACCCAATGACAGAGAAATGAATGAGATTTTTTTTTTTTTACTTTTTAAGTGTTTCATGAAAGCTCCACATTGTGTACCCCAATAAACTTGCCTGAAGATCAGGGGACAGAGGCAGCCACTCTATTAGACTTAGAGGTCAGGCAGTGGTGGCACTACAAATCCAGCCCCAAAGAAGGCACTAGAAAGAAAACTGCAACCTAAAGAAGTTAATCACACCCAAGAAAACACAAAAAAATCAATAATCTCATACCAGAACATCAAAAAACGGAGACCCACATCACAACAACAAACTAATAGGAACCAATAAACACTGCTTATTGATGTCTCTCAACATCAGTTGTCTTAATTTCACAAAGAAAAAGACACAGACTAACATAATAGGTGCAAAAACAGAATCTGTCCTTCAGCTGCATATGAGAAATACACCTCAATATCAAAAATAGAAATTTACTCAGAATAAAGACTTGGGAAAAGATTTTCTAAGCAAATGGACCCAAGAGGCAAGCAGGTATAGTTCTTCTAGTATTCAACAATATAGACCTCAAACCAAAATTAATTAAAAGAGATGGATGATCAAAGGAACAATTTACCAAATGACATTTCAGTCCTCAACATCAATGCCTCCCAACACAAGGGTATCCCTACATTTATAAAAACAAACATTACTAAAGCTTAAATCATATAAGAACCTCACACATTGATTTTGGGAGACTTTAATAACCCACTCTCACCAATGGACAGTTCATCCAGACAAAAACTAAACAGATAAATAATGGAGCTAACAGATGTTATAAACCAAATCAATCTAACAGATCTATAGAACCTTTCACCCAACTACAAAAGAATATACCTTCTTGTCAGCACCTCATGGAACCTTCTCCAAAATTGACCATTTACTCGGCCACATAGCAAGTCTTAACACATACAAGAAAACTGAAATAATAATCTCTTGCATGCTATCAGACCACAACAGATTAAAGCTGGGTTACAACAGCAACAGTAACAACAAACTCATAGAAACTGAACAACTCTCTACTGAGAGACTACTGTGTAAAGGCAGAAATAAAGAGAGAAACTAAAGACTTTCTAGATTTGAATGAAAATGAATGCACAACAACCTCAAACAAAGCAAGTTCATAGCAGTTAAGTGCCTAAATTAAAAACAATTGGAGAGATCTCATAATAGTAACTTAACAGCACACCTGACAGCTCTAGAACAAAAAGAAAAATATAATGCCCCAAAAGAGCAAATGGCAAGAAATACTGAAACCCAAGGCTGGAACAAATATGATATACACAAAAAATTACAAAGAATGAATGAAAAAAAGAGTTGGTTCTTTAAGAAAATCACTAGGATTCACACACCATTTGCCAAATTAACAAAAAGGCTGAGGGAGAAGGTTGAAACAAAATTAAAGATGAAAAGGAGGGATATAACATTAGACACCAAGGAAATTGGGAGAATCATAAGGAAATCCAGAGAATTATAAAAAAATACTTCAGGAAATCTAAAGAATCATAAAAACCTGTATATTTCAGGAAACCCAGAGAATCATAAAAATCTATATCTCAGAAAAACCTGAGAATTATAAAAAACTATAAACTTCAGGAAATCCAGAAAACATAAAAACATACACAAGAAAGGACACTGAGACAATCACAAAAAACCTGTATGCCTCAGGAATAAAAGATAATCATAAAAGCACAAAAACCCAAGGAAAGGAAGAGAATCATAAAAACCTGTATATCACAGGAAATCCAAAGAATCATCAAAATAGGAACACTTCAGGAAATACAGAGAACAACAAAATCCTGTATACCTCAAGAAATCCTCACTGTCATACAAACTTGTATACCTCAAGAAATCCAGAAAAACATAAAAATCTGAACACTTCAGGAAATCCTTACAATCAAAAAAAATAGTTGAACTCAGAAAATCCAAAGAACCATAAAACAATGTACACATGGGGAAATCTGCAGAAGAATAAAAACCTGAATACCTCAGGAAATACAGAGAATCATTATATCTGTACACCTCAGGAAATCCAGAGAATAACAAATACCTGCATACTTCAGAAAATTCAGGGAATTGTAAAAGCATGCATACCTCAGGAAATCAAGAGAATCATAAAAACCTATAAACCCCAGGAAATCCTGACAATTATAAAAACCTGAATACCTCAGGAAATCCAGAGAATACTAAAAACCTGATTACCGCAGGAAGTTCAGAAATCATAAAAAGCTGTACACCTCAGAAAATCCAAGGAATCATAAATACCTGTTTATTGCAAGAAATCCAGAGAATCATAAAACTCTGTAGACCTTGAGAAATCCACAGAATCAAAAAAACATGTCTACCTCAGATAATCCAGAGAATCATAAAAACCTGAAAACCACTGAAAATCCAGATAATAATTTTCTCTGGTTTACCTCAAGAAATCTGGAGAATCATAAAAGTTGGTACTCCTCATGAAATCCAGAGAAAAATGAAAAGCGGTACTCCTCAGGATATGTAGAGAAACATAAAAACTTGAACACCTCAAGAACTCCAGACAATCATAAAAACCTGGACACCTCATGAAATCCAAAGAACCATTAAAAAAATTACCTTAAGAAATCCAGAGTATCATATAAACATTTATGCTTCAGGAAATCCAGAGAACCATCCAAACCTGTACACCTCAGGACATTCAGAGATTCACATAAACCTGTAATACTCAGGAAATCCACTGTATGGTAAAAATCTTTCACACCTCAGGAAACCCAAAGAATCAAAAACTTGTAAGACTTAGGAAATCGAAAGAATCATAAAAAAAATCATATCTCAGGGAATCCAGAGAATAATAAAACCTGGACATCTCAGAAAATCCAGAGAATCCTAAAAAATCTGATTACCTCAGGAAATCCAGACAATCATAAAAATCTGTATATCTCATGAAACCCAGAGAATCATAAAATCCAGTTTACCTCAAGCAATCCAGAGTATCATATAAACCATTTATGCTTCAGGAAATCCAGAGAACCATCAAAACCTATACACCTCAGGAAATTCAGATATTCATATAAGCCTGTAACACTCAGCAAATCCACAGTATGGTAAAATCCTGCACACCTCAGGAAACACAAAGAATCACAAAAACCTGTAAGGCTTTGGAAAACCAGAGAATCATAAAAACTTTATATCTCAGGAAATCCAGAGAATCACAAAACCTGGACATCTTTAAAAAATCCAGATAATCCTAAAAAGCTGATCACCCCAGAAAATTCAGAGAATCATGAAAATCTGTACACTTCATAAAGTCCAGAGAATAAAAAAGCTGTACACTTCAGACAATCAAGAGAATCAAAAAAACTTGTATACCTCATGAAATCCAGAGAATCATAAAATCATGTATATCTCATGAAGTCCAAAGAATCATAAAAACAAGTTTACCTCAGTAAATAAAGAAGTAATATAAACAATTATTCTTCAGGAACTCCAGAGAACCATTGAAAACCTGTACACATCAGGAAATTCAGAGTCTCATATAAACCTGAACTACTCAGGAAATCTACTCTATGGTAAAACTCTGTACCGCTCAGGAAACCCAAAGAATCAAAAATACTTGAAAGACTTAGGAAATCCAGAGAACCATAAAATCCAGTTTAGCTCATGAAATCCAGTAAATTGTAAAAACCTGTATACCACTGAAAATCCAGAGTTTCATAAAAACATACAGAAAATACAATCATAAAAATCTGTACTCCTTCGGAAATCCAAAGAATAATAAAAAGCTGTACGCCTCAGGAAATCTAGTGAAACATAAAAACCTGTACACCTCAGGAAAAATCACAGAATCATAACCTCTATACTTCAGGAAATCTAGAGAATCATAAAAACCTGTATTATGGTGATATTTCATTTGTACTGAAATGTGGTTTTATTTGTATGTTAATAAATAAAGATGCCTGGGAGTCAGAGCTAATAGCAAGCCATAGCAGAAGCTGGGTGGTGGTGGTGCACACCTGATCACATGGCAGGCGGATCTCTGTGTGCTCAAGGTCACCACCAGCATGTAGACACAAGGCTTTATTCTCAATACCAACCATAGAAGACCTGGAGGTCTGTATGGGACAGGCAGTGATGAGGAGGTCATGTGGCTGGGTTTACAACCAATGAGAGGGCAGAACAGAAAGTCAATAAAAAGACAGACACACAGGAAGTAGGCCTTTTCTGAAGGGAAGGACAGTAGCAGCAGGAAGGGTAAGAAGGTGGTTTTAAGTCTCAGCTCTTAGCTACTGCTCTGACCTCTTGGGCTTTTAACTCTGCATCTGGCTCTGTGTTTCTTATTTAATAAGACTGTTACATCTATACTGTATACCTCATGGATCCAGAGAAACATAAAAACCTGTACACTTCAGGAAATCCAGAGAATTACAAAAACCTGCATACCTCAGATAATTTAGAGAATCATAAAAACCTGGACACCTCAGGTAATCCAAAGAATCATAAACACTTGTACTCCTCGGAAAATTCAGAGAATAAGAAAAACCTGGACACCTCAGGATATGCGACACTCAGAAAAACCTGAATACCTCAGGAAATATAGAGAATCATAAAAACCTGTACACTTCAGGAATCAGAAGAATAAAAAAACATAAATATCTCATGAAATCCAGAAAATGAAGAAAACCTGTAGATCTCAGGAAATCTAAAGAATCATAAAAACTAGCTCAGTATTCCAGAGTATTTTAAAAAAAAAACATACATACCTAAGGAGATTCAGAGAACCCTAAAAACTTATACAGCTCAGGAAATTTAGAGAATCATAAAATTTAGTTTACCTCAGGAAATCCAGAGTATCATAAAAACATACATACCTCAGGAAATCAGAGAATTTTGAAAACCTTAATACCTCAGGAAATCCAGACTACCATAAAATCCAGTTTACCTCAGGAAATCCAGAGTATCACAAAAACATACATACCTCAGAAAATCTAGACAATCATAAAAAATTTTACTCCTCACAAAATCCAGAGAACAATAAAATCCTGTACAACACAGGAAATCCAGACCATCACAAAAACCTGCACACCTCAGGAAACCCAGAGATCATAAAAACCTGAACACCTCAGAAAATCTAGAGAAATCCTAAAAAAATTGTACACCACAGATTAACCAGAGAATCCTAAATACCTTACAACCTCAAGAAATCTAGAGAATCAAAAATCAGTATACCACAGGAAATCAAGAGAATCATAAATTCTGTATACTTCATAAATCGAGAGAATCATACAAAAAAGTGTACACATCAGGAAATCCAGAAAAATCACAAAATATGCATATTTCAGAAAAGCCCAAAGAATCATAAAATCCTGCATAACTCAGTAAATCCATACAATCACAAAAATCTGAAAATCACATGAAATCCAGACATCCATAAAAACCTGTAGACCTCAGGAAAACCAGAAAATCATAAAACCCTACATATCTCAGATAACCTAGAGAATCATAAAAACATGGAAACCACTGGAAATTCAGAGAATCATAAAATCCAGTTTACCTCAGAAAATCCAGAGTATCATAAAAACATACATACCTCAGGAAATCCAGAGAATCATAAAAACCTGTACACCACTGGAAATTCGGAGTATCAAAAACACATACGTACTTCAAAAAATCCAGGAAATCATAAAAACTTGTACTCTTCACAAAATCCAGAGAATAATAAAAAGCTGTACTCCCTAGGAAAACCAGAGAAACATAAAAACGTGTACACCTCAGGAAAACCACAGAATCATAACCTATATACTTTAGGAAATCTAGAGAATCATAAAAACCTGTATTATGGTGATATTTCGTTTGTACTGAAATGTGATTTATTTGTATGTTAATAAATAAAGATGTCTGGGAGTGAGAGCTAATAGCAAGCCAAGCAGAAGCCAGGCGGTGGTGGTGCACACCTTTAATCCAGCTCAGCCTGGAAGGAGGGGACTGGACTTGCCTGTACCGAATCCACCAGGTTTAAATGAATCCCCAGGGGAGTCTTGGCCCTGGAGGAGATGGGAATGGATGGGAAGGGATGGTGGGAAAGTGGGGGCAGAATGGGAAGGGGAGGACAAGGGAACTCATGGCTGATGTGTAAAATTAAAACACAAATATAATAAATAACAAAAAAAACATACAAACATCAGGAAATCCAGAGAATCATAAAATTCTGTATACCTCAGGAAATCCAGAGAATCACAATAGCCTGCATACCTCAGATACTCGAAATATTAAAAAAAAATGATTACAATAGGAAATCCAGATAATCATAAAAATTGTACACCTACTGAAATTGAGATAACGTAAAATTCTGTATAATTCAGGAAATGCAGAGAATCACAAAAACTTGCATAACTAAGAAAAGCCACAAAATTATAAAAACGTGTAAAATAAAAAAATCCAGAGAATAAAAAAGACCTGTACTCCTCAGGCTATTTAGAATCATATAAATGTGTACACTTCAGGAAATCCAGAAAAACATACAAACTTGTACTTGTCAAGAAATCCACAGAAACATAAAAACTTGTAAAATTCATGAAATCCAGAAAACCATGAAAACCTACACACCTCAGGATAACCAGAAACTCAGAAAAATCTGAATACCACAGAAAAAGCAAAGAATCAAAATACCTGCACAGCTCAGGAAATCAAGAGAAACATAAAAACATGTACACATCATGATCCATAGAAACCTAAAAAGCCAGAGAATAACAAAAATCTGAATATCTAATGAAATCCAGAGAATCAAAAAGCCTGAATACAACACTTCAGGATATCCAGAGGATCATACAAAAATGTTTAGCTAAGGAAATCCAGATTATCAAAAAAAATACATATATCAGGAATTCCAAATAATCATAAAAATCTGTATAAATGAGATAATCTAGATATACATTAAAAAAACTGATCATAGTATGAAATCCAGAAAATCATAAAAATTTGTACACCCTGAGAAATTGAGATAACAATAAAACTCTGTATAATTCAGGAAATCCAGAGAATCACAAAAACCTGTATAACTCAGGAAAGCCAGAAAAGTATAAAAACCTGTCAAAATCTGAAAATCCAGAGAATCAAAAAAACCTGTACTCCTCAGGAAATATAGAATCATGAAAATCTGTAAACTTCAGGAAATCCAGAGAATCATAAACACATGTACACCTCAATATCCAGAGAATCATAAAAAACTGTACACGTCAGGCAACCCCAAAAATTAAAAAAAAAAAAAAATCTGTATATCTGATGAACTCCAGAGAATCACCAAAACCTGAATACCTCACCTCTGTATATCCAGAGTATCATAAAAACAAGTTTAGCTCAGCAAATCCAGAGTACCAAAAAAACAAAACAAAACAAAACATACATACATCAGGAAATCCAGAGAATCATATAAATCTGTATACCTCGGAAAATCCAGAGAAACATAGAAAAAGTGATCATAATTGGAAATCCTGATAATCATAAAAATTTGTACACCCTGAGAAATTGACACAACCATAAAATCCTGTATAATTAGGAAATCCAGAGAATCACAAAAACCTGCATAACAAAGAAAAGCCAGAAAATTATAAAAACCTGTCAAAATCTGAAAATCCAGAGAATCAAAAAAACCTGTACTCCTCAGCAAATATAGAATCATAAAAATATGTGAACTTCAGAAAATCCAGACAATCATATAAACTTGATTGTACTCCTCAGGAAATCCAGAGGATCAAAAAACCTGTAAACCTGATGAAACCCGGAGAATCATAAAATCCTGGACATCTCAGGATATCCAGTACCTCAGAAAAACATGAATACTCCTGAAAATCCAGAAAATAAAAACACACAACCTGCATAGCTCAGGAAATCCAGAGAATCATGTAAATCTGTTGCCTCAGGAAATCCAGAGAATCTCAATGATGTGAATACCTCAGATAATCCAGAGAATTAATAAAAATCATTATAATAGGAAATCCAGATAATCATAAAAATTGTACACATAGTGAAAATGAGATAACAATAAAAAGCTGTATAATGCAGGAAATCCAGAGAATCACAAAATCTTGCATAACTCAGGAAAGCCAGAAAAGTATAAAAACCTGTCATAATCTGAAAATCCAGAGAATCAAAAAAACCTGTACTCCTCAGGAAATATAGAATCATGAAAATCTGTAAACTTCAGGAAATCCAGAGAATCATAAACACATGTACACCTCAATATCCAGAGAATCATAAAAAACTGTACACGTCAGGCAACCCCAAAAATTAAAAAAATCTGTATATCTGATGAAATCCAGAGAATCATCAAAACCTGAATACCTCACCTCAGTATATAAAGAGTATCATAAAAACAAGTTTAGCTCAGCAAATACAGAGTACCAAAAAAAAAAAAAAACCAACAACAACAACAAAAAAAACATACATATATCAGGAATTCAAGAGAATCATATAAATCTGTATACCTCAGAAAATCCAGAGTAACATAAAATAATTAATCATAATAGGATATCCTGATAATCATAAAAATTTGTACACCTCGAGAAATTGAGATAAACTTAAAAATCTGTATAATTCTGGAAATCCAGAGATTCACAAAAACCTGCATACCTCAGATAACCTAGAGAATCATAAAAAAAATGGACACCATGGGAAATTCAGAAAATTTTGACATCCAGTTTACATTAGGAAATCCAGAGATTCATAAAAAAAAAAAAAAAATTTCTTCCCGAAATACAGAGAATCCTGAACATGTAATGACCTCAGGAAATCCATACCATCAAAAACTCTATTTTCCTCAGGAAATCCAGAGTATCATAAAAAATTGGTACCTCAGGAAATCCAGAGAATCAGAAAAGTCTGTATATCTCACCTCAGTATATCCAGAGTATCATAACAACAAGTTTAGCTGAGGAAATCCAGAGTATCAAATAAAAAATAAATACATCAGGAAATCCAGAGAATCATAAAAAGCTGTAGACCTCAGATGATCCAGAGAAAAATAAAAAAATTGATCATAATAGGAATTTCAGATAATCATAAAAATGTCTACACATCGTAAAATTGACATAACCATAAAAACCTGTATAATTAGGAAATCCAGAGAATCACAAAAACCTGCATAACTCAGAAAAGCCAGAAAATTATAAAAACCTGTCAAAATCTGAAAATCCAGAGAATCCAAAAAAATGTACTCCTCAGGAAATTTACAATCATAAAAATATGTACACTTCAGGAAATCCAGACCATCACATGAATTTGTTTGTACTCTTCAGAAAATCCAGACGATCAAAAAACCTGTAAACCTGATGAAACCCAGAGAATCATAAAATCCTGGACATCTCAGGATATCCAGAACTTCAGAAAAACATGAATATTCCTGAAAATCCAGAAAATAAAACAAAAAAAAACCTGCATAATTCAGGAAATCCAGAGAATCATGTAAATCTGTTGCCTCAGGAAATCCAGAGAATCTCAATGATGTGAATACCTCAGATAATCCAGAGAATTAATAAAAATCATTATAAAAGGAAATCCAGATAATCCTAAAAATTGTACACGTAGTGAAAATGAGATAACAATAAAAAGCTGTATAATGCAGGAAATCCAGAGAATCACAAAATCTTGCATAATTCAGAGAAGCCACAAAAGTATAAAAACCTGTCAAAATCTGAAAATCCAGAGAATCAAAAAAACCTGTACTCCCCAGGAAATATATAATCATAAAAAGATGTAAACTTCAGGAAATCCAGACAATCATACAAACTTGGTTGTACTCCTCAGGAAATCCGGAGAATCACACACATGTACACCTCAATATCCAGAGAATCATAAAAAACCTCAGGAAATCCAGAGTACCAAAAAAATAAACAAAAAACAACAACAACAAAAAAAAACATACATCAGGAAATCCAGAGAATCATATAAATCTGTATACCTCGGAAAATCCAGAGAAACATAGAAAAAGTGATCATAATTGGAAATCCTGATAATCATAAAAATTTGTACACCCTGAGAAATTGAGATAACCATAAAACTCTGTATAATTCAGGAAATCCAGAGAATCACAAAAACCTGCATAACACAGAAAAGATAGAAAATTTTAAAAACCTGTCAAAATCTGAAAATCCAGAGAATCAAAAACCATCTATGCCTCAGGAAATTTAGAATCATAAAAATGTGTACACTCCAGGAAATCCAGACAATCATATAAACTTGTACTGCTCAGGAAATCCAGGGTAACATATAAACATTTATGCTTCAGGAAATCCAGAGAACCATCAAAACCTATACACCTCAGGAAATTCAGATATTCATATAAACCTGTAACACTCAGCAAATCCACAGTATGGTAAAATCCTGCACACCTCAGGAAACCCAAAGAATCAAAAAATTTGTAAGACTTAGGAAGACCAGAGTATCATAAAAATCAGTACACCCCAGGAAATCAAGGGAATCATTAAAACCTAGACATCCTAGAAAGTCCAGAGAATCTAAAACCTGATTACCTCAGGAAATCCAGAGAAGGACAAAATTCTGTCCATCTCAGGAAATCCAGAGAAACACAAACACCTGTCAAATTCTGAAAATCTAGAGAATCATCACATCCTGTACTTCTCAGGGAATCTAGAGATTCATAAAAACGTGTACACCTCAGGAAACACAGAGATCAGAAAAACATGGATACCTTAGGAAATCCAGAGATCATAAAAACCTGGACACCTTAGACAATACAGAGAATCCTAAAAAAAGGACACACCTCAGAAAATCCAGAGAATCTAAAATACCTTACTACCTCAAAATCCAGAGAATCACAAAACCTGCATACCTCAGATAACCTAGAGAATCATAAAAACTTGGACACCACTGGAAATTCAGAAAATTATGAAATCTAGTTTACCTCAGGAAATCCAGAGTATCATAAAAAAAAAAACAAACATGCCTCAGGAAATACAGAGAATCCTGAACACGTAATGACCTCAGGAAATCCAGACCATCATAAACTCATTTTACCTCAGGAAATCCAGAGTATCATAAAAAAATTGGTACCTCAGGAAATCCAGAGAAGCGTAGAAATCTGTATATCTCACCTCAGTATATCCAGAGTATCATAACAACAAGTTTAGCTGAGGAAATCCAGAGTATCAAATAAAAAATAAATACATCAGGAAATCCAGGAAATCATAAAAAGCTGTAGACCTCAGATGATCCAGAGAAATATAAAAAAAAAAAACTTATCATAATAGGAATTTAAGATAATCATAAAAATGTCTACACATCGTAAAATTGACATAACCATAAAAACCTGTATAATTAGGAAATCCAGAGAATCACAAAAACCTGCATAACTCAGAAAAGCCAGAAAATTATAAAAACCTGTCAAAATCTGTGAAATCATAGAATCAGAAAACCTATACTCCTCAGGAAATTTAGAATCATAAAAATGTGTAAACTTCAGGAAATCCAGACACTCATATATACTTGTTTGTTCCCCTCAGGAAATCCAGAGAATCATAAAAACCTGTAAAACAAAGGAAATCCAGAGAATCAGAAACACCTGAACACCTCATGATCCAGAGAATCATAAAAACCTCTACACTTCAGAAATCCAAATATCTGTATATCGATGAAATCCAGAGAATCATCAAAACCTGAACACCTCACCTCAGAATATCCAGAGTATCATAAAAACAAGTTTAGCTCAGCAAATCCTGGGTAGCACTAAAAATAAATAAATAAATAAAAAGCATACATATATCAGGAAATCCAGAGAATCATAAAAATTTGGAAACCTCAGAAATTCCAGAGAAACATAAAAAATAATCATAATAGGAAATCCAGATAATCATAAAAATTTCTACACCTCGTGAAATTGACACAACCATAAAATCCTGTATAATTAGGAAATCCAGAGTATCACAAAAACCTGCATGACTTTGAAAAGCCAGAAAATTATAAAAAACCTGTCAAAATCTGAGAAATCAGAGAATCAAAAAACATATACTCCTCAGGAAGTTTAGAATCATAAAAATGTGTAAACTTCAGGAAATCCAGACAATCATATAAACTTGTTTGTACTCCTCAGGAAATCCAGAGAATCATGAGAACATGTAAATCAAAGGAAATCCAGAGAATCATAAACACCCGAACACCTCATGATCCAGAGAATCATAAAAACCTGTTCACTTCAGGAAACTCAAAAAATTAAAAAAAATCTGTATATCTGATGAAATCCAGAGAATCTTCAAAACCTGTATACCTCATCTCAGCATATCCAGAGTATCATAAGAACAAGTTTAGCTCAGCAAATCCAGGGTACCAAAAATAAATAAAAAGAATACATACATCAGGAAATCCCAAGAATCATGAAAATTGGTAAACCTCGCAAGTCCCAGAGAAACATAAAAAAAATGATAATTGGAAATCCAGATAATCATAAACATTTGTACACATCGTGAAATTGAGATAACCACAAAAATCTGTATAATTCAGGAAATCCAGAGAATCACAAAAACCTGCCTAACACAGAAAAGATAGAAAATTTTAAAAACCTGTAAACATCTGAAAATCCAGAGAATCCAAAAAAAACTGTACTCCTCAGGAAATTTACAATCATAAAAATATGTACACTTCAGGAAATCCAGACCATCATATGTAGCATGAATCTCAAAGAGTTCTTATTAATAAGAACAAACCTGAGGCCAGTTATTGGGGTGATTGCTGGAAGATCAGAGAAGCAGAACAAGCCACAGCTATCTCACCTTGCTAGTTCCTCAGGTGATCCTGTTTCCTCAGGCTGGAAACTTCTGAGTCCTCCTCCACATGAATCTCAGCTGAACTGTGTTGCTCCAAAGCTTAACTAACTACATGCTTTTTCCTCCTTAGTTCCTGGTCCTCTCGCCTTATATACCTTTTTCTTTCTGCCCCCACTCCCTGGGATTAAAGGTGTGGGTCACCATGCTTAGCTGTTTCTAAAGTGGCCTTGAACTCAGAGATCTGGCTAGCTCTGCCTCCCAAGTGCTGGGATTAAAGGTGTGTACCACCACCACCAAACTTTGTTATGGTTTACTCTTCCCATTTTCTAGCCACTATTTCTGGCTCTGTTCTAGTGGCTGTCTGTTCTTTGAACCCAGATATGTTTATTTCAGGGAACACAAAATATTTCAGGGAACAAAATAACCACCAAAATAATATAAACTTGTTTGTACTCTTCAGGAAATCCAGAGGATCAAAAAACCTGTAAACATGATGAAACCTAGAGAATCATAAAATCCTGGACATCTCAGGATATCCAGAACTTCAGAAAAACATGAGTACTCCTGAAAAATCCAGAAAATAAAAAAAAAAAACCTGCATAGTTCAGGAAATCCAGAGAATCATGTAAATCTGTTGCCTCAGGAAATCCAGAGAATCTCAATGATGTGAATACCCCAGATAATCCAGAGAATTAATAAAAATCATTATAATAGGAAATCCAGATAATCCTAAAAATTGTACACGTAGTGAAAATGAGATAACAATAAAAAGCTGTATAATGCAGGAAATCCAGAGAATCACAAAATCTTGCATAATTCAGAGAAGCCAGAAAAGTATAAAAACCTGTCAAAATCTGAAAATCCAGAGAATCAAAAAAACCTGTACTCCTCAGGAAATAAAGAATCATGAAAATGTGTAAACTTCAGGTAATCCAGACAATCATATAAACTTGGTTGTACTCCTCAGGAAAACCAGAGAATCATAAACACTTGTACACCTCAATATCCAGAGAATCATAAAAAACTGTACACATCAGGCAACCCCCAAAATTAAAAAAATCTGTATATCTGATGAAATCCAGAGAATCATCAAAACCTGAATACCTCACCTCAGTATATCCAGAGTATCATAAAAACAAGTTTAGCTCAGCAAATCCAGAGTACCAAAAAACAAAACAAAACAAAACAAAAAACATACATACATCAGGAAATCCAGAGAATCATATAAATCTGTATACCTCGGAAAATCCAGAGAAACATAAAAAATTGATCATAATAGGAAATCCTGATAATCATAAAAATTTGTACACCCCGAGAAATCGAGATAACCATAAAACTCTGTATAATTCAGGAAATCCAGAGAATCACAAAAACCTGCATAACTCAGAAAAGCCAGAAAATTACAAAAACCTGTCAAAATCTGAAAATCCAGAGAATCAAAAACCATCTATGCCTCAGGAAATTTAGAATCATAAAAATATGTACACTTCAGGAAATCCAGACCATCATATAAACTTGTACTGCTCAGGAAATCCAGAGTAACATATAAACATTTATGCTTCAGGAAATCCAGAGAACCATCAAAACCTATACACCTCAGGAAATTCAGATATTCATATAAACCTGTAACACTCAGCAAATCCACAGTATGGTAAAATCCTGCACACCTCAGGAAACCCAAAGAATCAAAAAATTTGTAAGACTTAGGAAGACCAGAGTATCATAAAAATCAGTACACCCCAGGAAATCAAGGGAATCATAAAACCTAGACATCCTAGAAAGTCCACAGAATCTAAAACCTGATTACCTCAGGGAATCCAGAGAAGGACAAAATTCTGTCCATCTCAGGAAATCCAGAGAAACACAAACAACTGTCAAAATCTGAAAATCCAGAGAATCAAAAAGGCTGTACTACTCAGGAAATTTAGAATCATAAAAATATATACACTTCAGGTAATCAAGACAATCATATAAACTTGTTTGTACCCCTCAGGAAATCCAGAGAATCATGTAAATCTGTTGCCTCAGGAAATCCAGAGAATCTCAATAATGTGAATACCACAGATAATCCAGAGAATTAATAAAAATCATTATAAAAGGAAATCCAGATAATCATAAAAATTGTACGCGTAGTGAAAATGAGATAACAATAAAAAGCTGTATAATGCAGGAAATCCAGAGAATCACAAAATCTTGCATAATTCAGAGAAGCCAGAAAAGTATAAAAACCTGTCAAAATCTGAAAATCCAGAGAATCAAAAAAACCTGTACTCCTCAGGAAATATAGAATCATGAAAATCTGTAAACTTCAGGAAATCCAGACAATCATATAAACTTGGTTGTACTCCTCAGGAAAACCAGAGAATCATAAACACTTGTACACCTCAATATCCAGAGAATCATAAAAAACTGTACACATCAGGCAACCCCCAAAATTAAAAAAATCTGTATATCTGATGAAATCCAGAGAATCACCAAAACCTGAATACCTCACCTCAGTATATCCAGAGTATCATAAAAACAAGTTTAGCTCAGCAAATCCAGAGTACCAAAAAAACAAAACAAAACAAAACAAAAAACATACATACATCAGGAAATCCAGAGAATCATATAAATCTGTATACCTCGGAAAATCCAGAGAAACATAAAAAATTGATCATAATAGGAAATCCTGATAATCATAAAAATTTGTACACCCCGAGAAATCGAGATAACCATAAAACTCTGTATAATTCAGGAAATCCAGAGAATCACAAAAACCTGCATAACTCAGAAAAGCCAGAAAATTACAAAAACCTGTCAAAATCTGAAAATCCAGAGAATCAAAAACCATCTATGCCTCAGGAAATTTAGAATCATAAAAATATGTACACTTCAGGAAATCCAGACCATCATATAAACTTGTACTGCTCAGGAAATCCAGAGTAACATATAAACATTTATGCTTCAGGAAATCCAGAGAACCATCAAAACCTATACACCTCAGGAAATTCAGATATTCATATAAACCTGTAACACTCAGCAAATCCACAATATGGTAAAATCCTGCACACCTCAGGAAACCCAAAGAATCAAAAAATTTGTAAGACTTAGGAAGACCAGAGTATCATAAAAATCAGTACACCCCAGGAAATCAAGGGAATCATAAAACCTAGACATCCTAGAAAGTCCACAGAATCTAAAACCTGATTACCTCAGGGAATCCAGAGAAGGACAAAATTCTGTCCATCTCAGGAAATCCAGAGAAACACAAACAACTGTCAAATTCTGAAAATATAGAGAATCAAAAAGGCTGTACTACTCAGGAAATTTAGAATCATAAAAATATATACACTTCAGGTAATCAAGACAATCATATAAACTTGTTTGTACCCCTCAGGAAATCCAGAGAATCATGTAAATCTGTTGCCTCAGGAAATCCAGAGAATCTCAATAATGTGAATACCTCAGATAATCCAGAGAATTAATAAAAATCATTATAATAGGAAATCCAGATAATCCTAAAAATTGTACACGTAGTGAAAATGAGATAACAATAAAAAGCTGTATAATGCAGGAAATCCAGAGAATCACAAAATCTTGCATAATTCAGAGAAGCCAGAAAAGTACAAAAACCTGTCAAAATCTGAAAATCCAGAGAATCAAAAAAACCTGTACTCCTCAGGAAATAAAGAATCATGAAAATGTGTAAACTTCAGGTAATCCAGACAATCATATAAACTTGGTTGTACTCCTCAGGAAAACCAGAGAATCATAAACACTTGTACACCTCAATATCCAGAGAATCATAAAAAACTGTACACATCAGGCAACCCCCAAAATTAAAAAAATCTGTATATCTGATGAAATCCAGAGAATCATCAAAACCTGAATACCTCACCTCTGTATATCCAGAGTATCATAAAAACAAGTTTAGCTCAGCAAATCCAGAGTACCAAAAAAACAAAACAAAACAAAACAAAAAACATACATACATCAGGAAATCCAGAGAATCATATAAATCTGTATACCTCGGAAAATCCAGAGAAACATAAAAAATTGATCATAATTGGAAATCCTGATAATCATAAAAATTTGTACACCCCGAGAAATTGAGATAACCATAAAACTCTGTATAATTCAGGAAATCCAGAGAATCACAAAAACCTGCATAACTCAGAAAAGCCAGAAAATTACAAAAACCTGTCAAAATCTGAAAATCCAGAGAATCAAAAACCATCTATGCCTCAGGAAATTTAGAATCATAAAAATGTGTACACTTCAGGAAATCCAGACAATCATATAAACTTGTACTGCTCAGGAAATCCAGAGTAACATATAAACATTTATGCTTCAGGAAATCCAGAGAACCATCAAAACCTATACACCTCAGGAAATTCAGATATTCATATAAACCTGTAACACTCAGCAAATCCACAATATGGTAAAATCCTGCACACCTCAGGAAACCCAAAGAATCAAAAAATTTGTAAGACTTAGGAAGACCAGAGTATCATAAAAATCAGTACACCCCAGGAAATCAAGGGAATCATTAAAACCTAGACATCCTAGAAAGTCCAGAGAATCTAAAACCTGATTACCTCAGGAAATCCAGAGAAGGACAAAATTCTGTCCATCTCAGGAAATCCAGAGAAACACAAACACCTGTCAAATTCTGAAAATCTAGAGAATCATCACATCCTGTACTTCTCAGGGAATCTAGAGATTCATAAAAACGTGTACACCTCAGGAAACACAGAGATCAGAAAAACATGGATACCTTAGGAAATCCAGAGATCATAAAAACCTGGACACCTTAGACAATACAGAGAATCCTAAAAAAAAAAGACACACCTCAGAAAATCCAGAGAATCTAAAATACCTTACTACCTCAAAATCCAGAGAATCTCAAAAACCTACATACCTCAGATAACCTAGAGAATCATAAAAACTTGGACACCACTGGAAATTCAGAAAATTATGAAAATCCACTTTACCTCAGGGAATCCATACTATCATAAAAAAAAAAAAAAACATGCCTCAGGAAATACAGAGAATCCTGAACACGTAATGACCTCAGGAAATCCAGACCATCATAAACTCATTTTACCTCAGGAAATCCAGAGTACCATAAAAAAATTGGTACCTCAGGAAATCCAGAGAAGCGTAGAAATCTGTATATCTCACCTCAGTATATCCAGAGTATCATAACAACAAGTTTAGCTGAGGAAATCCAGAGTATCAAATAAAAAATACATACATCAGGAAATCCAGAAAATCATAAAAAGCTGTAGACCTCAGATGATCCAGAGAAATATAAAAAAAAAAACTTATCATAATAGGAATTTAAGATAATCATAAAAATGTCTACACATCGTAAAATTGACATAACATGAAAAACCTGATTAATTAGGAAATCCAGAGAATCACAAAAACCTGCATAACTCAGAAAAGCCAGAAAATTTTAAAAACCTGTCAAAATCTGAGAAACCATAGAATCAGAAAACCTATACTCCTCAGGAAATTTAGAATCATAAAAATGTGTAAACTTCAGGAGATCCAGACAATCATATAAACTTGCTTGTACTCCTCAGTAAATCCAGAGAATCATAAAAACCTGTAAAACAAAATAAATGCAGAGAATCATAAACACCTGAACCCCTCACGATCCAGAAAATCAGAAAATCCTGTACACTGCAGGAAACCTAAAAAATTTAAAAAAAATCTGTGTATCTGATGAAATCCAGAGAATCATCAAAACCTGAATACCTCACCTCACCATATCTAGAGTATCATAAAAAGAAGTTTAGCTCAGCAAATCCTGGGTACCAAAATATATAAATAAATAAATAAAAAGAATACATACATCAGGAAATCCAGAGAATCATAAAAATTTGTAAACCTCAGAAACTCCAGAGAAATATAAAAAAATGATCATAATAGGGAAATCCATAAAATCCCTAATATCTCACTACCTCAAGAAATCCAGAGAAACATAAAAATCCATATAACTCAGCAAATCAAGAGAATCATAAATATCTGTTCACTTCATAAAATCCAGAGAATCATAAAAACATGTACACCTCAGCAAATCCGAGAATCATAAAAAATTCTACACATCAGGAAATTCAGAGAATCACGAAAACATGCATACCTCACAAAATCCAAAGAATCCAAAAATCATGCATACCTCAGTAAATCCAGACAATCACAGAAATCTCTAAATCACATGAGATCAAGAGATTCATAACCACCTGTAGACATCATGAAATCCAGAGAATCACAAAAAAATTCATACCTCAGATAACCTAGAGAATCATAAAAACCTGGACACCACTGGAAATTCAGAGAATCATAAAATCCACTTTACCTCAGGAAATCCAGACTAGCCTAAAAATATACATACCTCAGAAAATCCAGACAATCATAAAAACTTGTACTCGTCAGGAATCCAGAGGGGAAAAAAAAGCGGTACTCCTCAGAAAATCAGGAGAAACATAAAAATCTGACTACATCAGGACATCCACAGATTAATAAAGAAATTTGTACACCTCAGTATATCCAGAGAATCACAAAAACATGCACACATCAGAAAATCCAAAGAATCTTAAAACCCTGCATAACTCAGGAAATCCAGAGAATCACAAAATACCTGCATATCTCATGAAATGTAGAGATCCATAAAAACCTGAAGACCTCCAGAAATCCAGTGAAACAAAACCTTGCAATCCTCAGATATCCCAGAGAATTATAAAAAGCTGGATAGCAATGGGAATCCATAGACTCATAAATTCCAGTTTACCTCAGAAACATACATACCTCAGGAGATCCAGAGAATCATAAAAACCTGTACACCTCTGGAAATTCAGAGTATCAAAAACACATACGCTCTTCAAAAACTACAATCATAAAAAGTGTACTCCTCATAAAATCCACAGAATAAAAAAAAGCTATATTCTCCAGGAAATCTAGACAAGCATAAAAAGCTGTACATCTCATGAAATCCAGAGAGACATAAAAAAACTGTTCACCTCTGGAAATCTCACAGAATCATAACCTATATTCGAAAGGAAATCTAGAGGATCAAAACAACCTTACACCCCAGAAAATCAAGGAAATTATAAAAAAACCTGTAGTCCTTAGGAGATCCAGAGAATTACAAAAACCTGCATACCTCAGAAAATCTAGACAATCATAAAATCATGGACACCACTTGAAATCCAGAGAATCATAAAAACAAGTGGACCTCAGAAAATCCAGAGAATCCTAAAAACCTGTACAGTTCAGGAAACCCAGAGAATCAAAGAACTCTGTATATCTGATGAAATCCAGAGAATCCTAAAAACCTGTAAAACTCATGAAATCCAGAGAATCATAAAAACCTGGACACCTCAGGATATGCAGAATCTCAGAAAAACCTGACTACCCCAGAAAATCCAGAGAATCAAAAAATCCTTCATAGCTCAGGAAATCCAGAGAATCATAAAAACCTGTGCACCTCATGATCCAGAGAATCATAAAAACCTGTACACCTAAGGAAACCCAGAGAATCAAAAAAAAATCTGTATATCTGATGAAATCCAGAGAATCATAAAGCCTATATATTTCACCTCAGTTTATCCAGAGTGTCATAAAATCTAGTTTAGCTCAGGAAATACAGAGAATCATAAAAATTTGTATACCTCATGAAATTGAGATAACCATAAAAATCTGTATAATTCAGGAAATCCAGAGAACCACAAAAACCTGAATAACTCAGAAAGGCCAGAAAATTATAAAATCCTGTCAATATCTGAAAATCCAGAGAATCAAAAAAAAAAAAAAAAAAACAAACAAACAAAAAAATAAAGCTGTACTCCTCAGGAAATTTAGAATCATAAAACTGTGTACACGTCAGGAAATCCATAGACTATTAAAACTCTTTCCACTTGATGCACACCAGAGAAACAAAACACATGTACACACCTCATGAAAAGCAGAGAATCATAAAGGACTGTAATTCTCATGAAAGGCAGAGAATCATGACAACTGGTCCACCTATGGAAATCCAGAGAAGCATAAAAAGCAGTGTACCACCTTCAGCCTGGAGCTCGGAGGAGACCGGGACTAGTGGCGGAGGTCCGTGGTGGTTTTCTTATAGTTGGAGTCTTGAGGTCAGACCTCAGGGAGAACCGGCGGCATCAATGTGATGACCGGACGGCCTGGCCAGGAGCCCTGATCCACATTTCTGCCAGATCAGGCCCGGAGCCTGCCCTCACCCAAGCTGAACCACCCGCGGCTAGTCTCCATGGGCTTCCTGGGCTACTGCACAGGCCTGCTGGATAACGCCTTGTCCAGGAGACCTGTGTTGCAAGCAGGTCTGCATCGCCAGCTTTATTAGTTACTTCTTTTTACTTTGTTGGATGTTATTTTTTAAACGTCACGGCCATTTGTATGCTCCAAAGGACCAAGTCATGTTTGGGCATAAGAAATTACATTCAGAAGATTTTCCTGAAAAAAGAGAAGAATACTTAGGGTGAAATTCTTGAGACATTCCATCCACTGCGTTCAATTCTTCACACTCTCCTGTCTGTTCACCACAGCCTGAGTATTTTCTGCATTTATGGAGTATCTCTCTGTCACAGTTGAAGTTTGGGTTAATCAGTGTAAGTAAAGTCATTAGAAGTAAAAACAACAAACAAACAAACAAACAGTTTACCTCAGGAAATCCAGAGTTTCATAAAACCACACATACATCAGGAAATCCAGAGAATCAAAAACTTGTAATCCTCAGGAAATCCAGAGAAAAATAAAAAGCTGTACTCCTCAGGAAATCAGGGGAAACATGAAAATCGTTACACCTGAAAAAAGCCACAGAATCATAAAAACCTGACTGCATCAGGAAATCCACAGATTAATAAAGAAATTTGTACATCTCAGTATGTCCAGAGAATCAGAAAAACATGCACACATCACAAAATCCAAAGAAACCTAAAATCCTGCATAACTCAGGAAGTCCAGAGAATCACAAATACCTGTATATCTCATGAAATCTAGAGATCCATAAAACCTGTAGACCTCCAGAAATCCAGAGAATCACAAAACCTTGCAATCCTCAGATAACCCAGAGAATCATAAAAAGCTGGATAGCAATGGGAATCCATATAATCATAAATTCCAGTTTACCCCAGAAAATCCAGAGTATCATGAAAACATTCATACTGCAGGAAATCCAGAGAATCCTATAAACCTGATTACCTCAAGAAATCTAGAAAGTTCATGAAGATCTAGCTAGAGCAATAAGACAACTGAAGAAGATCAAGGGGATACAAACTGGAAAGGAAAAACTCAATGAATCATTATTTGCAGATGATATTATGGTAAACATAAATTATCTCAAAAATTTCACCAGTGAGCTCCAACAGCTGATAAACACTTCGGCAAAGTGGCTGATTACAATATTAACTAATAAAAAAAATCAGTAGCCCTCCTATATACAGAAGACAAAAGGACTTAGAAAGTAATGCAGGAAACAACTCCTTTCACAATAGCATCAAATAATATGAAATATCTTCGGGTCATTCTAAACAAGCAAGTGAAAGACTTGTATAATTAAAAACTTCAAGTCTTTGAAGAAAGAAATTGAAGAAGGTATCAGAAGATGGAAAGATCTCCCGTGCTCATGGATTTGTAGGCTTTACATACTGAAAATGCCCATCCTATCCAAAGCAATCTACAGGTTCAGTACAATCCCCATCAAAATTCCAACACAATTCTTCCCAGATCTTGAAAGGACAATCCTCAATTTCATATGTAAATTTTTAAAAAATCAGGAAATGTAAAATAATCTTGGGCAATAAAAGAACTGCTGCATGTCCCGCCATTCCCAATTTCAAGTTGTACTGCAGAGCTATAGTAATAAAAATCAGATGGTTGGTATTGACATAAAAACAGACACATTGATCAGTGGAATTGAATTAAAGACCCAGACATAAATCCACACACATATGGATATCTGATTTTTTATAAAGAAGACAGAAATACACAATGGAAAAAGAAAATATCTTCAACAAATGGTGCTGTTTAACTGCATGTTGACATATAGAAGAATGCAAATACATCCATATCTATCACCCTACACAAAATTCCAGTCCAAGTGGATCAAAGACCTCAACATACATCCAGATACACTGAACCTGACAGAAGAGAAAGTGGGGAGTATCCTTGAATGAATTTGCATAGGAGACAACTTCCTGAAGAAAACACCAATAGTGTAGACACTAAGATCAACAAATAATAAATGGGACCTCATGAAACTGAAAAGCTTCTGTATGGCAAAGGATACTGTTGTTTGGACAAAGCAGCAGCCTACAGACTGGAAAAGGGTTTTCACCACTCCACATCTGATAGAGGACTTGTGCAAAATATATAAAGAATTCAAGAAAATAGACATCTAAAAAACAAATAATCCAATTTAAAAATGGGGAGCAGATCTAAACAGAGAATTTTCAATAGGATAATCTCAAATGGTTGAGAAACACTTATGGAAATGTTCAACATCCTTAGCCATCAGGGGAATACAAATCAAAACTACTTTGAGGTTCCATTTTATACCCGTCAGAATGGCTAAGTTCAATAACACAAGTGACAGCTCATGGTGGTGAGGATTTGGAGCATGGCGATCATTCTTCCATTGCTGGTGGGAGTGCAAACTCATACAGTCACTATGGAAATCAATATGGTGTTTCCTCAGAAAGTTGGGAATCAATCTACCTCAAGACTCAGATATAGCACTTTTGGGCATATACCCAAAGGATTCTCCATCCTACCACAAGGACACCTGCTTAACCATATTCATTGTGGCTTTATTCATAATAGCCAGAAACTGGAAATCACTTAGATGTTCCTCAACAAAAGAATGGATAAAGAAAATGTGATACATTTACACAATCCAGTATTACTCAGTTAAAAAAAAAATGACAGCATGAAATTTTCAAGCAAATGCATAGAACTGAAAAAATCATCCTGAGTGACATAACTGAGACCCAGGAAGATAAATATGGTATGTATTCTCTTATAGGGGAACATTACCCAGTAAGTAAATGGTAACCAACCTGCAGTACATAGACCCAGAGAGGTTAGGTATAGAGTATGGTCTAGGCGGGATGTAGGGATCTCCCTGGCAGGAGAAGATAGATGGATTTTATGGGTGGACTCAGAGTGGGTGTGGATGGGAACTGGGTAGGGACTAGGTTGGAGGACATAGGGTAGAGGGAGAGAGTGAGGGGAGAGGTGGTAAGACTTAAGGGGGCTTTGGGGGAGTGATGTGGAAACCTAGTACAGTATAAACTTCCTGGAATCTATGAAGGTGATCCTAATGAGGACTCCTAGTAATGGGGGATACAGAGTCTCAACTGGCCATCTTTTATACTTAGGTAAGGTTTCCAGTGGTGGGACTAGGGTGCATTCAATAGAGTCATTGGCTAAGCCTCTCTCATAGAAATCCCCCCAAACAACCCAGGCTGTTGCTAAGACAAAGGGTTGCTCTCTGCAAACTGACAGGGGCCCCATTGCTGAGGACAACACCCACACAACTCATGGAAATGTCGAGCTGGTACCTACATGGAGTCCTCACTCCTATGTTGTAGTCTCTTTGGTACCAGAGGGTACTCTGAAGGCTAGTTAAACAGCAACATGGACACCACACAGCCACAAAACCTTTTACCTACAATCTGCCCTGCCTACAAAATATGCAAGGGCAATGATTGCACAGCATATGTGGTAGTAGCCAGCCAATGTCTGATTTAATCTAATGCCCACTCCATGAGAAGGAACTCACACCTGAAACTGCTTGGGTAAACAAGAAACAAAGACTAGATAGCCCTAGGGTAAAAGCAAACACTACTATAATTTTAAAAAGTCAATATAATGATACACTACTATACTCATAGATCAGTGCCTTATTCAGTCATCATCAGAGCAGCTTCCTGTGGCATCAGATGGGAATAGATGCAGAGACCCACAGTCAAACATTATTCAGAGAGAGAGAGAGAGTCTAAATTGGAGATCTCCATCAGATACTCCCCAGAGCTCAGGGAACCCTACAGAAAAGGAGGCAGAAAAATTTTGAAAGTCAGAGAGGATGGAGGACACCAGGAAAACAAGATGCTCTGAATTAACTAAGCAAGGCACCCGAGAGCTCACAGAGACTGAAGCAGCAAGCACAGGGCCTACACGGGTCTGCACCAGGTCCTCTGCATGCATCTTAGAGCTATCAGCTTAGTGCTTTTATGGGGTTCCTGACTCTGAGAATGAGTGCGTCTCTGACTCTTATGTCTGCTCTTGGGACTCTTTTCCTCCTGTTGGGCTGCCATGTCTAACTTTGATATATTTTTTGCTTTTTCTTATGTTTTATTTTGTCATATTTGGTTGTTATCACTTAGAAGCCTATTCTTTTCTAATGAGAAACATATCTGGAGGGAAGGGAAGGTGGGGAAGAACTGGGAGGAGTAGGGGGAGGAGAAACTATAATCAGGATATATTTTATGAGAAAAGAATCTGTTTTCAATAAAAAGAAAAATCAGTCACACACATCAAAAAGTGAAAATACTTAAAAAATAGGTTATTGAATTTGGTTTCCTAATATTTTTGAGGATTTTTCATTTCTATGTTAATAGGGTCTTTGGTTCATAATTTTCTCTTCTTCCCTTGTACTTTTCTGGTTTTAACATCAGAATAATGTTAACCTTATAAAAGTTTTATTAATTTTATTTCCATGTTTTTTGTTTTTGTTTTTTTGAGACAGGGTTTCTCTGTGTAGCTTTGCACCTTTCCTGGAACTCGCTTTGGAGACCAGGCTGGCCTCGAACTCACAGAGGTTTGCCTGCCTCTGCCTTCCTAGTGCTGGGATTAAAGGCATGCACCACCACCACCCAGCATATCTCCATGTTTTTTAACTTTCCAGTTTTCTACTATTACTGTGGTAAAAAATGTTTCTTATTATGTAATTCTTATACAATTTGCTTTGAAATAACATGTTTTATCTTAGAAAATGTATCTATGTTTGAGAAGCATGTGTATTCTGCTGCTGTTGAGTGGATTTGTACTGTATCTCTTTGTTAGGTCTGTTTCACCTAAAATATAGCCTAAGTCCAATGCTTCCTTATTGCTTGATGCCTGAATGTCTTATCTGTTCTAGAAAGTAAGGAATTAAAGTTCCTGCTTATTGATGTAATGCTTCTTTTCCATTTCTCCCCTTAGAACTTTTATGTATGCTTTATATATTTAGGTGCTTTGATGCTGGTTGCATATATATTTATAACTACTATGTGATCTTGAAGAATTGAGTCCTTACATTATAAAATAACTTTCTCTGTTATTAGCCTTTTGGGATGGAGTCCTAACTTCTAACTTCTGTTTCAATGAAATATTTGTCTTTTCTTCTGGTTGAAGTGTTCAACTCTTTGAAGCTAAGTCTTCTGAATCAATAGAACATAAGGGCACAGGACCAAGAAATAAACATTTTTGCTAGTGAGTCATTCAGGGTAACACTGAGTAATGCCACTCTTACCTCCACTCCTTACATACTAGACACTTGTATCTGGCTTGCATGAGAAACAGCAACATATACTAGGCAATGATTCAAAGGACACACTACCTCATAAAGAAAGTTTATCCTCTCATGTGTGCATTTGGCAACTAGATCACATTGTAAAGGAGACTCAAAAAGACAAAGCAAACCAAACCAAAACATTCCATGGCTCTATTAAATCAGCCTCTTCCAGGTTATGGAGAAAATAGACCAATTAACTCTGTGAGCATTGGGCTCATTCCTTCACTTTTTTCCCTGTGAAGTAAATTCTTTGATAGGAAGCTACACTATGATGAATGCCATGAAAGTGGTTCAAATCACTATATGTGTTGTGGTTTACATATGAAATATCCCCCATATGTTCATTGGTTTGCACACCTGGTCCCTAACTCGGTGCTGTTTGGGAATGTTATGGCGCCTTTAGAAGGTTAAGCTTTTGCTAGAGGAAGCAATAACTGGAGGTGGGCTTTGAACTTTTAGAGCCTTGCTTCATTTCCTGTCCACTCGCTCTCTCTTCCTAACTACTGGTGTACTGTGACAAATTGGTTTCATGTTTCTACCATCATGCCTTTTCCACCATGGTGAAGGTCATCACTCTGGAACTGTAAGCCCAAATAAATAAATCCTTTCTCCCTTAACTTGTTTTTGTCAGTGTTAAATTATCACAGCACCAGAAAAGAAATGAATATATCATGTCTATAGATGATAGCGTGGGCAGAAGTGAAGCATTCAAAGAAGACAAATACATACCCAGAGTATCTATTTCAATAAGAAGCAAACAGTGCATCTGCCACATAATGGAAATCAGTTTGATAATATCAAATACCATCAGGTAGAAAACTGAGTTATGTTGAAGGTTCAGTGTTTGTCTCTGCTGCTGGAAGATTTGGCATACAGCAGTGGCTATAGCCAGGTCAACTTTAGAAAGTCGTATTTGTTCTTGAGAGCACAATGAACCACCCCTATTCATGATACCATAGACTTGGCCATTGACATATTCCGCTGATATCCACAAAAGGGTCCTTCTACTCACATCATCATTAAAATATGACTTTCTAAAGCCACTCCATATTCATATGAACACAAATACCCCCATTTTTGCCGTTCAGGGAGGTCTATCCACATACACACTTCTCTAAACTTGCTTATCATATTCCAGTGCTTCCAAATGTTTGAACATCCAACCAAACCATTGACCACATCACATGAATTAGCATAAAATAACCTCTTCAGCTACTTCCAATCAAAGTGAATAATGAAATATATAATACTCACAAATCTGTCCACTATGAAGGTTTATATTTATATTTACACTTCAAAGTACCTGGTAACCATGCCCCGTAGTAAAGCATCTTGTTATTAGGCCTTGAAGTATAAGACATCTGGTAACCATGCTTTAGCATCCTATTATGCAGCCTTGGAGAGCAACATCAACTCTGACTCTCTGACCTTGTGGTCTCCCACAGTGATGTCTGCATATTATGAAGTATCGTTTACCAATCTGAATTTTATCTTCTTTCAAATGATTGTAGAGAACTATGTTTGAAACCACCGATGTGGACTGAGAAATAGGAAGCAATTTAGCACTCAGTTATCACATATATTTGAACCTCTTCTTCATGTAACTTGCCTGTGCATGTAATACTTGCTTACAAGCATATTCAAATGTGTGTGTTCCATTTCATAATTCATGGCCCAATTTTATAGCTTGGTGTGGTGTGTTAAATAACATAATGTTTATAAAGGACAATTCAGATTACATAGCAATTTCAGTCAGTCAGTCCAAGTCAATTTTTAGGCCAAGGTTTTTTTTTTAACAGAGGGAGCAGAAAGAATATAAGAGATGGAGGATGAGGAGGAGAGCTGTGAAATGCTGGCATCTGGACATGACATGGCTGTTGTATACATGAACCCACAGCAGCACACAATTACCTCTACAAGACCTGCACAAGATGAAGCTAGTTAAAATTCTACCATGGAAGTGAGAAGGACTCCCACATCCTACCCCATCTCTACTGAAGTGCTGGTGGATGCTCAATAGCTTCTGAGGAAGGGAGACTCACTTTTCTTTGGGGACTAGCCTTTCATTGGTTGTCTGTGCCATGGTTAAAGACCCTACTCCCATGTGCATATGGGCAACACTAATTTGAATCAGTGGGCCATTATAAAAAGAAGAAATAAAGTTGAGAGGGAGGTGTATTGTGGTTGCTTAGGAGGGTTGGAGTGGGGTGGTAATGATCAAGATGCATTGTATGCATGAATTAATTTTTTATATCAAAAGGGGATTTATTAGAGTTGTTTATAGGCAATAGTCCAGGTAGTCTAACAATGGCTGCCTCATGACAGAAAGGCCAAAAATCCAGTAGTTTTTCAGTCCACGAGACTGGATGCCCCAGCAGTCCCAATCTGGTGCTGGAGTCCCACAAAAGTCCTAGAGAGCAGCCAATTTTCAGTCTGCGTTAAAATTCCAAATGAATTCCTCAGCAACTGGATGGATGAACTTGCCATCAAATGTGAGGGCAAATGGCAAAATTACAATGAAATTTTAAAGAATAACTTTTAAAATAAAATAGTTATCCAAGGACAATAACTTGCAGGGATTTGACTCAAAATCTTAAGGACCTGTGGTGTAATCTCTTTATAATGGCCTACCAGAGGCTCCAAATGGCATTTCTGTCATTGGCTCTGGCATTTGAATAACTACTGGATAAGTTGGACCATATGGACCAATTGTCAGAGCAGCTTACAAAGAAGCCTGAATCTGTTTCAGAGAACTTCCTTTATTCTGAGGCCACTTAAAACTAGCAGAAATTCAAGCCAATTAGTCAATGAATCATAGTATCAATCTAAATGAGGAATATGTTGCCTCTAAAATTCAATGAAGCTTACTAGACCTTGTACCTCCTTTTTAAATTTTTTGGGTGCAGAAAGAGCCAGATGAAACAATTTATCCTTCACCAGAGAAAGGGCATCTTAACATTTTCTCTTTTTTTTGTCTTTGATTTTGCTGGTTCTTAAGTTTAATGGATGTAATTTATTGTAAGGGTCACAAAATGTTCCAGCTAGAGTCTTCAGATTCTAATTAGGCTTAATGGGGCAGCTGCTATGGTCACCACTTTACAGAGGAAATAGTAATATATGGTTAGATTCTGAATCTTTATGGAAGGTAAAACTAATGGAATTTGTATAGGAAGGCTGGGAATATCACTCACTGGGTAGCATGCTTGCATACCATGCACTAGGCCCTAGGTTCAATCCCAGCAGCATCACATAAACCAAGTATGAAAGTATAGCTCTGTTATCCCAGCACTCAGTAAGGAAATGGAGTTAGGATGAGTTCAAAGTCATTTGGGGCATGATATGGGGAAAAGAGTAGAAGAGAAGACAGGGGTATAGCTGAAACCTTGGGTAGGCGCACCCTTTTGCCTTTGCCTCCAGAAATGTGGACAGTTGTCACGGTTTGTGGCTTCCTGGTACTATTCTTTGTCATAGAGCTGTTGTTTGCAGGTATTTCTCCATCTGTTGTAAGTCCTTTTCTACTAAAACCAGGGAAAGTGCATTGTAACTGCCTTGTTGCCATGTAATCATGATCAGCCACTGAGTGAAGCCCTCTCAGCACCAGCCATGAACAGCAAGTCTTGAAAAGGACACAATAGACACCTACCACCAAGTAGATGTTCAAAGCAAGCTACAAGTGCAGGGAAAACCTGACACCTAGGGACAGGGGCTTGGCCATGCATTTTTTTTTTCATGAATCATAGTGCACATGCACATGCAACCATGCACACAGGCATGTATGGACACATGTGACCAAACTGTCACAGACATATACGCAAAATACTGAATGCCCTGCATGTGAGTCTGCAAACATTTCATCTTCTCTTTTTCTTTTTCTTTTTTGAAAATGCTGCCTGCCCTCGAGCTGCCCAAGGACAGACAAATAGGCTCTTCTACACAGACTGTATCTGCTAATGAGTGCGGAGCTCCCTCTTTTGTTGTTTTGTTTCATTGATTGGATCTTTTATTCTTGTTTATTTATTATTATTACTTTTAATTTATTATTATCCATTTTATTGTTTACTATTTAGCATTTTATTATTGTTTTTATTATTATTTTCATACAGTTATATACTATACTTTAGTCGTTTCATCCCCATTACTCTCTCATGCTCCTCTCCTCCCAGTGAACCCCTTCTTCAGCTCAACAAGCCTCCCTTGCATTTTCATAGTTTGTTGGTTTGCTTCCTTGATTTGCGTGTGTGTGTGTGTGTGTGTGTGTGTGTGTGTGTGTGTGTGTGTGTTTTAACCCACTGAGGTTAAGGGGGGTTGAGGGCTGTCTTAGCTAGGGTTTCTACTGTGAAGAGACACCTTGACCGTGGCAACTCTTATAAAGGAAAATATTGTGGTGGCTTACTTACAGTTCAGAGGTTTAGTCCATTATCATCATGGTGAGAAGCAAGGCAGCATGCAGGCAGACATGGTGCTGGGAAAGCAGCCAAGTATCCTACATCTTGACTTGCAGGCAACAAAAAGTGTTGCTTGAGCATATATGAGTCTTCAAAGCCTGCCTCCACAGTGACATACTTCCTCCAACAAGAACACACCTACTCGAACAAGATCACACTTTCTAATAGGGCTACTCCCTTTAGGGGCCATTTTATTTCAAACCACCACAAGGACTATTTATTGGAGCAAAGAAAACTTAATAGTGGCTATACCAGTAAGGAAAATGACTTCCCTTCCCCCAATAAAAATAGTTAACTGCCAATAGCTCTTTGGGGAGTGATGGGGCCTTTTGAGTCTCTCCATCATCCATGATGGAATAGTAAATGTCTCCATCTATGTAGGTCTTATGTGGGTAGTTAAGACTTCTGTGAATTCATGAGGGTAATGGCTATTTCATACCCATATGACAGTGTTTCACAGTACTCATCCCTATCTTCCAGTTCTTACATTCTCTTTGTTCATCTTCTATGGTGTTCCCCATTTCTTGGAGAGGGATACATACACAGGAATTTAAAACTGACTGCTGTCTTACCATGAAGGATCCTAGAAAGTTCACTGAGATAAATGTTGGCTTAATTTTGTTATGTGTATTTCTGGCCTTCTTATGTGAAATGTTTACTGTAAATTTGTAATATTTGCTATTGTTTTTAATTACTATGTAAATGATCATGAGATTACCAATAATGGACCTGTGTGATACCATGAAGAATAAAAGGCTATTCATGATTCCTGTTAATTAAATTAGGTACAAGGCTGACATGTCTCCTTAATGCTGGAGAGTGAAGGTGCAGTATCAGATGAAAGCAGCTTCTGGTGATATTTATTAATAGTTAGCAAAAAATAGACAATACATTAATAACCATATACTAGTTAATAAGAGATGTGATCATTTACTCAAGCATGGAAACCAGATCTGTACAACACCTGATATTGCATTCACCACATCATTAATTACAGGATTGTTCCCCGTCATTCTCATATATCCATTACATCCATTTGTCTTCTTAAAATGCCAAATTAGGAAATGAATGCCAATATGGTAGAAATCCCTACCCTTGTATTTCCAAGTCTTTGATAGTGATACCAATTCCTAAAATCTCTCTAGTTATACAATATTGCTTTCAAATTTATTATGTTCTTAGGCAGATACAATTCTAGTGGCTTTAACTTGGTCTTTTCCACCATAATGATCCTCATTCTACAGGTCCAATAATCAGTGTGGACAATATGTCCACTTTTGGCTGGTTTTATTATAATTATGCACCCTGGAATAAGGAAACTGCCTCAAGATGGATTTGGGAATCTGTGCTACAATTCCCCTAACTACCTGATCTCCATAATCCCCTACTCTGATTGGTAGACCATAGTAATACTCTTGAGTCTTCTGGAATTTTTGTCAGATAAGATCCATTGTTGCAAGGCGGTGATGGCTCACGCCTTTAATCCCAGCACTCGGGAGGCAGAGGCAGGTGGATCTCTGTGAGTTCGAGGCCAGCCTGGGCTACAGAGTGAGTTCCAGGAAAGGCACAAAGCTACACAGAGAAACCCTGTCTTGAAAAACCAAAATAAATAAATAAATAAATAAAATAAAAAGATCCATTGTCTATTTGTGCTCAAATGATTTTACTATTTCTGCAAAGTCTGGCTAGTGTGAGACAAGGCCACAGACTGGGAGAAAGAATGAAAACACACAACTTTGGCAGTACAATAAGATTTTATCTCAAGGGGAGTTGGGCTCCCTTTTACCCAAGGAGTTCTCAATTGGTAAACTGGTTTCACTATTGAAATTTGATTGAGGGACTATTATTCTCCTTTGTCATAAATCAAATTAGATTTTTATCTACCTGAAATGAAATATTACCTTTCTGTTCATGTATATTATGTAATGATTTCATGGTTTCCCTATTCCACCTCTAAGAATAGCATGGTGATGTAGCAAATGCCACAGGTCTGTATAAGTCATATTATTTATTCTGAGTGCTTATTCAATACTGCTGTTTATAACAGTAACCATGCCTACAATTTTTATGGTTGAGTGCTACCTTTTGGCCCAGATACTCTCCTGGATCCTATTATTTCCATTGCATTAGGGGTTTAAATTGATTTCCTTTAGTGCCCACTCTAAGATCTGGCTAGAGCTGAAGAATAATTATTATAGTATCACAGAGACCTTGAAATAATAGACTCTAAACAATTTAATTTCCTTCAAGAACTTCCATGCTGAGAATAGATGTAGTAAGAAGCCTTGGTTCCCTGTGAACTACTCATCCCCAGGAAAAAGACTGATAACTTATCCCACAGCTAAATGTACATATTCACATTTCTTGGGTTTTGTCTCATCTTTACTACCAGTTGTAACACTGATACAGGAAATGTACAGTGATGATGAGAAATTTTCTTTACCAAAGTTCTCCCCACACTGTACATGAGCCCTTTCTCTTTACTAATTCTTGTCTCCCATTGCTCTTTTGCAAGGAAGTATGCTACAGGCCTCAGATTCTAGTTTCTTGTAACACAATAGCATAGCTCTCTAAAGATACTGGCCTGAGGCTCCTCTCACCAATTTATTTATGAGAGTAAGTAATAACAGGTATATCTTATGGACTTCTCCATATGAGTGAGCAGTTCTTAAGTGACAAATCCATTCTACCATTTAAATTCACCTAAAATATTTAATGAACTTCTCTGTATTATATCAAAACAAGTCTGGTATGGAATTCACCTACTGTGAGCCACTTTGGTGTCCATGTTTCAACCAAGCAAATCAAATGTCAGAGCACTTCCTAAATCCATAGGCTGTAGAATTAAACACAGAATTTCTGTTTACTAAGACTGCAACACAAACTGAGCCTTACCCAAATTTGTCTTCCATCCACCACAATCCTACATCTTCAATATCCATCGCCTCACATATTCCCAAGATTTTTGAATATCAAAATTAAAAACTAAAATCAGTTACTTCATAGTGCAGAGGCCACACATTTTATTTCACTTTTAGAGACCTGCTGACCTTGGGTCTGGTTATAAGTCTAGAGGCATAGGGGTAATATTGCGATGAATCTTATAGACAATCAGCATAATCTCATATGATACATACCCCGGAAATAGTCATTACTATTTTATTAGGTAATGTAGCTTCAGTCCTCTTAGATAGGGCTAGAGAGGCCACTAATACTCAGTGTGGGGGAAAAAAAACAAAGAAGACTCACTAAATGTTAGTGGCTTATGTCCCCAGCTTCTTCAGGATCTTTTCACACACCCTCATTTCAAGGTACAGGACACTATTCTTCCCCAGTCAATGCCTCTGAAGGTCTGGGAATTCAGCATGCACTTTAATTAAGCCAATAAAAGGAAGATAGTCTATATTTGATTTTCAACAGTCTGACTCCTGTAACTACACAAGATAAAAATCTCCTTAAGGACACACATAGAAGCTTTCATATCCGTTATGCAGTACTTGTTATGGGAATCCAAATCTCTGATCACATCCTTGTCTTTCAACATTTACTCAATTAGATTAGATTTCCAAACACTGAAAGACATACACATAGACACCTACCTCCTTGCTCTTCAAACATGGTTGATTAGAAGTTTGCAATTGAGATACATTGCTATTTTTTTTCCAGAGCTGAGGACCGAACCCAGGGTCTTGCACTTGCTAGGCAAGCTCTCTACCACTGAGCTTAATCCCCAACCCCTCTATTTTTTTTGTGAGACAGGGTCTCACTATGTAGGCCTGACTACCCTGGAACTCATTATATAGACCAGAGTGGCCTCAAAATTTCAGAGATGCCTCTGGCTCTAGAATGCTGGGATTAAAATGATATCTCACCACAGCACATATTTCTGTTATTTGTATCACCATCACACCATAGATTACTTGCAACCATTTTACTAGGAGAGATGGTGTCCTTAGCCTCTTTAAATCCAATCAGACAGGTGTGACAGTTCAGAAATTCCACAATCACTTCAGAAAGGTTATCCTCAAAATTATTTCTCTGAAACCAATCTTGATCACCAAATCTTGAAAAGCAAAACGTTAGAACTTTAGAGAACTACATAAATTTCTCTACACACTCAGTGTCAAAACAATAGAATATGAAATATCCCCTGTGGTTTGGCAAATCAATCATAAACTGCATCTAGAGCTGGAAAGGTAACTGAATAGCTAAAATAATTAGTATGCAAAATTATTATAAGTGGCTCCTATATTATAATTCAGTTTTCTGTCTATATTAAGGAAATACTGGGTGTACATACAGCCTCAATTTTCCAAATATTATGACATACAGTATGAATGATCCAGGGACATAGCTTCCAATTTGTATGGAGTCTAATGGTTATCCAATTCATCATAAAAATGAATTTGTGCCAGTGGGCCTTAGTGCTTTGGGGAGTTAACCTTGTAAAAAGCTTGAGATGATTTGTTACCTGGACTTTTTTTTCTTTCAGGTACATATAAAGCCTCCACTTGGTATAAAGGTTAATAGAATATAGCTTCCAAATTTATGCTTCATTACTATATAGTTCTCAACAGGATGACTAAAACAATTATGTTAGCAATTGTATAATCAGTCAATTAAATGTTTCAAATAACAAATTTCAAACTACCCATTTATTTCTTGATGGTTTGAAATGGTGATGACAGGAAAAAAGATTAGCCTCTGACATTAGGAAGCTGACAGGGCACACAGAGAGATGATCAAATTTCTGCTTCCGATTTTAGAAAGTCTCTCATTATTAATGATGCTGTGTATGTGTATATAACAAACAGTAGGAAGGATGGGAAAAAGAGAACACTGAGAAAGGGAAGCAAGGAAGGAGAGCAGGGTGGGGAAAGAAGGAAGGGGAAAGGAAAGAAGGACAGACACAGGGACAGAGAGAAGGCTTCGCCCTCTGACTTTATTCATAGTCTCTTCCCTTCAGGAAACTCCAAGACTCAGAATTATGTCTGAATTATGAAAGCCAGGCAGCAGCCCACTAAGATCACCCTTCTTTGGAAGTCTGGTCTACAATGATGGGTCATAGTGGACTCCTCTGAGAGTCCGGGGCTCACCACTAAACATGAAACTCCACACTCCACAGAAACAAGAGTTTGACTTTAATTTACTTGCTCTGAGCCTCTCTAGAAAGAGCCAGTGGGAAATCTCCTTTCCTCCAAGTATTAAGCATTATCTCTGAAGTGCAAAATAACCCCTTGTGAGTACTTAACATACCATAATCTTCTTTTAGTCTTCCCCCCATCCCCCCCCCCCCCCCCCGCTTTGGGGGTAAAGAATTTCACTCCCTATCCCCCACACACACTCCCCTCATCTCTCAAGGCTAGTCTTTTCTTTGCCTAGTTAGACATCCCAACCCTTCTTAAGCAAGTCCCTCTATTGAAATCCTTTCTTACTACCTTTGTGTGCTTTCTGTTTTCCTCACAGCACCCTGACTGACACACTTGTGTTTCTGAGGGTGTTTTGCATAACATTGCATTTCTTTATTCCAATCATGCTCTTCTGGGATTCTTCTTGACTTTGCAATAGCATTTCTTAAGTGTGTTGTCTGACATTCTGCATCATGTTTGGAATACAATTTGAGCCTTTTTTTTTCTTTTACTTTGATTGTTACTTTCTCCTCAGTTTCTTTTGCACGATGTCCTGGATATTTCTTGTCATATTTTACATTTTTGTTGGAGAACAAGTTTTCTCTGCCTTTTTTTAAAAAGACTTTTTTAAAAAAATGTGTGTATGTAGTGAATGGAATGTTAATACTCATGAGAGAAGGTGTCTGTAGAGCCCAGACAAGGGTATCACATCCCCTGAAGCTGGAGGTACAGGAGGTTGTAAACTGCCTAGGGTAGGTGCTGGGAACAAAACTCAGGTCCTCTGTAAGAGCAATATGCACTCTTATCTGCTGAGCCACCTCTCCAGCCCCTGCCACTCAGTTTTATCAGTACAAGACTTTTTCTGGAGTCTATTTCTCCTTTCAGTCCATATAATTTGTTATTTACAAATTCTCAAATTCTATATTTTACATTTGTGTGCATTTTATTAGGTTGAATTTATTGCTATCTCTATGTAATTCTATTAGTATTAAAATTTTTATTTGACCTGTATTTTTGGCTATATGTGATTTCTTGAAGAATAGTTGCTTTGATCACCGTAAAATGCACTTTAAAAATTATTTTATTTCTGTGATTATAATTACATCATTTCTCCCTTCCCTTTCCTCCCTCAAAATCTTCCCCTATTCCTGATGTGTGATGGTGCTCTGCATGCTGTGAATGTGTTGTTCCCATTGGTTGATAAATAAAATGCTGATTGGCCAATAGCCAGGCAGGAAGTATAGGCAGGATAAACAGACAAGGACAATTCTGGAAAGAGGAAGGCTGAGTCAGGAGTCACCAGCCAGACACAGAGGAAGCAAGATGTACAGGCAGAACTGAGAAAAGGTATCAAGCCATATTGCTAAATACAAATAAGAATTATGGGTTAATTTAAATGTAAGAACTAGTCAGTAGTTAGCCTGAGCTAATGGCCGAGCAATTTTAATTAAAATATGCCTCTGTGTATTTACTTGGGTCCAAGTGGCTGAAGGACTGGCAGGTGAGAGAGATTTGTCCTGACCATGGGCCAGGTGGGACACAGGAAAACTTCAGCTACATATACCACCTTTTGCTCTTTTAATCCATGGTCTTTTATCCACAGATTGTTGTTGTATGTATATAAGTACATATACATATAATCCTGTGCTGGCTAGTTTTATGTCAACTTTAGACACAAACTATGTTATCTGAAATGAGGGAACCTTAATTGAGAAAATATGTCCATAAGATCTGGCTGTAGAGCATTTTCTTAATTAGTGATTGCTAGGTGAGGACCCAGCCCATGGTGGGTGGTGCCACCCTGATGCTGGTGGTCCTGGGTTCTATAGGAAAGCAGGATGAGCAAGCCAGGAAGCAGCACCCATCCACTGCCTCTGCTTCAGCTCCTGCCTCCATGTTCCTGACCTGTTTTAGTTCTTGCCCTGACTTCCCCTAATAATGAACAGTGATATGGAAGTGTAAGCCAAACAAACCCTTTCCTCCCCAGCTTGCTTTCTGGTCATGGTGTTTGTTCACAACAATAGAAACCCTAAGATCTTTATTGCTTTCAAAGGATATTATTTATGTGTGTAAGTTAGATAAAATGTATTCTTCTAGTTAAATTCCATAATTATGATTGTAATACTACTGCTGGCTCTCTTCAACATCATCTGGCTATCCTCTCCCCTAACTTATTTCATATTAAATTTATTTTATCCATTTTGTATATGAAACCTTTTACTGTAGATATAGATATGTCTTAAAGTCTTAAGACTAAACTATAGAGTATTTATAAGTTTCTGTATGTATAGAATGGAAATGATAAAATTTTACCTCTGTGACATATAATCTGATTTTTCATCTGATTGGTTCATCTCTGTCTATATTAACATATTTAGATCGATTTATACTTTATATTACATTTATAACATTTCATTTTAGTCTAGGCCCTCTACCCCCTCAAAAGGCATTTTTGTTTGCAAGTTGCTTTCATATATTAGTTATGAAAGGAATATAATATAATAACAAAGATTTGAGCATAGCATGGAGATATTAATAGATGATGAAACAATCACATACCCAGTTTGCATACATAGAAGTTTCTTGTTATAAACAATATTTCTACTGAAAGATATACCACTGGATTCTGAACTCCAGACTTCATTTCTTAGCCATTTAAATTTATAGAAGCTTCATGAAGTCTCCAGTCTTTCAGGTATGAAAGAATGAATGAAAGAGAATAATAAATGATTTTTTTTGGCCTATTGAGTAGATGAAAGAGAATAATAAAAGTGTGTCAGCCTGTTGAATTGTTGACTGATTGTGACTTTTATAGAGAGGACAGTTAAATTGCCTGTTAAATTGAAAAGATTCTCTATGAAATGTTAAAAATAAACTATAAGTGAAACAACAAAAAAGAATAAGAAATAGTGAGGATGCACTGAGAATAATATAGCTACTAAGTGACAGAACTGAGATTCAAGCCCACACACATCTTCCTAGCTGCCTTTCTGATTAAAATGTGCATCTGTGAATGACTCCAATTAGAGAAACAATATAAGCTACTCAACTAAAATTGAATTTCAGATGTACAACACAACAGTTTCAGTTTGCCTTATTGATAATTTCATATATGAATACAATATATTTTCATTATAACTACTCCTCTCTTCCCTCTCAATTCATTCCATGTACCCCATATTCTGCTCTCAAATTCCTGTCCTCTTCCTCTATAATTATTATTGTTATACACACATTTAACACAAATTGCTAAATGGTCTTATAATTAAAAACCTGGAGCCTGATATTGGGGTAAAAGCTGAAAGATCAGAGAGACAAAGGAACAAGGAACATACACCTCTTACTCCTAGGACTCTTAACCCTGAAAAGGTCTTTCTAGCTGAAAGAACTCTAACTGAAAGGGGCACCTCAGCCTATAAAGCCTCCATCCCACCTGGGTCTGGAGTCCCTACCCTGCTGGCTAAATTTCTGTTGCAGCCTCTCTGCATCAAACTCCCCAGACCCAGGCTCCAAACATGCCAGAATTAGCTGCTTTCACACATTCCCCCACACAAATAGCCAGCTCTCTAGTTTCTACCCTGTGGCTTCCTCTGAGCCCAGTCCTCTGGCTGTTGCCACACCATCATCTGAATCAGTGTTATCAGCAGATTTGGTAAGTCAATTAAGATTGCTTAAAGGGAGGAATTAGTTAAAGGAAAGTTTTTTCCCACATTACAAAACAGGAAACATTTTTACAATGGATGGCATTTGGTCTATGACTATACATTAAAGCTCTGAAAATGGAACAATTAAATGAGAGGATAATTGATGTTGATGGGATAGATGTAATGTCAATTATAAATATTGTTTGTTTGGTCATTTCTGTTTTATCACTTAAAAAGTTGGTTAATATGAGTGCCAAGATAAAAATTTTAGAAACACTTGTTAAAACAGTTCATAGAAATATTCAGACCCAGACAGAAGGATTTAAAGGAGAACCAATCTCAACACTGCATTATAAGGTTACAGAGAAACAGACTAAGGCTTTCAAACAGCCAACCTTAATCTACCCGGTAACCTTATAGGAACTGCCAAATGCTCAAAGCTGTGTAAGAGCTAAAGGGACTCCTGTACAAATGTTAAATTTGAAGAGACTCAAAGATACTATAACATCATATGGTATGCATTCCCCATTTGTAAAGCATATGTTAAACTTGTGGTCAACTTGTAATAGAATTATCCCTCAAAATTTGGTTACAATTGTCTTAGAAGCTGGTCCCCAATTACAATGGAGGACTTGATGGAAGAATGAAGCTAAGACCACTGAACAATGAAGTAGGGCTAGAGGTATGGAAATCTCCCAAGATCTTGGAGAGGGAGATTATGCTGATGTAGAAAGGCAATCTCTCTATGATGACCACACCCTGGCTTTATGTTAAATGGCAGCCTTGAATGCTTCAGACAGAATTGAATAAGTAGGAAAGAAAATTTAGTAATTTACAGAAGTTATACTGGGCCCCAAAGAAACCTTCACTTATTTCTTATAAGGACTGACTTCAGCAGTAAACATAATGATACCAAATTCAGAAGCTAGACAAATAATAATTGAATCCTTGCTTTTTAAAATGCTAATGCACAATGCAAAGTGTGATTAGGCCATTAAAGGCAAGACCAGCACCCTTGGAGGAATGAATCTGAGATACAATAAATATAGTATCTCATGATCATGACAAGGAGGTAATTGGATAGGAGAGGTGATTTCCAGAGGTTTGAAGAAAAATAGTAATGTCAAATGTTTCAATTATGGTAAACAAGGTCACCTAAAAGGGGACTGTAAAGAGGTGTTCCCAGAAACTTTTTTTCAAGGAATAATCCCAACAGAATGCCCCTAACTTCTGGATTATGCAGAAGGTGTGGCAAAGGCAGGCATCAGACTAATTAATGTAGATCAACAAGGGACAAACAAGGTAATCCCTTGCCTTTGCCATTGGAAAATTCCCTGAGGGGCCTCTCACATGCTCCAATGTCAAATTCTGTTCAGTTATTTCCTGTCATCATGAAAGATACTTCTTCCCAGAGCAATTAAAGAACCTAATGCCTATTGTAAAAAATAAAAACAAAACCATACTGCTCTGGATGATAGAACAGCTATAGAAGAGAGAACAAAAATTCAGTAGAAACTATAAATCAAAATTGATAAAGATTAGACTGGGAACCTCCCCAAATTTAGGGTTGGGGAAGGGTTTTCTTTTTGTCTCTCAAGAGAATGAAGGCTAAAGAATCTGAAAAATACTGGAAAAATGAGACATCTGAAGAAAAAGGACAAATCATCCCCCCCAAAAAAAAATGTTCCATGAAGATTTTCTGCAGTGAACCATGACCACACCTAATGGCAACTTTGAAGTTTCCAAAAAAGATGATGGGGCCCCACAACAACAATTCCCTCAGGACAATGATAATGCCATTAAGATGACAAACACCACCCAAAGATCGACTTTGGACTACAAACTGCTCAGGACAATATTGAGATAGTTAGTTGAGATGATACAGCCTCATAGACTACTCCAATCAGTACTTGACCATAATCCTAAATTTTCTTTGTGTCCCCATAAGACTACCAGTACTCACAATCAGCAAGAAGTAGCCTAGAAAACTATGCCCACATTACCCAAAAAATAAATTATAGATTTTTGTCTTTGTTAAGGGGTTGGTTAAAAATAGTTATTGCTCATACTCAATCTCTTTCTAAAAGAAGAAAGGGGGATATGATATAGAAATGTATTATATAGAAATGATAGGATAGAAAAGTAGATTATTAAATCTACTCTGATTAAAAAATAGAGAAATAATGTGATAAAAGGGTAGATTATTGAATCTACTCTGAAAGAAAAAAAGGAGGATATGGATATGATAAGATGAAAAGGTAGATTATTGAATATACTTTTAAAAAGCAACTACTAGTTTTAAATATTTTACATTAGATTGGATTTTTGTATATGGCATACAAATCTGTATATTGATACAAATTTGGAGATATAGAAATAATAGGATAAAAGGCTAGATTGTTGACTCTACTCTGAAAAGAAAAAAGAAGATATAGATATAGGATAAAGGGGTAGATTATTGAATCTACTCTAAAAAAAGATATAAATAATAGGATAAAAGGGTAGATTATTAAATCTATTCTGAAAAGAAAAAAATGAAAATATGGATATTATAAGATAACAAGGTAGATTATTGAATCTACTTTTAGAAAGCAACTACTAGTTTTAAATATTTTACATTGAATTGGATTTTCATATATTGCATACAAATTATGTATAGTGATACAAATTTGAGATTATTTTTGTTGGAAGATATTGAACATATATTTCTACTCTTGTTCAAAGTATTGTACCTATACAGCTCATTTAACAATGTAATGCGAATTGCTAGTCCTTGAAAGTTATTACCAACTAATTAGGATATAAAGGAATGAAACAGTAGTTAGTCACTACAATCAAACTATAGTTTGTTAGGCATGTTTTCAAGATCAAACAGAGATATATTTTAGATAGACAAGTCATGTTCAAACCCTTCAGAGATCTACAAAATATGGTATATAAGATGTTTTAATAACATAGATTTTTTTATTATGACTATGAAACATGTCTGCTCCTGGCAATACCAATATACTTAAGAGAAGATGATGGATATTGAAGAAACTCCATATGGAGTTTACTTTCTTTGTGGCAAAAGTTAGCCACTGGGCAAGAAAATGCCCTAGTGTTGACTACTGATAGTATGCTGTCCAAATGAGACAAGCATGACACAAAAGAAAGGACTGCCAAACTTTGCCAAGACAAGGTAAGACAGTCCTTCAAAAATTCCTGCTTCACAGAAAAGTCTGTCAGATATTCTAGGCCTGTTTCTGAAGATGGATGCCCTAACGTTACAGAGGAAACTTGGGTAACTCTCCAGGAAGCCAGCTGTTTCTGTCATTTCTCACTTTTTTTGGAAGTTGCTTGTTTGCACTTCTTGTTTACTCAGTTAATATTATTTCATTCTTGAGTCTCTGAGGGAGTTGAAGATTAGATGGTTATAGTTTTCCTTTTTTAACAAATTTAGAAAAGAAACTCACTAAAGAGGTGTAAAGAGGTGTCTAAGTTTGAAAGACATCAAAAGATAGTTTTCTGTTGGTAATACAACTTAGGATAGAAAGTGAAGTAGGTACAACACTTTGGACTCACCAAAATACGACAAATAATGGAATATTTTCTCTGAATCTGTCAAATGCTAATGGAATGGACATTGTTAATATAATTCTTGACTGTATATATTGTATATACTTACTATACTTATTGTACATAGTTTTTCTTATATTAGTTATAACCTTTATTTATTTTAGACACAAAAGGGGAACTGTGTTGTTGAATCCTGCTCCCACCACTGGACAGAGTAAATCTCCACACTATGTCTTTGCTTTGTGCCCTGTTTGTCCAGTTCCTTTGGCCACAAAGACTAAGCTTTCCTTGCTTACTATTTTCCTTCTATGCCTATTGGAACTTCCTGGCTACAGGGATTTCTAGAACTGAGCTAGGAATGAATATACATCAGATAAAAAGAAAATCTGAGGAACTCACAGTGGTGTTGTCTTGACTTCCCTGAGCTGACAACTTCATCTATACATTTGAAGAATCCTTTGATGATTGATTCTTGAATTATTCCTGTGGTATTCAGAAGTAAGGAGAAAGGAGAAAGGAAGTGAATTTATACCATTTTGTCATATAATTAGAAGTCAGTTTACCTTTTCTGAAATCATTATAATCACACTACCATTTTCGTTAATAATCTAACAATGTACCAGTGTGCTTAACCAAGCAAGTCTTCAGCAGTTAGTTACCCAAATACTATATCAGGAGGACTAATACTAAGCTTTCTCCTCTTTATTGTTCCTTAGCTACCAAATATCCATAAATAGGACATCATTATACTCCTGAGCATTCCTATAAGCAAATGGTCCATTATCAACAAGACATCAGAAAAGAGGAAATCTCATTCTCACATATTACAGAGAGCACATAACTATCTCAATGACCAAATTCTAAGTTTTTATGCATCTACCTTATTCATTTATTTAGCTTTGGCATAATGAATCATATGTGAATCACTGATCCGTGATGGAAATTTCTGACCCAAAGAATGAATTTCACATGCAATAGAAAGAATGTATTAACCTTGTGAGAGTTCTTACCTCAAGCTCTTGCAAGCTTGTGCAAGGGTTAGGGTAAGTTTTGAGATGCATTGATTTTTGAGATTCCCTTCAGCACTAGAAGCAGTTATTTCAGATTCTACCATGATCCTAAACAGAGACTGACCGAGACCAGTTTTGAAGTGACTGAAAAGATAGCTAACCAACCTTTCCTTCCATTTAATTCCATTGTTTACAACTCCTCTTATTTTATTCAAATGGTAATGTTTTGGGAAATGATAATACGACCTCTTCTATTATGATACTCATTCATTCATTCCATTAATTCTGAGGATGAATTTATATTTCTTAATCTCAGTGGAAAGCTAATGTAAGGCTGATTTTTAAGCTGATACTCTGGTTGCTATGACAACTAGGTTATGCTCTCTAATGATGAGGTAAAACCAGTTTGCAAGAATATTTATAAGCATCCATAACAAGCTTTTTGGTATCTATGATCACCATAAGACACAAGCACACACATACATACACACACAAAAACAAACAGAGAGAGACAGACAGACAGACAGATAGAAAGAGAGAGTATGTATGTGTGTTTCTGTCTTTCCTTGAGTCAGTGAACTATTTCGCTGGCAAATCTGGTTTTGATCCTTTCCCTCACCTTCCCACCCCTGCTCCAACCATGGAATTTGAGAGACACTGGCTACTCACGAGAAAAGAAGATATACAAGCAGCTGAGACACCAGCCACTCAGTCACTTCCCTTGTTTCTATGTCCTAAAATAAGCCAACACCTGTGCAGGGAGTGCCTAATTAGCCTTTGATTCTTGCCATTGGATTCTGCTGGTGGACACAGAATACATTTTTGGAGACTGTAAAGATCTTAAGTGAAATTTCCAATTTTAAAAATGTTTATGATTATTTTCCAATATTACCATTATGTTCTGAAAATTTGGCTAACAAAATGGGTACTACTAAGGCAAATAAAATGTTAATAAAGCCCTAACGTCTCCCTCAGTTGTCTTACAAATCCGATGCCAAAAATCACTTTCCAAAGTTACATAAGGAAACAAAGACTCCAGGAAGTGACAAAAAACTAAATGTTTTTCTATCTGAACAGAGAAAGCGGTTCTGGAAAGGTAACAAGTATGTGGGCTGGACGAAGGAAGATAAGACTCATTTCAATAGGGTCTATTTGTACAATATTCTCTCGGCTGTGACTCCTCAGTGAAGAACAGTCCTCTTTTCTGGTAGAAAGAGCACATCTCTCACATCAAAGTTTAAATTTTCTGACTGCAAAAAGAACTGAAAGATTTAATATTCTTGCATCTGCTATTTCTGAAGTGCCTTTTGCTTATTCTGAAGTGGGGTTGTTTTTTTTTTTTTTTTTGGCAGTGTCGTGTTTTACATCTTTCTCAATCACATTGTAACAAAGACATTTAGTTGCTCATTTTAAGCAAAAAAAAATCATTCAGCAATTCTTAAATTTCCAGAGATTATATAGTAAAACGACTAACTTTCAGTGATATAGATTATAAATAAAAATGACAAAAATGCTACAGACACTACTGTTAATGTGGTCCACATTTTAAAGAAATGTATAAATGTTTGGAAAGTCATACTTTCAGTTTCTTACATTTATGTTTCTGTACAATCCTGTGTGTGTGTGTGTGTGTGTGTGTGTGTGTGTGTGTGTGTGTGTGTATTCTGGTACACATGCTTATGGAAGGCAAAGGTCAATCTTCTCTAGAGTTGACCCCCAGATGTCATCCAACATGCATTTCAAGACAGAGTCCCACCTGGCCCAGAAATTACCAGGTTGACCAGACAGCCTTTGTTTTTTTAAATAGATTTTAAAATGTAAAAGCTAGTTTACAAAGTAACAGACATACTTTTGGCATTTTCACACATTTATGTCATTATATTTTGTTCTTATTCATCCCCTTTATCTACTGCCCTGTCTCATTCCTCCTATTCCTCTCTTCCTAGGCTTCTTTCACTTTCAAATATCACTTCCCATTCTACTTTAATGTCACTCTCACATGTATTCCATCAGCCTTTCTTCCTATCCCTTTTCTCCCCCCCCCTTTTTTGGCTTTTTTGAGACAGGGTTTCTCTCTGTAGCTTTGGAGTCTGTCCTGGAACTCGCTTTGTAGACCAGGCTGGACTCAAACTCAGAGAGATCCACCTGCCTCTGCCTCCTGAGTGCTGGGATTACAGGCATGTGCCACCACCGCCTGGTTCTCCCTCCCTTAAGAGCACTAACTCCTAGTGGTCTTCTTCCAATTTCATAACCTACTACATATACAGAAAAAGAAAGAAAGAAAGAAAGAAAGAAAGAAAGACAGAAAGGAAGGAAGGAAGGAAGGAAGGAAGGAAGGAAGGAAGGAAGGAAGGAAGAAAGAAAGGAAGAAAGAAAGAAAGAAAGAAAGAAAGAAAGAAAGAAAGAAAGAAAGAAAAACAGAGAAAGAGAGAGAGAGAGAGGGAGGAGGGGGAGAGAGAGAAAACATTTTAAGTTTAATTAAAAATGGAACTCTCCTGCTGTTTCATGGGTATATTTCCCTTGCTATCCATTTGTGTACACAATACTTTGTATCACATGAGGTTTTTTATTTATAACTCTGTATATTCTTGTAGATGATATTAATTTATTAAAATATGATATATGTTAGGATGGGATATATATATGCATTCATATGTCTATAATTAAAATATGCCAAACAAAATTATTTGTAATCTATATAACAAGAGAAAGTAAAGTCAAAACGTTTAGAAAAGAAAATCAGAGTATGAAAGGTGGTGAGTAATCTAATGTCAGGAATAAAATGACATTAAAATAAGAATCTCATGAAGTTGCATATAAATTCTTCATCTCTTATCAAATGTCTTAGCCGGTGTTCTGTTGCTGTGAAGACACCATGACGACAGCAACTCTTATAAAGGGAAACATTTAATTGGGACTTGGTTACATTTTTAGAAGTTTAGACCATTATCATTATGATGTGACATGGTGGCATACAAGCACACATGGTGTTGGAGAAGTAGCTGAGAGTCCTACATCTCAACCCACAGGCAGCAAGGAAAGAAGAGAGACATTTGGGCTTTTGAAACCTCAAAGCCCATCCACAATGACACACTTCTTCCAATAAAGTCACACCTCCTAATCCTTTACAAGTAGTGCAAATCCCTGATGACTAAGCATCCAAAAATAAGAGCCTAAAGGGGCCATTCTTATTCAAACTACCACACCAAATATGTAGATTTCCCATGAACATAGCACAGTGACATAGAAAACTGGGATATACAGTAGCTGAAGGGTCATGACTGACTTCAATAGAATTTGCAAGTTCTAGCTTTAATATTTAATCAATATGTTTTTACTTTTAAGAAGAAAATAGGAATAAAAAAGATTATATAATAATTTACAATGAATTAATGAGACATGAGAAGGCAAAGTTTAAAAATCATGAAGGTGTAATGAATTCTTAGGAAACATGAGTATTTGATTCAGTTATATATAAAAATAATTCAGATTAGAGTTCCTCGATTCTGTATGAACTTCAGGACTAGCAAGTTCATTCCCAATAGGGATTCTTTTTTTTTTCTTTTTTTTTTTTGGTTTGGTTTTTCAAGACAGGGTTTCTTTGTGTAGCTTTGGCACCTTTCCTGGAACTCACCCTGTAGGCCAGGCTGGACTTGAACTCACAGAGATCCACCTGCCTCTGCCTCCTGGGTGCTGGAATTAAAGGTATGTGTTACCACATACTGGCCCAACAGGGATGGCTAAGACTCTAAACAAACATTACTATACAGGTTTCAGATTTTTCATGATTGCAGTTTGGAAGACTACAAAATGATATCCCATTTATGATCATTAATTATTACCAGTGAAGCTACTGTTTTACAATTTCACTGGCCATTAATTTGTTATTTCACTATTTGAAACTGAGTGGGTACAAAAGGCCCATTTATGTTACCCCACTCACCCTGTGACAAATGTTACATATGCATATAATTATGACAAGGCCATTTAAATGCTCCTAATTACAGGCTCTGATGTGCCTGTGGTCCAGATGTGGCTCCTGCAACCAGGGATTCCCTTCAGATTTCGACCCAGATGCTTATTTTACATCCCAGGTGAACCATGGAGGCAATGATGACATTTTTATGTCTCAGAAAAGGAGACTAGGACCAGAGGTGAGTGCCTGGGGTTATAGTCAGAGAGGCAACTGCCCCTGGGTCCCACCGCTGTACACAGGCCATCCCGGGAGGAACTGCCCAACTTGGCCCCAGTTCCCGGCCAATCCACGGGTCCTGCAGGAAGGCTCCCCTTTTCCAAGACTGCAGGCAGACCCTGCAGTCTCCACACCCTGCCCCCACACCCATTTGCCCAAGACACCAGCCACTTCCTGAGAATCAGAGACCAGCCCCAAGCTTCCATCCTGCCCTGGAACTCCCATCTGGACCAGAGACCAGAGGAACTCCCATCTGGACAAGAGGAGCTCCCATATGGACAAAATAAGGAGACCCCAGGGACTTCCCGAGACTCAGAGTCCAGCCCCCCAGCTCCTATCCAGCCAGCACTCTCATCTGGACCAGCGCTCCCATCTGGCCTAGAGCTTCCATCTGGACCAGAGAGAGGCTCCCTAAATCTGTCAGCTCTCTCTGGACCAAGTACACTGATAAGACCTAGAACAAACCCAAGAGGAGATGGGCAGACGCCAAGGCAGAAGAACATACAACAAAATAAAGAGCAATACAGCATCACCAGAACCTAGCCCTTCTCCAACAGCTAGACCTGAACAAAACGGAATGGAAGAAGAAGAAACAACCTTATAAGTAACATCATGAAGAGGCTAGAGCCTTATATAGAAGAAATAAAAAATAAAGTAGAGGAACAGACAAACAAAAAATGGGAAGAACGCTATAAAAAACTAGAGGAAAGGACAATTAAAGCAGAAGAAAACAATAAGTCCTTGGAAGAAAATCATGGAAAAGCAAGGGAGACAATCCAAGACCTGAAGAGGGAAATAGAAAAAATGAAGAAGACACTAGCAGAAGGAATGCTGGAAATAGAAAATCTGAGTAAACAAACAGGAATTTCAAATGCAAGTATAACCAACAGAATGCAAGAGATGGAAGAGAGGATCTCAGGTGTTGAAGATACAGTAGAAGAAATAGATTCATCAGTCAAAGAAAACACTAAAACCAACAAAGTCATGATCCAAAATGTCCAAGAAATTTGGTACACCATGAAAAGACCAAACCTACAAATAATAGGGATAGAGGAAGGAGAAGAATACCAACTCAAAGGCACAGAAAATATATTTAACAAGATCATAGAACAAAACTTTCCCAACTTAAAGGAAATGCCTATGAAGATACAAGAAGCCTATAGAACACCAAACAGACTAGACCCCCCAAAAAAGTCCCCTCGCCACATAGTAATTAAACAACTAAACGTACACAATAAAGAAAGAATATTAAGGCAGCAAAGGAAAAATGCCAAGTGACTTATGAAGGCAAACCCATCAGAATAACACCCGGTTTCTCAATGGAGACTTTGAAAGCCAGAAGGATCTGGACAGATGTAATGCAGACACTAAGAGACCAGGGATGCCAGCCTAGACTAATATACCCAACAAAACTTTCAATCATCATAGATGGAGTGAACAAGACCTTCCAAGACAAAACCAGATTTAAACAATACTTATCCAGAAACTCAGCCCTACAGCAAGCACTGGAAGGAAAATTCCAACCTAAGGAAGTCAGATACACCCATGAAAACACAGGCAATAGATAACACCACAGCAGTAAACGCCAAAGAAGAGAAGTGCACACACACTACCACCAAAAAATAAAAATAACAACAGAAACGAACAATCACTGGTCATTAATATCCCTTAATATCAATGGACTTAATTCACCTATAAAAAGACACAGACTAACAGAATGAATACAAAAACAGGACACATCTTTCTGCTGCATACAAGAAACACACCTCAAATTCAAAGACAGACACCTCCTAAGAATAAAAGGCTGGGAAAAGACTTTCCAATCAAATGGTCTAAAGAAGCAAGCTGGTGTAGCCATCCTAATATCCAGCAAAATAGACTTCAAACTAAAATCAATCAAAAGAGATGATGAAGGACATCATATACTCATCGAAGGAAAGATCCACCGAGATGAAGTTTCAATTCTGAACATTTATGCCCCAAACACAAGGGCACCCACATATGTAAAAGAAACATTACTAAAGCTTAAATCACATATAAAACCCCACACATTAATAGTGGGAGACTTCAACACCCCACTTTCACCTCTGGACAGATCGGCCAAATTGAAACTTAACAGAGACATAATGGACTTAACTGATGTTATGGCTCAAATGGACTTAATCGATAGCTACAGAACATTCCACCCAAACAAAAAAGAATATACCTTCTTCTCAGCACCCCATGGAACCTTCTCTAAAATCGACCACATACTTGGCCACAAAGCAAATCTCAACAGATACAAAACAATTGGAATAACCTCCTGTCTATCAGACCACCATAGTTTAAAAAACTACAGAAATCCTACAATCTCATGGAAACTGAATAATGCTCAACTGAATCACCAATGGGTTAAGGAAGAAATAAAGAAAGAAATTAAAGACTTCCTAGAGATCAATGAAAATGAATACACCACATACCCAAACTTATGGGATACTATGAAAGCAGTGGTAAGAGGGAAATTCATAGCACTGAATGCCCACATAAAGAAGCTGGAGAAATCTCACGCTAGTAACTTGACAGCACACCTGAAAGCCCTTGAACAGGAAGAAGCAAAGTCTTCCAGGAGGAACAGATGCCAGGAAATTATCAAATTGAGAGCTGAAATCAATAAAATAGAAATAAAGAGAACAATACAAAGGATTAATGAAACAAAGAGTTGGTTCTTTGAGAAGATCAACAAGATAGACAAGCCCTTATCCAAACTAACCAAAAGACACAGAGAGAGAGCATCCAAATTAACAAAACCAGAAATGAAAAGGGGGTCATAACAACAGACAATGAGGAAATCCAGAGAATCATCAGGTCATACTTCAAAAACCTCTACTCCACAAAACTGGAAAATCTAAAAGAAATGGATAATTTTCTGGATAGGTACCATATACCTAAGTTAAATCAAAACCAGATAAACCATTTAAATAGTCCAATAACCCATAAGGAAATAGAATCAGTCATTAAAAGTCTCCAAACCAAAAAAAGCCCAGGACCAGATGGTTTCACTGCAGAATTTTACCAGATCTTCAAAGAAGACTTAATACCAATACTCTTTAAATTGTTCCACACAATAGAAGCAGTAGGTATATTACCAAACTCCTTCTATGTGGCTACAATTACCCTGATTCCTAAACTAAACAAAGATGCAACAAAGAAAGAGAACTACAGACCGATCTCTCTCATGAACATTGATGCAAAAATACTCAATAAAATTCTGGTGAAGAGACTCCAAGAACACATTAAAACAATTATCTTCCATGATCAAGTAGGCTTCATCCCAGGGATGCAAGGGTGGTTCAACATATGAAATCCATCAATGTAATACACCATATAAACAAACACAAAGAAAAAAAACCACATGATCATTTCACTAGATGCAGAAAAGGCATTTGACAAAATCCAACAACCCTTCATGATAAAGGTCTTAGAGCAATCAGGAATACAGGGAACATACATAAACATAATAAAGGCAATCTATAGCAAGCCAACAGCCAACATCAAATTAAATGGAGAGAAAATCAAAGCAATACCGCTAAAATCAGGAACAAGGCAAGGCTGTCCCCTCTCATCATACTTATTCAATATAGTACTTGAAGTTCTAGCCAGAGCAATAAGACAACACAAAGAGATTAAGGGGATACAAATTGGAAAGGAAGAAGCCAAGCTCTCCCTATTTGCAGATGACATGTTAGTATACATGAGTGACTCCAAAAATTCAACCAAGGAACTGATACAGCTAATAAAAACCTTCAGCAACATAGCAGGATACAAGATCAACTCAAAAAAATGAGTAGCCCTCCTATATACAATAGACAAACAGGCTGAGAAGGAAATCAGAGATACATCACCCTTTACAATAGCCAGAAATGATATAAAATACCTTGGGGTTACTCTAACTAAGCATGTGAAGGACCTATATGACAAGAACTTTAAGTCCCTGAAAAAAGAAATTGAAGAAGATGTCAGAAAATGGAAAGATCTCCCATGCTCATGGATAGGCAGGATTAACATAGTAAAAATGGAAATCTTACCAAAAGCAATCTACAGATTCAACGCAATCCCCATCAAATTACCAACACAATTCTTCACAGATCTGGAAAGAATAATACTCAACTTCATATGGAAAAACAAAAAACCCAGGATAGCCAAAAGAATCCTGTAAAATAAAACAACCTCTGGAGGCATCACGATCCCCAACCTCAAGCTCTACTATAGAGCTATCATAATAAAAACACCTTGGTACTGGCATAAAAACTGACATGTGGACCAATGGAATTGAATTGAAGACCCTGACATTAACCCGCACACCTATAAACATATAATTTTTGACAAAGAAGCCAAAAATGTACAATGGAAAAAAGAAAGCATCTTCAACAAATGGTGCTGTCATAACTGGATGTCAATGTGTAGAAGGCTGCAAATAGCTCCATATCTGTCACTGTGCACAAAACTTAAGTCCAAGTGTATCAAAGGCCTCAACATAAATCCAGTTACTCTGAACCTGATAGAAGAGAAAGTAGGAAGTACTTTTGAACGCATTGGCACCGGAGATCACTTTCTAAATATAACACCAGTAGCACAGACACTGAGAGAAACAATCAATCAATGGGACCTGTTGAAACTGAGAAAGTTTTGTAGAGCAAAGGGCTCGGTCAACAAGACAAAGCGACAGCCTAAAGAATGGGAAAAGGTCTTCACCAACCCCACATCTGACAGAGGGCTGACATCCAGAATATATAAAGAACTCCAGAAATTAGACATCAAAATGCTCAACAGTCCAATTAAGAAATGGGCTATAGAACTAAACAAAGAATTCTCCACAGAGGAAGTTCAAACGGCTGAAAGACATTTAAGGAATTGCTCAACATCCCTAATTATCTGGGAAATGCAAATCAAAATGACTCTGAGATACCACCTTACACCTGTCAGAGTGGCTAAGATCAAAAACACAGAAGACAGTTTATGCTGGAGAGGATGTGGAGCAAGGGGAACTCTCCTCCACTGCTGGTAGGAATGCAAGCTTGTACAGCCACTTTGGAAATCAATATGGTACTTCCTTAGAAAATTGGGAATCCATCTCCCCCAAGACCCATCTGTAACACTCTTGGGCATATACCCAAGGAATGCTCAATCATACCACAAGGGCATTTGCTCAGCTATGTTCATATCAGCATTATTTGTAATAGCCAGAACCTGGAAACAACCTAGATGCCCTTCAACTGAAGAATGGATAAAGAAAATATGGTATATATACACAATGGAGTACTACTCAGCAGAGAAAAACAATGACATCATGAGGTTTGCAGGCAAATGGATGGATCTAGAAAAAATCATCCTGAGTGAGGTAACCCAGACTCAGAAGGACAAACACAGTATGTACTCACTCATAGGAGGATACTAGATGTAAAACAAAGATGACTAGACTGCTACACAACTCCAGGGAGGCTACCTAGAAAACGGGACCCTAGGAAAGACCCAGGGATCACCCAATGACAGAGAAATGGATGAGATCTACATGAACAACCTGGACGACAGTGGGAGTAATGAAGGGGAAGATTTAAGGGAAAGAAAGCTTAGGAGAGCAGGAGATCCCAGCTGGATCAAGAACAGAAAGGGAGAACGAGGAATAACAGACCATGATAAATGAAGACCACATGAGAACAGGAATAGGAAGAGTGCTCGAGAGGTCCCCAGAAATCCACAATGATACATCCTCTATAGACTGCTGGCAGTGGTCGAGGGTGGGCCTGATCTGACCTAGTCTGGTGATCAGATGAATAAACACCTTAGCAGTCGTCTTGGAACTCTCATTCCATAATTGAAGGAAGTGGATGCAGAGATCCTTGGCTAGGCCCCAGGTGGAGCTCCAGGTATCCAACTGTTGAGAAGGAGGAGGGACTGCAAGAGCATGAATTGTTGAATCCAAGATTGCAAAAAGCACAGGGACAAATAGCCAATTGAATGGAAGCACATGAATTATGAACCAAGAGCTGTGGAGCCCCCAGCTGGGTAAGTGAGACAATTGAATAGCTTGAACTGTTTGGGAGGCATCCAGGCAGTGGGACCCGGACCTGTCCTTGGTGCATGAGCTGGCTGTTTGGAACCTTGGGCTTACACAGGGACACATGCTCAGCCTGGAAGGAGTGGAATGGACCTGCCTGTACTGAGTCCACCAGGTTTAAATGAGTCCCCAGGGGTGTCTTGGTCCTGGAGCACAAGGAAATGGAGGGGAGGGGCTGGGGGGAAGGTGGGGTTGGGTCGGGAGCGGGGAGGACAGGGGAACCCATGGCTGATGTGTAAAATTAAAACACATAATAATAAAAAAATAAAAATATAAAAAAAAAGAAAAGGAGACTAGGAGATAGAACACCCAAGGAACACTTTGCCATTCTCCCTGAAGTAGCCTAGACACACTTAATCCCCAACTGCTTTTCTAAATTGTTCTCTGATGGAAGAGGTTACCCAGGGAACTGTAACACTATTTCATACTCAGGAGAGACCAAGAGCAAGCAGGTCAATGGGGTTCACACCTTGTTTTGTGCTCACAGACAAAGGTTGCAACTATTTTAGATTTTGTAAGTACAGATGAAGCAGTTCAGGGCGGGACTTCCTCTGTTTCCCAGAAAGAACACGGCGGGATCTCATGTTTATTAGTTACTTTTCTCACTGATGAGACCAAATACTTGACCAACTGAAAGCCTTAACAGTTGAGCCATCTCTCCAAAAATTAGTGAAGAAAGAGATCATAATTTGAAGGAGAATGGGGAGGGGTAGATGGGAGGGTGTGGAGGGAGGGAAGGGAAATGTTGTGATTAAATTAAACTCTCAGAAATAAAAAATGGGCCCGAGGGAGGAAAGATTCATTTTAGCTGAGCATACAGAAGAGCTCTTGGCTGCTTGGTCCACGGCACAGCATGGAAGCAGAGACATGTGCTTTTTCATCTTTTGCTTTTCCTTCTCACTCTCCTCCTTACATTCTTCTTTCTCCCTCTTTGTGTATCTTTTTCAGTTTTGTTTTATTAGACAGGGTCTTAATCTGTAGTCTAGGCTGGCCTACAACTCACTGTGTACCCACAACAATCCTCCCCTCCACTTGCTGGCTGATGGAGTTGCAGGTGTGAGTCAGCAAGCATTCACACAGGGCCTGTTTGCTCCTCTATTGTTTTGTAAATGGCAAGGGTCATAAAGTAGCTCTTGTCAGCCAGGTTGACAACAAACTCACTATGTGGCAAGGGCTGGCCCTGAGCTCTTCATCCTGTGCTTTCTTTTCCTAGTTCTTAGGGTGAGCACCTGCTTCATGAGGCCAGTCTTCTTCCCTTAGGTATTCAGACTGGGACTCTGACCCTTGGTTGGTGCCTTTCACACTGCCAGTTCCTCTTGCCCCCCACTGAAACATCTCTCAGAACACTCTCCAGACACCAGTGACTCACTAATGCCCGAGGCAATTTTTAATTCAATCAAACTGACAATGGGAATTACCCATCCTCATCATGAAATGACTAACAAGGACAATTGTCTCTGCTCTTTAAATCTGGGAGAAGTGGTTCCTAACACTACACTGAATATATCTGTAGAGCTGATCCAGGTCTGTGCTGCTGGCCAGATCCATACATTTGCTTCTCGAAACATCTCCCCCTCCATATCCCAGAGGCTCTCAACCCCTGGGTCTTCACCCCTCTGGGGTCGCATCTCAGATAGCCTGCATATCTTATTTACATTAAGATTCATAACAGTAGAACAATTGCAGTTGTGAAGTAGCAGCGGAAATAATTTTGTGGTTGGGGGTCACCACAGCATGAGGAACTGGATTCAAAGATCTCAGCATTAGGGAGGTGGAGAAGCACTGAGTTATCTTGTGTGTGTGTGTGTGTGTGTGTGTGTGTGTGTGTGTGTGTGAGAGAGAGAGAGAGAGAGAGAGAGAGAGAGAGAGAGAGAGAGAGAGAGAGAGAGAGAGAACCTGTGGAGCAGTCTTCCTTGGTGCTGTGGAGACTGGTGTTGCCTGAGGAAGGGAAAATACTCCAAGAATGAGACTTGGAGTTGGCCTGTCATTGATTTCGTGACTCATCCGTGTTAATTGTCCTGGGAAAGGCAGAACTCAGCATTTGGCTGCTTCCTTGGCACCTGGAGACTTTGACAACTCTAGCCTCTGACATCATGGTGTTGGTCTAAAGTGTCCTGAGAGGGCAGAGAGAGCCCACTCACAACAAAACAAACTTACCTTTGTGACAGCCCTGGGGGCTGCTGTTACAAGAATGCGTCACTTCCCATTTTATGTATTAGTCAGAGGGCAAACTCCTTTCCCTCATATCCCCTTGGCCCTGTGATCTGTATCAAGTCCCCTTAGGTTCAGATTCTGACACTCTGTCTGTACTGCCTTCACTCCCATAGAGCTATGTGAGTCATAAGAAAGACCTTTGAATCTGCCTCCGTGCTGATGTTGTGAAGATAAAATTAATACGCCATGGGGAGGGGTTCTCCATCTTGTGACTCGGGGACTAAGGCACTATGTCCATCCCCTGCCACAATGATTTATGGCGGGATTAGCCCGGCCCAGCAGTGAGCAGAGCCAACTTATCTCTGGTGGTTGATGAGTGACTGCCAGGACTTCCCTTGACAAGGCAGTCAGAAGGACTGGAGCCTCTGGTTGGCCCTCTGGTAGCAAACAACAGAAGCCTCTTAGCACAGGGGTCACTGAGGCATGGACTAAAGGAAATGCCATACATTTTTTATATATAACCTTTGCATCCTTGAGTCTGGGCGTTGGCTCTGTCAACCAAGTATCAGAGCAAAGTTGGGAGCTTACAAATGGTGACATCCTCTTCCAAGCAAGCAGGGGAAATGTTGGAAGCAAATAATTCCCCAGAACGAGTCTGAAGGGCAGTTCAAGCCTATGGACAATCCTAAACTTCTACCATTTTGTAGTGTCTGAAAAATTATGTCTCATAAAAATCTCACAACATAAATACAGCTAGTTTATTCCTGTGTGTGGCGCCTCATGTCTTGACTTGATTTATGGCTTGAATGACTGACAGCTTAATGATGGCTCTGTCCCTGAGAAGGAATGGCCTAGATCCCCCAAGCTGTACTCACAGTGCCCTGCTGCAGGAAAAACACAGCATGTTGGTGTTTATGTGGGCTCTCAATGAGGCTGTGCCCTGAGAAATGAGTCAGCTGTATTTAGAGGAGCAGTGGTTTAAATTATGAATCAATTACAAACCAGCGAGGAGTCGTGATGCTATTGTGTCTGTGTGAGTCTGTTTGGCAATTGACGTATTACTTTTAGGATGCAGGTGCTTGCTTCTTCTCAGTGTGTGGGAGGGAGAGAGAGTCTGGCAGCTCTTGCTGAGAGCAGCCTGAAGAGGCTGAGTCACCATCAGAGATTTCCCTGCTTGGTTCTGTGACTTAAGGTGAGAGGACTGCTATGCTCAGGGGCCTTTGAGTGTCTGCTTTCACGAATCAGATGTCTCGGAACTTTTCCAAGTAAGCATCCTTTTTCCACAAGGTTTCATTGTTTTCTCTAGCCTTTTAAAGATGTATCATGAGACTGTGGTGTACCCAGTGGCAGAATGCTTGCCTACCATGTTGTAGACCCTAGACTCATTCCTCATTAATGAATACTACCACTAAACTGCATCATACGTCACCAAAATTGCATTAGGCATAATATTCCTTATGACGGGTTAAGAAACACTCAGAATTAGTGTTAGAAAGGAGGTGGCACATTTTTTGGTGGTGTACCAGTTTATTCCATTCTTTGAAAACAATATAGTCTCTTTCCCATTTGCTTAGCTTTGCCATAATACCCAATAAAACAGCCAATGACATAATTATATTTATGTCATTGGGCTCCAATACATTTGGTTAGGGAAAAAAATACAACATAGCAGCTAGACAGTGCTCTCAGATCATCATTTGTTGATCATTATTTTAAGATATTAGGCACATAAATTTCTGTCCTGACATTCTGTATTTCAATACATTATGATTTTACTTAGATTATATTTTGAAAACCTAAGTTCTAAAAAAACCTGTGCTTTGACTTTTTTGGGCCTTTTCCTATGCCACAAGCTAAGGAAAGTCAAAGCACAGGTTTGCCAGAAAGGGCTCTTTTAGGTCAGCAGATATTCTTGTTGATGATGTTAAGAACTCATCATCCCCATTGTCTATGTACAAAGTATGCTTAATGAGAACCAAATGTTTCTCTGGGGAAAAACAAAGGTATCTAATTTATCCATCCAACATTCCTCAGATGTATTGGTTCCATGTCTGCCTCCCACATCACCATTTGTACTTGACCCCTGGCTCTTTCAGTTTGTTTGTTCAGTGATGATGCCACAGGGCACTGGAACCCTAACAGAGAGACTATATTTCCCAACCTGCTTTCCCTCACGCATCCTGCCCCACATCTGACAACAGTGTTTTTCATACCATTGCCATGCTGTTCTCTGAAGAGCAGGAAAGTTGGGATGTTTACTTCTAGGTCTCAGGGAAACTGGCCTTCAATTCCTCACTGTTAAACAATGGCAACATGTTAGTGACCTTTTTCTGCTCAGAGACAGAACTCAGCCCCTCAGATCACCTCATAGGAGGTTCTGAGGTTCACTGACAGCCAGTAAACTCTATCTCCTCAGAGAGAAGATTCTTAGGCCATGTATCCTTATCCCTTTCTATGTGACTCACAAGCCTAGTAGGCCTTGTCAGTCTTTTGTTCCTAAGCCTTTGGGACTGTGCTGTCTTTGGAAAGTCACTGTCACCCTCACAGCTTCATTCACCTCCTCATTCAAATGAAATGGCCTTCCTGCACTTCCAATCTAAGGAGGACATTATGTCTTTTCACTCAAGCTTGGAACTTTCCCTGAGATTTTTGATCCATTTCCTTCTACTGAATCTGGGTCCTCAAAGATCTGGTGTTTCATTTGAACAGAACCCTAACCTCAACCTCCCAGATACACAGGTGTTTCTGACTAGATTAGCCTTTGCTCTTCAAGATCACATCTAAGGGTTGAGACAGGCCTCTCCCATAGTTCTAAGGAACATGACTCTACTGCTCTGTCCTCTAATATTTTTCTTTCCCAATCTCTGAAGCATGAATCTTAAAGAGTCTTATTAATAAAATCAAGCCTGAGGCCAGTTATTGGGGTGAATGCTGGATGATCAGAGACACAGAACAAGCCACAGCTACCTCACCTCGCCATTTCCTTAGCTGGTCTTGTTTCCTCAGACTGTAAGCTTCTGTGTCCTCATCCCAATGGCTCTCAGCTGAACTGCTGCTCCAAAGCCTAAAAGCTTAACCAGCCAAATGCTTAACTAGCCAAATGCTGCTAGTTTCTGGTCTTCATGCCTTATATACTCTTTCTCTTTCTGCCGTCACTCCCTGGGATTAAAGGTGTTTGTCTCCATGCCTAGCTGTTTCTAATGTGGCCTTGAACTCACAGAGATCTGCCTGGCTCTGCCACCCGAGTGCTGGGATTAAAGGCGTGTGTTTACCACTGCCTATCCTCATGTTTAATATTGTGGCAGTCCTGTTCTCTGACCCCAGATAAGTTTATTTCAGGGAACACACAATATTTTGGGGAACACAATACCACCACAAATCTCTCTGTTTCTTGGAATCTAGTTTCATATCTCTGAGTTTCAACTGTGTCTGGCAGGTTTTTGGGACTTTTCTCCCATAACTTTATCTACAGAAATATTGCTGTTACTTTTCCTGTCTTTGATACACACAATAATAGAATTCATTTCACCAAATGGAGCAATGTGGTTATTATATGTATGCTTTGATTTCATAAAGTCTTTGTTTTTAAAGTCTATATATTAAGAATACATACAATTTTGTAACTTCTATGCATATGTTTTATAAACTTGTACTTAATTGGTATACTATCATCATAACTCTGCTTGTGTATTTTTTTGTGTGTTATAACTCTTGGCTTATCTCCCTCCATATGTTTTCTGGAACTTATGTTTTGTTACATTGCACTGTTACCATGCTGCATTTACTATGCATACATATTTGAAAGAGTCCATTGTATAAGAATACTAAAATTTCAAAGTTATCTTTCAAAAACAGAAGACTCAAACATGAGTGCACATAATTATGTGCCATTTAATACTTGACAATAGTAGTGGAGAAAGTAGATGTTAACATGTGTGAGAATGAAATTAAACCATATCTATTATCTTGTACAAAATCAACTCCAAATGGATCAAAGAATTTAATATGAAAAACTGAAACATCTAGAAGAAAACATAGGCAGTATCTTGTAAGATATGGCTATTCTAAAAGACTTTCTAAATATGGGTCACTTCCCTTGAGAAATTAGGCTGAAATTGATGACAGGTAGGACTTCATAAAGCTAACAAGCTTCTGTGCAACACAGATTGTAGAGGAAGCCCAAGAGTAGGTAGGAATCTTTGCCAGCTAAATATTTAGTGGAGAATAAATATCTAGACTACACAGATAACTTAAAAAATAAACAATCAAAAATAAATGACCCAATCAATAAATGGCTATACATCTATAAATGTTTGAAAGAAAATGGACCCCAAAGTGAGTGGTGCTATTAGGAGGTATGGCCTTGTTTGAGTAGGTGTGGTCTTATTGGAGGAAGTGTGTCACTGTGGAGGCAGGCTTTGAGGTCTCATATATGCTTAAATCCACACCCAGCGAGACATTTCACTTCCTGTGCCTGCAAGATGTAGAACTCTCAGCTCCTCTAGTACCATGTCTGCCCGCACACCACCATGTCCTGCCATGATGACAATGGACTAAACCTTTGAACTGTAAGCCATCCCCAATTAAATGTTTATAAGAGTTGCCATGGTCATGGTATCTCTTTACAGCAATAGAAACCCTAGCAGCATCTGGAGAGAGAGTTCTCAAAAGAATAAATAAAATGGCTAAGAAATATCTTTAGAAGTGTTCAACATTAGCAATTAAAGAAATAGAATGTAAGATTATCTGAGATTATCTCTTACCCCAGTTAAAATGGTTAAGATCAATAAAATAGCTGACAGCAGATGATGATAAGGATCCAGGCCAAGGGGAACCTCCAATTCACTAGTGGCAAGATTGCAGGCTGGTGCAACCACTCTAGAAATCAGTGTGGAGAATTCTGGAAAAAAAAGTAAAAAAATAGGCTAGGAGTAGATCTATCATGTGACTTAGTTAAACTAACCACCATTAAGCAAATGCCCACAGGGCCTGATATCCCACTCCACAGGCACATACATTTGTTGCCACTTTCTTCAAAATAGCTGAAAATGGAAACAACATAAGCCTCCTTCCAATAAAGAAAGGATAATGAAAATATTGTATATATACACAACAGAATTCTATTTGACTGTGAATTACAAAAACAAGATCATGACAATTTCAGGTAAGTGGGTGGAACTACAATATATCATCCCAAGTGAGGTAAAACAAACACAGAAAGAAAAACATCACAAGCTCTCCCTTATTTGTAGATCCTAGCTCTGAATCTTTAGATTTGAGTATACAACCCTAAGCAACTGCAGAAGCCAAGACAGTAGGGATCATGGTAGAAGGTACATATAAGGAGCTCTAAAGAAGGGGATAGATGGGAGGACACCAGTGCTAAAAGAGAACAGGGAAAATGGAGAGGACATCAATAGGGGAGAATGGAGAAAGGCAAAATGAAGGGAAATGGAGAAAAAAATGAACAACACTAAAGATGTTTAAAAAGATAACATAAGAAAACATTATTTTATAATCTTACTGCTGTGGATATCGCTCTGTATAATAAAGTTCTGATTGGCCAGTGGCCAGGCAGGAAGTATAGGCAGGACAAGAGAGAAGAGAATTCTGGGAAGTGGAAGGCTGAGAGCAGAGAGATGCCGCCAGCCGCCACCATGAGAAGCAACATGTAAAGACACTGGTAAGCCACAAGCCATGTGGCAAAGTATAGACTAACAGAAATGGGTTAATTTAAGAGAGAAGAAGTAGATAACAAGAAGCCTGCCACGGCCATACAGTTTCTAAACAATGTAAGTCTTTGTGTGCTTTCTTGGTTGGGTCTGAGTGACTGTGGGACTGGCCGGTAAGAGAGATTTGTCCTGACTGGGCCAGGCAGCAAAACTCTAACTACACCTTACTTCAAAATACACAGGAATGGCAGAATCAACCCCAGAGGCTCTAGGCCTGAGAGGGTGCATAGAGGACAGCCGCCACAGCTCTCCCTAACCCCATCAGAGGCCTATTGGCCTGGGGAGGGCAGAATCAATGCTGCTCAGTGCTTCTAGGCCTAAGCTGGATGCATGGAGAGCAGCCACAGATCCCCCCAGCATCCCCCTCCCCAGGCCTCAGGCACCAGGAAGTGGGGAACCATTATGCTGAGTGAGTACAGGGCGGGGAAATGGGAGAGGCAAAACAGAAGAGGTGAGGGACAGGCTGACCTAGGTGGCTTGCTTGCCACCAGAGGCCATGGTGATGTCCAGATCTGAGCTGCTGCCAAGGGCCATGTCTTGGTCCATGGCCCTGAAATAGCTTTGGGGATCTGTACTGATGTCTATAGCTCCTGTTACTACTGAGGGCCCTTTAGAGTCCTGGAGTTTGGACTATTACCTGAGGCTAATTCGGTGTCCAAGAGATGTGCCCCCACAGGGGCCATGCTGATCTAAGAGGCCTGCACTGCCACTCGGGACCATGGTGACATCTAAGCTCACACTACCACCAGGGGCCATGTCTGGGCCCATGGCCCTGCTGCAGCCAAGCTCTGAATTGACCTCCATTGCTCCTATTGCTACTGAGAGCTGTGCAGAAGCCTGTAGTCTGGGCCAACACCTGAATCCATGTTGGTCTTTGAGGGTAAAGCTGCCACCAGGGCCAGACAGACCTGAGAGTGGCCTGTGCTGCCACCCAGGACCATCATGTTGTCTGAATCTGAATTGCTGCCAAGGGCCTTGTCTGGATCCATGGTCCTACTGCAGGCAGGGTTGGTGTTGATGTCTGTGGCTCATGTTACCATCAAAGGCCTAGCAGATGCCCAGAATCTGGGCTGCCAACTGGGGATATATTGGCATTCCAGGGCAACACTGCCAATGAGGCCATGCCAATCTGGGCCATCTGCAATGCCAACTAGGGACATGATGACATCCAGGCCTGGGCTGATGCCATGTCTGGGTCCATGGTCCTACTGAAGCCTGAGTCTGTGGCCCATGTTGCCACCAAAGGCCACATGGATGCCCAGGATCTGGCCAGCCACCTGTGGCCATATTCGTATCCAAAGACTATGTTGCTGTTGGACCCATACAGACCCGAGGGACATACACTGCTACCTGGAGCCATGGCATTGTATGTGCCTGGGCTGAAGCTGGGCCATGTCTAGGTCTGTGACCCAGCCACAGACAGGGTCTGCATTGATATCTGAGGTTCCTGTTGCCATAGAAGGCTGTGAAGATGCCAAGGTTATGGGCCACCACTTGGAGCCAGGTGGGTGGGTGTTCAAGGGACATGCTGCTGCTGGATTCATGCTGGTCTGAGTCCATGGTCCAATCACAGCTGGGATCTATGTGGATGTTCATGGCCTCTCTTGCCCCTAGGAGTCACAGGGATGTCAGAGGCCTGGTCTGCCACCTAGAGCTATGTTGGAGTCCAAGGACTGAGCCATACAGATGTGGGTGGCCTGTGCTGCCACCCAGGGGCCATAGTGTTGTCTGGGCCTGGGCTGCCACCAGTGGCAATGTCTGGGTCCATGGCCCTGCAGCAGCTGTGGTCTGTGTTGAGGTCCATGGCTTTTGTTACTACTGAAAGCAGTGAGCATAGGGCTGTACAGAGTAGGCCCAGCACCTCACTGGCTACATCACCAGGGAGAACTGCTCCAGCTCCTCACCAACTGCAATACACAATAGTGCTGACCCAGGGAACACAAGTGATCTGTCTCCATGAATATGCATGGGAGATCTGGCCCCACCCCTCATCTGCTACATCATGGAGTAAGGTAGGAGAGAAGACCTCCTCCCTTCCCTCACCCCTCCCTGAGGTGGGAGAGCTGGGCATGAGAGTGAGAGAATTAGCACAGGTGAGCCAGCCTGGACAGCATGAGAGCAGGAGAGCTGACTGTGTGTTCCCTCATCTGCCATGTGGTAGAATAGGTGAGGGAAAGATTCCCTGCATCCCTTGCCATCTGCAACAGGTGGGAGAGCTGGCCCAGGGTCATAAGAGCAAGAGCATGGGTTCTATCCTTTACTGCTTGGAGCATACAGGAGAGCAAGCCCTGCACCTCACCTGGGCAGAACACTACTAGAGCAGACCCTTTTGGCAGGGGTGAAGGTAGGCTAGTCCTGTGGACATGGGAGCAGGAGAGCAGCCTCCTTCCCCTCTTGTATGCCATGTGGCCATAGGAGGTAAGGGAATGGGTAAGGGAAATAGGCCCTCATCCCCACTCCTTGAAACCTGGGAGAGTCAGCCCTGGGGGCATGAGAACAGCGGACATGGTCCTGACCCTCACCAATTGCAGCAATCTGGAGAACAGGCCCTGAACCTTGATTATACAAGACAGAAGAGTTGGCTCTGGTGGTGTGAATGTGAATGAGAAGGACCTGAGGGCTTGAGAGCAGAACTGACTCTACTCCTTGCTGCCTGCTGCATTGGGTGAGCTAGCTAGGGCAGTGCTGGAGAGCTCCCCCTGGTGGTGATGATGAGGGAAAGCTGGCGGGCTGACCAACCCAGCTACCCACTCAGGCCCAGAACCAGGGCGATGGGTTAGCCACACAACATTCATCTCATCTACGAACTGCAGAAGCAGGTGAAGGGCCCGGACTTGCAGATCCAAAGCTGCAGGATCTCCATGACACAGGATAACAGGATATTCAAGAGGAGTCCCAGTGAGGGCCCATTATCAATAATGCAGCAGAAGCCAGAGGCCTCAGACCAGACCAATAACTCATAGCAATGAACACTTGCACATAAAGATGTATGGACTAAAGGGTTTACTTTGTGACTCACTGGACTACACTACAGCTTTGACACTGAAATTTTGTTTGGTTGGTTTGGTTTTTTGGTTTTACTTTTAGATTTTGTTTTGTTGTTGCAAGGGCAGAGGGAAGAAGTGAGGGGATAAGATGAGTGGGATTGGGATGCAAGAATGTGAAATCCACAAAGAATCAATAAAAAGTGTATGTGTGTGTGTGTGTGTGCGTGCATGCATGTGTATAAAATATATATACATATATTAAATTTGAATTATGCCCCACAGGGTGATAATGGTCCTCCAAAACAAAACAAAACAACCCAGTAACAGGCAAAAGAAGTATACCTCCCAATGCTGCTCAGGAGAGTCCAAGAGACTCCTGAAACAATACAAGCTATTGCTGTTGCCTCCCAGAACTTGAAAATAAGAACCTATTGGTGAAGACACCCCATATTTCAGACACAGGAAGAGTCTAGCTGGAATTGACTAGAAGCCTCCTTCCTGAGGGCTAGCTCTCATAGTATCCTAAAGTACTACGTAAGTAGCAAAGGGAAAAAAGCAAGCAACTTAATATTCCCACCCAGCTATAACACCTATAAACTATAGGATGATGATGAGCTCAGCATGATATTCCAAAATGGTACATTTACTTTGGGGATAAACAAAAGCTGCTGAATTGGATTTAAGGCCTGTTTGATAGATGGAATTTCATTCCTAGTTCTGTAAATCTAGCCAGCTATGCAAGAGCAGTAAAGTCATAGATCTTGGAGGAGAACCTACTGTTGCCATTTTCCTAAGCCAATATATTTCTAACTGTATTCTGAATACTTAAGATACTAAATACAAAAGATAAATGTAGTGCTCGCTCTTCACCAGAGAAGCATCTTTTTGTGATAGAAGGGAACAATTATAGAGATCTAAAACTTGAAAAAATGCAGAAAATAAGTGAGTGTGAGGTGCCCAGCACCAAATGACACACCTATAACACAAACAATCCTACACCTAAGGCTCCAGAAAAGGAAAGGAAATGTTGTAAGAGCCAGAGGACCAAAGTATCTCCTGTGACATAGGGTCTTCTATATATGACAGGGGGACTACACTCACAAAATTCAACAATATGCTTGCCTTAAAAAGACATGGAAATGGTATCATGAGTTTACATGACAACCAATGTAAGAGCAACAAGCAATAATTGCTGTTAAGAGAAGGAGAATCAATTTTCCCCAGGGACAAGGTTCCTGACATTATCAAATCCCTAGTCAGGCCCAAGCACATGTACATAAGAGCAATACTACATGGACTCAGTAAGTTGTGTGTATATGTGTAATAATAATAATAATAATAATAATAATAATAATAATAATAGAAAGGTCATGAATTTGAGGGGGAGTAGAGGGATGTGGGAGGAGATGGGAGCTATTGGGGTATAAAAATGATATATAGTAGCCATGTATGAAATAAAAAAATAATAATAATTGGGGAGGAAAAATCATGATCAAAACCTATTGGATGAAAAAAAATTAATAAAAGTAAATTTTTTAAAAAGAAAATAAATAAATTGTAAAAGTTGTCATTCTACACTAGCTGTATACACAACTCTTTCTACTTCCACAGGAAACATGAATTGCATTATATCTACATTGGAGATGAAATTTGGTATATTTGTCTCCTATGCATTCACACACCATTTTATTTTGAGAGTAAACTGCAGAGGATGGTCTTTCGAGTATACATTCTAACAAAAATACTGGCTCTTGGTCTAAATGCAACTTTATTTAAGACAAAATATCTGGAAAAACTGATTTAGTAAGGAGTTTTTTTCTTCCCTCAGAATGGAGGGGGAAAATGTATTATCTTCCTGCTGTGTCTATAGGAGAAAATCAATACTCTATGTGTGCATGTATCTCTGTGCCTCCCTGTTTCCTTCCCTCCCTCCTGTCTTCTTCCAGCACTCCCTCCCATTTCTGTCTATCTCTGTCTGTCTGTCTCTGTCTCTGTCTCTCAAACACACACACACACACACACACACACACACACACACACACACACATACACGAGAGACAGAGAGACAGAGAAACAAAGAGACAAAGAGAGAATTAAGAAATGTGGATCTGTGGCCTTTGCTGCAAGCATAAGTCAAACTTGGTTATGAGTACTTTCCTGTTGCCACATGCAAGGGTGCTGATGAAGGGCCATTTTCATCATAAGCATCTTAACCTCAAGGGCTTATACCGTGGGATGTTCTGTATGCCAAATGTGTTGATCTGATTGGTTAATAAACAAAACACTGATTGGCCAGTAGCCAGGCAGGAAGTATAGGTGGGACAAGCAGAGAAGAGAATTCTGGAAAGTGGAAGGTTGAGGCAGAGAGACACTGCCAGCCACTGCCATGACAAGCGAGATGTAAGGTACCGGTAAGCCACAAGCCACGTGGCAAAGTATGGATTAATAGAAATAGGTTAATTTAAGGTAGAAGAAGTAGATAACAAGAAGCCTGCCACAGCCATACAGTTTGAAAGCAATATAAGTCTCTGTGTGTTTACTTGGTTGGGACTGAGTGGCTGTGGGACTGGTGGGTAAGAGAGATTTGTCCTGATGGTGGGCCAGGCAGGAAAACTCTTAACTACAAAGACAAAACTCTAGCTACAAATGGTGCCCAACAGTTCGAGTTTCCCCCTTAAACCTGAGAATATTTAATAAGCAATTCAAAACGGAGCTAAAAACGGCTTCCTAGTTGTCTCTCTCAAGTTGGCAGGTTCCTGGAGTGCGTGTATGACCAGCAGTATGGCAGGAATGAGGCCTCTGCAAGCAGTACATTACAATGCGAGGTGAGTTTAGCCTTTGCTAGTACAAAAAAAAGTTTCTGGGCTACAAGCTGCTTTGATAAAAGAATAGACCTACTGTTTCTAAGGGTTGATGGCTCCCAGAGCTGGTGATAAACATACCACCAAGATGTTGGGAAGCTGAAGTGGGCAGAGCCACCAGCCACAGTGGCCATTTTGGTCTTACAAATGCTGCAGTTTAAAGCAATAGTTACACAATAAGGCACAAATGAAACAAGACTTTAAATGCTTTACAATGTGTGTAAAAATGTACATAGGCTTGGAAGAGAGAAAAAAAAGGAATATATACAGAAATAAATTTATGAAGAAATAGTTTTTAAAAATAAAGTCTTTAAAGAGACAGTAAAGGTAGTATAAAAATAAGCCACATAAAGATGGATATTACACAGAGAATCTGGATTGTGGTGTCTTTGGGATTTTTAAGTGAAGAGAGATATTTGATTGTAAAGGCAGCAGAGTTAAACCAATATGTATATTTTAAAGGTACCTTGACTTCAAAATTTAGATCTAAGAATATGTAGCTTTGGAAAGGAGGCTCTGCTTTTGTTTCCATAGAAAGCCAGAGGCTGTGGATTTGTTCCAGATTAAGATACATCAGGTTTGACCAGCCAAGACCACCTGAAAGGTCTCTGATGACACCATGGCCCAGATGATCCAACATCCAGAATGGTTTCAAGACAACTGGCTCAGACAATACACCCTCACAGACTATTCCATAATTCTAAAATTTTCTTTGTGTCCCCATAAGATACAGCGCCCCCTCCAGCAGGAAGCAGTAAGGAAAGCTACACCCAAATTCCCAAATATACCAAGCTGGCTTTGGAGATGGAATTGGCTCACTCCTTCTCTAAACCCAAATATATTGCTAAAAAAAAGAAAAAAAAAGTTGAGAGATTCTTCTGTCTCATATCAGAAGAGCCCTCTGGTGTGGGACAGAGAAAAAAAACAATATTTTTATTTAAAACAGGTTGATTATAAATGTGATCTCTCTCTAAAAAGAAGGGGGGAGGAGGAGGAGGAGGAGGAGGAGGAGGAGGAGGAGGAGGAGGAGGAGGAGGAGGGAGGAGGAGGAAAGGGGATATAGATATAATAGGATGAAAGGGAAGATTATTAAACCTACTTTTAAAGAGCAACTTGTTTAAAAATGTTTTACATTGCTATGGATTTTTGTTTATTGATACAAATTTAAAGTTAATTTTATTATACTGTTTGTGTATTTTTACTCTTGTTTAAGGTATTATCTTTATACAACTCATTTAAATTGTAATGGAACAATAAGTCTTCTATGATAGTCAAACTTATAGTCATGTTAAGTTTTATAGGTATACGTAGATATATTTCAGGTAGATAGGTAATCTTCAAATACTTCAAAGACCTACAGAATATGGCATTTAAAATGTTTTTAAAAATTTAGACTTTCTGAACAGTGAGACATGTCTGCTCCTGGCAGCACCAATTTACTTCAGAGAGGAGGATGGGCATCAAAGACACTCTATATGGAGTTTATCTTCTTGGCAAAAATAGCCATTTGGGCAAGAAACTGTTCTTGCCTGGACTGCTTGAAAAAATGTATCGACTGGACATGCAGGACCCATAGGAAGGTGACCACTGAACTTTGCTTGGCAAAATGGTCCTTCAGGTTCCTGCTTTGCAGAGGAAACTGCCAGAAATTCTACAAGACACTGAGAAAAGTGACTGAGAGACTCTAGCCCTGTGGGCTGAAGACAAATGCCCCAACTTTACAAAGGAACATTAGGTGACTGTCCAGGCTGCCAGCTGTCTCTGTCTACTCTTGCAAGACTCCCAAAGGTTGCTTGCATCCTTCTCCCATTTATCATGTGGTATTACATCCTTCTGAGGTCTTTGATGTAGTTGAAGACTAGAGATAGTTATAATTTTCCTTAGTTATGACCAAAGATAAGTTAGATATGAAACCTTAGACTCACAAATGTAGGATAAATAGGATATCTTCTTTAATATTCAAACTGTAATTCTTGCTTGATAATTGTTTTGTTATATGTAATTTTACTATGTAAAAGTTAAAACCTTCCTTCTTGAAAAAAAGAAAAGGGGAAGTGCTGTGGGATGTTCTGCATGTCAAATGTGTCACTCTGATTGGTTAATAAATAAAATGCTGATTGGCCAGTAGTGAGGCAGGAAGTATAGGTGGGACAAGCAGAGAAGAGAATTCTGGAAAGTGGAAGGCTGAGGCAGAGAGACACTGCCAGCTGCCGCCATGTCAAGCGAGATGTAAGGTACCAGTAAGCCATAAGCCATGTAGCAAAGTATAGATTAATAGAACTGGGTTAATTTAAGATAGAAAAAGTAGATAACAAGAAGTCTGCCACAGCCATACAGTTTGTAAGCAATATAAGTCTCTGTGTTTACTTGGTTGGGTCTGAGCGGCTGTGGACCTAGCAGGTAAGAGAGATTTGTCCTGACTGTGGGCCAGGCAGGAAAACTCTAACTACAAAGAGAACTAGCTACAGGCTTATATTTATAGGAAATTCCACATTAATTCAGTCAAGTGGGCTGTACTCATCTGAAAACAGAATATGTATCTGGCAAATTATCTCCATGTAAATGTATGTAATTCTTTAATTTAAAAAATGGCCAGCAACATCAGGGAAAATGTCTTCTTCTAGAGTTAATAAAGGGAATCTCATAAAAAGAGCAGTTCATCACTCTAGTGTTAGTGGTAACAGAGGTGACAGATTCTAATCTTTCCCTCTAATATCAAAACAAGACTAGAACACTTGACACATCCTTAATTTAAAGCTTCAATGCTGTCTGTTAGATAGTCTATAACACTTTGAGGGAACACTATCACCTCTAGTGGCAGAATTTTATTTAAATTATTTATATGTGTATACATAGGCATGTATTTCTGTGTTACAGATTTAAAATAAGCATAAAATAATGTTTCCCTCTGGCTTTTCCAATCATCCTTAACATTATTTTTCTATAGCCCTTCTCCCTCTCACTTCCTCCCCATTCCCAATTTAAGTCTACCCAATCTTTCCTATTCCCTTTATAGCACCCTTGTCCTACTAGCACCTACTCTGGAGTTCTCCCTCAGCCATAGTCCCTCTTTCCTTTCTTGGTTTCTGTGGGAATTCCAGGTTATATACTGACATCTAAAGATTTAGATGGATCCACAAATTAGAGAAAACATGCAGTGTTTGTCTTTCTAGATTGGATTTTCTGAGGTGTACAGGCTTTTATGATTATCTGGATGGCTAAAAGTAAAGTGGGAAAGTCCAATGTCATAAGAATATCTTAGTAAATATTAAGGAATTGCTTGGGACTCATTCCACGATGACCTTCAGTAGCCTGTGGACTTGGAGAAACACTTGAAGTCAATTCAGACCTTACTATTCATTTTTGAACTGTTTGAGTTCATATTTTAAAACTATTTTAAGTGCTGGGTACTTTTGTAAACCCCAGGACCTCTGAGAAATCTGTGATTGATTTAAACAATCTGAGTCATGTCCAGTATCCTCCTAAACGTATTAGCTTGTACTGAGGCTGGAAAGGAGCTGAAGGAGGTGGCCAGGCAGCTTCATGGGTTTGGCTTGGCAGGCAGAATCCCCTATTGCTTGTTCATCTTTGGATGGAATGGTCTCTCTTGTCAAAAAACTTACCCCTCCCTCAGGTTACCTTTCCCACAGCTCCTGAGTATGCCTTCTTTAGTAATTCACACTGAATAAAGGCAGATGAGAATTCTGATGGGCTGGTAAATGTGGTATGGGCTGATTTGAAATGATGATTCATAGACTTCATAAAATCAATCTGTAGACAAACAAAGACTAGAAGATGGACATGCTTGTTTACCATGAACCTGTAGGGCAGTGGTTAAAACTCTGAAGGACTTGCATTCGTCTCTACGGGGGAAATGAAGAGATGAATATGTCTTTATATAACTTTTGAGTGGAGCTATGTCAGCCAGATTTTTTTCATCATTGTCACACACACCTGAGAAAACAGTTTAAAAGGAAGAATGATTTCTTTTGGCTCATTCTTTCAGAGGCTTTGCCATGGGGTTGCCTCAGATCTGTTGCTATGGAAATGAGGAAAGGCAACACCATGGTGGGGAAAGCACGTGGCGGATGATGCTTTGAGGAACATTGCGCTACCAGAAACACTTTCTGTTTAGACAGCTTGGAGACCTGATATGAGACAAAATGGCTAGAGTAGGACATCCAGGGAAGGGGGCTCAGTCAGTACAAAATGGTTGATAGCAGATATCCAGAGAACCCCAAAGTCAACGGTAATGCAATCTGTTATATGACTGTTTCTGGCAGAATGCCACCTTTATTTGGGTTTTATATAAATGTGACCTCAAAATCAGAGACAAGAGGCTTAGTCTGAGCTTTAGTTCTAGCCTCTGCCTTCCCAGCCTGCCTGTATGTCTGTCTGTAGGCCTGTGTGCCTGCCTTGGTTTGACCTTTGTGCCAGTCTGCATGTGTATCTCTGCCAGCTTGTATGTGGCCAGTGAGTGTTGGCCATGTGTGCAGGTACCTGCAAGCCATTGCCTGCCTATCATCCTGTTCTAATAAATAAATTGTGTCCCATCTTCATGGGGTGCTCAGAGAATCTTCAGCCTCCATCCTACTGTGACCCCTCACTTTCCTGGCACTGGAGCATGGACTTCACAGCCTCTTGCCTCATTATAACTAGGAAGTAGGAAGATATTTCATGAAAGGACCAAAGACAAGATTCTTTCCCACAAGCATACTCTCTCCCAAGTGATCCACTTCTGTGGTGGTATTGTGTTTCCCAAAATATTGTGCACCCTAATAAACTTATCTGGAGTCAGGGAACAGAACAGCCACTAGATACAGAGGCTAGAAAATAGTGGCACTCACACCTTTAATCCTAGTATTCCAGAGGCAGAGATCCATTTGGATCTCTGTGAGTTCAAAGCCACACTGGAAGCAGCCAGGCATAGTGACACACGCCTTTTATCCCAGAAAATGAGCCTTTAATCCCAGGAAGTGATGACAGAAAGCAGAAAATATATAAGGCGTGAGGACCAGAAACTAGAAGCTTTTTGTCTGGTTAAGCTTTTAGACTTCTAGCAGCACAGTTCAGCTGAGAGGCATCCAGTCTGAGGAAACAGGATTAGCTGAGGAATTGGCAAGTTGAGGTAGCTGTGGCTCGTTTTGCTTCTCTGATCTTCCAGCTTTCACTCCAATACCTGGCTCCAGGTTTGTTTTTATTAATAAGGATTCCTGCTAAATCCTCTACATAGGCTCCATTTTTTTCATTTTTCTTTAAGAAATTTTTGTAGCATGAATCTTAAAGGTACTTGTTATTAAAATCAAACCTGAGGCCAGTTATTGGGGTGAATGCTGGAAGATCAGAGAGACTGAACAAGCCACAGTTTCCTCACCTCGCCTGTTCCTCAGCTGGTCTTGTTTCCTCAGACTGCATGCTTCTGAGTCCTCATCCCAATGGCTCTCAGCTGAATTGCTGCTCTAAAGCCTAAAAGCTTGACCAGCCAAATGTTTCTAGTTTCTGGTTTTCAGGTCTTATATAATCTTTCTCCTTCTGCCCCCACTCCTTGGGATTAAAGGCTCACTTTCTGGGATTAAAGGCATGTGTCACCATGTTTAGCTATTTCCAATGTGTCCTTGAACTCACAGAGATCCACCTGGTTCTGCCTCCCAGTGCTGGGATTAAAGGTGTATGCTACCACTGCCTATCCTCATGTTTAATATTGTGGCCCAGGTAAGTTTATTTTGGGGAACACAATACCACCACAAATTTTCTACTCACTCCACATACTATCCACAGATTCCCCCTCCTCCCTCCTTGCACCCCCCCAGCCCTTTCTCCCAAGCCACCCCGCATCCCCCAAATTGAGATCTCCCATGGGGAGTCAGCAGAGCCAGCACACTGAGCCTAGGCAGTCCAAGTCCCTGCCCACTGCACCAAGGCTGTGCAAGGTGTCACACCACAGGCGCCAGATTCCCAAAAGCCTGCCCATAGACCAGGGACAGATCCCATTCCCCCTGCCTGGGTGCCCCCCAAACAGTTTGAGCCAAACAACCATCTTCCGTATCCAGAGGGCCTAGTCCAGTCCCGTGGGGGCTCCACAGCCACCAGTCCACAGTTCATGGGATTCCACTAGTGTAGTCAGTCATCTCTGCTCTCGACGTCTCCCGCCTGCAGAATTTCTCCTCTCTCTCATCAATTGGATTCCTGGAGCTCAGCCTGGTGTCTGGCCATGGATCTCTGCATCTGCCTCCATCAGTCATTGAACAAAGGCTCTATGATGAAAGCTAGGTTATTTGCTAGGCCAGTCACCAGAGTAGACCAGTCCAAGCACCCTCTGGACCACTGCCAGCAGACCAAGGTAGGCTCCATTTTTTTAAATATCCGACACATTTCAAGACAGTGCCACCAACCGGGGACAAAGCCTTCAACACATTAGAGTGTTTGGTACATTTCATATTCAAACATTAACATGGGCACACAGACACAGACCAGCCTTGTGATCCATTAATCACTACAGAGAATCTAAGGGACCAGAGAATGTCCCCCGGATGCTTTGTCCCTGGTCATTCCAGTGTCCCGAGTTACATTTATTTTTAGTATCTTTGTGCCTATTAGCTGCTCTACTGAGCCAATGGCACTTACATACTCTTGAAGCCCGTTAGAAGATTTGAGAAGGATGCTTCACATGGCTTCAAGTATGCAGTGTAAACATGCAACATATATATACACAATGGAAGTGCAAAACAGCTTCGGCATGGTGAGGGAGGCAACCATGTAAAGAAGTGCAATAGTATAAGGTTTCATGAGCAAAGTAATTTCAAGAATATGAATTCCAATGTAACATGTCTGTTAAAATATTCCACTTTTACAGAGTAGAGGAATACACTTGCCTAATTCTCTGCAGTTGATTATGAAAGAAGTGAGCCTTGCTGCCACCTGCATAGCGATGAAACTCTTGTGGTGTTTCTTGCCACCTGGCAATGCTGACTGCACTTCCCATTCTGACTCATTTACTTTGTTTTGCTTTCTGAAGCAAAATGGCGGAAGTAAGTTGCTGCTTGAATACTAGTTCATGAAACTGTGAAGCAGACTTACGGCCATCATCACAAGCTCTATATACCAAATTATGATCTGTTGTGTCCCATGTGCCTTGTGTCCTGGAATTCTTGCTAGGGGCAACAAGGGAATGAAGAAAGGACAGACACACAGACACAAGTCCAGTGAAGACAGGATCAGGTGGAGCTGTGCTACTGCTACCACTAACTATCTGGAATTGTTATTAAGTACAATACAGCTGGAGGGGTTAGCTAGTCTTGGTAAGAGGTCTCTGTAGGCAAGAAGTCTCAGGCTGTAAACATCTGCAAGGAGGAAGCTGCAGTTGTTAGTCTACGCGCACTGATCAGTCCTTCATAAACACTCATGGCTTGAGTGCCAAGCTTTGCCATTCCTCTTGAGCCTGGACACCATGGGTAATGGCTCTGCCAATTTCCTTTGGGTCAACTGGCCTTGGAATCCTCAACATGGATATCCCCATGTTAAAATATACATTCACATGGGATTTCCTCCACTATCCACAGTGATCTTTGAAGATGACTTATGGTCACCATTGTAAGTTCTGTATATCATACTGTGATATTTGGTATTAATGCAAGTTTAAAGGTAAAACATCATTCAAGGAGTTTAAGGAGATCAGGAATTCACAATTTTAGAATACAGCACATTACACGTTTATTGTTAATTTAATGACATTTTCCTCCCACACCTTCCTTTTGTATCCATTCACACACATCATACATTACACCAAATGTTATTCATTCAACACTGTGTCTAAACACTTTTAATGTAAATAAACATTTATGTAGCTTTAATGAATTCCTTTACATAATGTCTTCAAATATTTTCTCACAGAAATTTTAAGCTAAATAGAAATGGATTATGTAGAGAATGAAATAATTTTCTTAACCCCTCACTTCCTAACTCAAAAATATTATGACTATATGTTGGCTTATTTTTTGGAGTTTTTGGTATATATTTTAGAAATACATATTATTTGCATTTTAGCCATTGTTTTGACTTCAAATCTTCTCTCATATAATTTTCATAACAAATTCTCTTTACTCATATATGCTCATAAAATATATATAATATGAAAGAATTGTTTTATATATAGTAGTTTCCTTATAACATATTAAAGCTTTGTGAGGTTTTTTTTTAACTTAGTACATGAACATAGAGGTTTGAAGGCCACTGCTTTCAAAAACTGAAACATCTTATCCCTCAAACACACGTGTCAGCTGAGAACACAGTAAGAAAAAAATTATGCTATGACTTATTCACTTCATTCTTCCCTCAACAGGATATGCAAGCCAAGTGATTAGTTCCTGCCTCCCACATGCTCATGAATTCTATTTGCCCTCTGTACTGCTAAGCCTTATTTATGCTAGGTAAGCTCTCTACCACAGAATTATGTATTCAGCCCCATTTTATTATTTTATATTTTATTTGATCATTTTATTCTTTTAATTTTGAGATAGGGTCTCACCAAACTGGCCCCAACTTTGCTATCCTCCATCAGCCTCCTGCATAGCTTGAATTACTGGTAATCACACACCATCATTCCTGGTTGACCATGAGATCTGACACTGATGTATTCCATGAATACTGTTTTAAATGTATATTCCTCCAAATGTTTCTGTTTCCAGTATAAATGTTGTTTTCATATTTATTAATTTACTTATTTAATAACTGAGAAAAATATAAAACTGTTTAATTTTTTTCAAAAAACCTTCATTAATCCAAGTCCAAGCATCAAAGAGATTCTCTATAAACAGTGTCTCTACATGTCTCCAGATTTTAATTTTTAATTATACCTATATGAGTTTATATAAGATAGCAGAGATACTGAATATTTGTTCATGCTATTTAATATTTGTTAATATTAGTATTTAATTGCATCTTCTGTGTTTGAAAGTCTTTTCCTAGTAAGTTATATATATTACATTATATATATATTTTTATATTATATATATTATGGTTATGTTTTGCTGACAAAAACAATGAATTTTTGAAAGAAACAAATGTAAGGAAAGCATATTAAACAAAATAATTTCTCTGTTCCTTCACAATATTAAATTTAATACTGTAGATATTTTTCTCCTAATATTCTGAACTAGTAGGAATTCCTCTTGTCTTCCATTAGAGAAACACTGAAATAAATATGGATGACAGAAAGGGACATAAAGATATTTAGATATTTACCACATTTACCACCAATATCAGTACTATACTAATCAATACTATATTAACTGGTATCAGTACTATACTAACAGCGGCATGTGTTTCAGTTTGTTTCATGTCACTGTGACAAAAGCAAGGTAGGTGAGAAAAGGTTATTTTAGGTCACCATGTCAGGTTAGAGGCCATTGTATCTGGGAAGTCACAGTCACAAAAGCTTGAGGGAAATGCTGACATTATGTCCTCAGAAGGAAGAAAGAACAATTGATGCATACATGCTTGTTCTTTCTTCCCTTCTATACAGGGCAGGACCTCAACCCAAGGAATGGTGCTGCCCACTTTTAAACTGGGCCTTCCCATATCAATTTAAGTAATTAAGACAACCTCCGGAAGACACATCCACAGACAAACATGATCTAAAACAATTGCTCATGGAGACTTTCTTCCCAGGCAATTCTACATTATGCCAACTTCACAAAACAGTCCTTTTCCAAGCCACACAGTCTCTTTGATTTTATTGTTTTCTGGGGTTATTTCAGAGTGTATACTCCTAATTGCAGACTTGAAAGAGGAACCACAGATGAGAGAAAACATGATGCTTGTCTTTCTGGGTCTAGAAAGACATATCTCACATATCTCATGCTGTGTGATTTTTTAAATTCCATGCATTTATCTGAAAATTCAAAACATATATTTTTAAAGTAAAGGAAATTTCAAAAGAAAAAAAACTAACCATTGTGCCATATTAACATAAAACTGATAGGAATTCCAGCCATGCCCCCATGGTCACCCATGCCCTGGTGAGCAGGACACTTAGTCATTTCCACCTAGTCATTTCTGGGTCATACGTCCTATGTAACCCATGTGCTGCGTGGTCACATAATTGTGTGTGGCATGACCATGTTGCACATGCATAGAGTAGCCATGTGGTCCTGTGTGTTCAGGTACAAGCTGGCCCTTAAAAAGGCAGGCTCCATGTCCCCCCTCCGCTATCTCCCACACGTGTCCTTTCAGCAAGCTTGATCACATCTATCCCTTTCTCCTTGTCTTAATAAAACTCTTGTTAGTGGATTCTGTTGTGTCTCTTGACTTTTCCTCGAAGGGTAAGAGTGTGGATAAAAAACATCAAAAACATTAAGTTGTTTTAATATCTTGTATATAAAAATCCTTTGAATATCTGAGTCTAGAATCAAATCAACGGTATCTATAAAATTTAAAAAGAATAAGCAAGCAGGAGATAGGATGATTGTCCACACTGAATCTATAGCATCATAATCAATACCAGACCATAAAGAAACAAATTCAAATCAAGTGTAGTAGTTCATACCTAGAAACCTGGCATTCAGGAAGCTGAGGAGGAAGATCACCTTCAGTTCAAGGCCCACATGTATAACATAATGAATTCTAGGCCAGCCTGGGCCACATAGAGACCTTATCTCAAAACACCAAATGTATTTTTCTGTGGGATGTTCTGTATGTTAAATGTGTTGCTCTGATTGGTTAACAAATAAAACACTGATTGGCCAGTAGCCAGGCAGGAAGTATAGGTGGGACAAGGAGAGAAAAGAATTCTGGGAAGTAGAAAGCTGAGGCAGAGAGATGCTACCAGCTGCCATGTTGAGAAGCATATGTTAAGATACCAGTAAGCCACAAGTCACGTGGCAAATTATAGATTAATAGAAATGGGTTAATCTAAGATGTAAGAACTAGATAGATAGATATAAGAACAGTTAGCAAGAAGACTGAACCATTAGGCCAAACAGTTTAAATAATATAAGAGTCTGTGTGTTTATTTTATAAGTGGGTTGTAGGACTGCCAGGGCTTGGCAGGAGCTGGAGAGAAATTCTCCAGCTACAGTATTTACTTATATATTCTTCAAATTGAATAATTTTCTGGTTAAAGTCATTTTTAACTTCTGATCTATGACTTTTACTTAATAATTCAAGAATGAAAAAAATAAGATGATTATATGGTAATTAATTTTGTTTTTCCAGGTAAGAGCCACAGTTTCCAGAGAAATTGTTTTAGCTCTAATTTTTTAGCTCCTTTCCCAAAGGATTACTTAAATCATTTAGAAGGAAAAGAGAGAAGGAAAAAGCAATCTTCAGTAAGAATAGCCCTCTTTTGAGTTGTTAGCCAGGGCTGTTCAAGAGACCTCCAAAATATGTTCTTAGTTACCCCCCAAATGTGTAAGGTAAGGCCCTATTGCTGAAGACACCATGCACTTCAGAAATAGGGCCCACAGGCCCCTGAACTGGAACTGACCTGAATATTCTGTCCCTGAGGACGATATGTCATGGTACTAGAAGGCACTGAGCAAGTTTCCAAAGGAAGGAAGAACCCCAACAGTTCTACCTAGATATGATGCCTATGAACTACCTCAATGACCAGCATGGCACAATAACCCTAAGAGTACAGTACTGGCACACATACCTTGGCAGTAACCAACAGCTGTCTAATTTGCCTTAAGACCCACTCAATATCATGCTTGGTCCTAGAAACCTAGCTAACAACTCAGTGCTAATGAAGTCATGGTTATTGGAGGAGAATCTACAACCTCTAATTTACAAAACCAACATAATCCCTAACAACAATCTATAAACATTTCTCTTATACCCACATATAAATGTAGCCTTCAACCCTCATCAAGGACACTTCCACCTTGCAACAAACGGAAAACAATATAGAAAACTACAACCAATCTAAATGCACAATTGTGGAGCCCAGACCCAATGAATACATCTATAAAACGCTCCTGTACCAAGGCTCAGGGAACGCTGAAGAAGAGAGAAAGGGAAGACTACAAGAGCTACAGGATCATGGAGTTTGCTATGAGACTGTGTCTCCTAATAATGTCAGAAGCCACACCCATAAAGTCTTATCAACATGACTGCCACCCCAAAATGAGCTGAACAAAGATGACCCCAATAAACATGCCAAACTGGATGAGGAAAAGCCAAGGAGACCTCAACCTTACACAGAGAACTATAATCAATTGAGGACTGCTGGGAGCAGGAGAGGTGGTCTTCCCCAGGGAAGAGTACACCAATTGGTTGTCTAGTGCCAAATGGTCAGCCCGGAGAAAGCACATATGAGTAACATTATACGCACTGAACAGATAGTAGGTTATACTTAGGGATATATAAATATATATGCATCCAATTAGTGAAAAAAGGAAGCTATGAATTTTAAGTAGAACAAGGGGAGGTATATAGGAAGGTTTGGAAGGAGGGAATATAAGGGAGAAATATTATATTTGTAAGCTCAAAAAGAAAAAATTTTTAAATACCTTAATTTTGAGACATAAAGCTTGTCATAACCTCACCATGAGACGATCTTCATTTTTCCTCATCTTTACCCCCAATACTTTCTCTACAATTACCAGCTCTTTATCACAGCTTCTTTTAAAGCTCTGGACTTTATGACTTCAAAAATCTCCAAAAGGTATTCTTAAATAATGAGTCAGAAGTATTCTTTATTAAAATAAAAGCAATTTATGAAACTGCTTTTTATAAATAAAATATGTTCTAAACTACTCTTGTACTGTTGTATCTCCAGGTTCATTTTATCATACATCTTTATGTTTTGAAACTTGACGGGCCTGGCCATGAATCTGTCATGAAATTGGTAATACTATATATTATTTAGATATGTGTCATACAAAAGTATATTTCTTCAGTGTAGTCCTTGTCACTTTAGAAGCAATGCTTTAGTACAAAGTACTTAAGTGATAATTATTATAAACCAAGAGTTCATAGGACTGGCATTACTTTTACAACTGACAATTTAAAAATCTTATTTGTTATGTTTGTTTTTCACGATCCCAAATTATATCATATAACCATAAAAGTGAAAGTACATTTTCAGATGATCAAATTCTCAGTACTCAGCTGCTGAGTTGCCCTACTTTTCCTGCATTTTTAAAAGATTATTTATTATATATACAACATTCTGCCTCTTTGTATGCCTGTACAACAGTAGAGGGCACTATATTTCATTACAGATAACTGTGAACCATCACATGGTTGCTGAGACTTGAACTCAGGACCTCTAGAACAGCAGGCTGTGCTCTTAACCTCTGAGCCATCTCTCCAACCCTGCACTCCTTTCCTAAACCAGTTGAGTCATTCCTGTTCTGTGGGAATACACTTTTTTATATTTAAGGTTTTATTTTTTCATTTTACATACCAGCCACAGTTCCCCCTCCCTTCCCTCCTCCTGCTCCCCATCTCACCTCTCCCCACCCCCCCCCCACCCACTTCTCAGTGAAGGTAAGGCCTCTCATGGGGAGTCAACAAAGTAGCATATCAAGTTAAGACAGGAAAAAGCCCCTCCCCTCTACATCAAGGCTGAGCAATGTATCCTTACACAGAGAATGGGCTCCAAAAAGCCAGTTCATGCATTAGGGATGAATTCTGGTCCCACTGCCAGTAGCCCCATAAACTGCCCAAGTCACACAACTGTCACCCACATTCAGAGGGCCTAGTTCAGTCCCATGCATGTTCCCCAGCTGTCAGTCCAGAGTCCATGAGGTTCCACTAGCTTGGGTCAGCTGTCTCTATAGGTTTCCCCATCATGATCTTGA